>NW_022145596.1:7893564-8203564 GCF_000002235.5 Strongylocentrotus purpuratus
ACATACCCATTATGCTAGTCACATATCCTTTGATGAACAGATAATCAATATTACTAGATAGCTACTAAGTTACATTGTAAAGATTATCAAACTTTAAGTTTAATAAACTTCATTGTTTCTGTTATTGATCTTGTTATGATCATGTCATATATCTCTCATTTGCTTCAAGTAATTACCTTAGTCAACTTCATTTTCTTATTACCATACACTTATTGATATTTGATCATTTATATTGAAAAAATGAAAAAAGATTGTTGGTTCATAATATTGAGGAATCGATCAGATCAGTTTTTCCCAATTTTTATCATTAGTAATGGTTCGTTTTTACTTTCCCTCATCTGAACAATGTTACCAAGTCCCTAAGTCATTCTGAGTTTTTTTTTAAATAGACAAATATATTAAAAACAAAATAAATTCATAAAATAATCATCACCGTTCACCAAACATAGTTTTCAATTATAGTTCCTCATTCCTCGACATCATTCCGCTTTTTAGGAGTATTGTTTGGTCATATTGAATACACAACTTTATAATTCTTGACTGACGTATGTTTGATAACTATTCGTCATAGAGTATCAGGAAATTTATAAACAGAGAGGAAGGGAGGGGGCATAGTGTTTTCGGACAGCCCCATGAGCTGTGCACCCATATTGCAAGTTGCTTTAATTTCTATTTCGTATAGGATCACGAACTCAAAGGGGTTCGTATGTAAAATTCACCCAATGCTGGATACGCCATGGATTGACTTTATACATAATTGCATAATTTTGCCAGGGGAGTTTAATACTACCGGAAAATCGACCTTTTCAAGTTGTTTAACTTTGGGGGCGACGTAACTGAGATATGTTTACACTTTATTACAATATGAATATAATTTTGTTATAAAAGTGTACTAGGTAGGTGTACAAAAAACCTATTATCAAATATACGACTTATTGCCTGAATATTGGTAATTTTGAATTCTTTGCGGGGGGCTGATGTCCCAAGCACCCCCACCTCGTCCGCCTATTGACTAGAATGCAAAGTCAATATGCATTGCTGAGGTTGAACAAAATTGGATATTTGATATCGACAGCCTTTTTTATGCGTTTCATAACAAGTTGAGTGAGCGTCTCGTCGCACCCGGTTAATAAAGGCTTTCCAACTATTTACGATTTTTCGTGCGAAATTTGAAAAAAAGTATTTTTGTAAAGAGAATCATCGTCTTTCCAAACTATTCAATACTACCCGTGCGATATTTGAAAGAGATATCGTCTCACTCTTTGGAAAGATTGATAAAGAAAGAAGGAAAAAAAGAAAGATGAAGTCGGCTCGTGTACAAACCTCTCTCTTGCTAGTCGCTGTAGTTTTGGCGATTCTCTTCGCCTCAAGCGAGGCTTACGAAAATGGCGCACCGGTATCTGCATGTGTGACTGCCACACCAGGGCACGTAACAGGTGAAACACCCATTCCTCCACAAACTGGTGACGGCCCGTACAATATCACTTTTGACGTCCAGGAGTACGTTCGGGGCGACGAGGTCCAAGGTAAGGGATAAAGTGATTTCATGTTTCTTTCCGAAGGTTCATAATTACGAAGTGAGCCAAGTGCTATCGAGATTCCCCAGAAAAGTTACATGTATCATAACATCTGATTGACCTTCCATTCCTCATATTCAAATTATGATTTATTTTGCAATGAATATCATCTCAATCGAAGAGAATAGAAATAAAACCATCCTTTTCTGCCATTCTGAAAAAAAAAATTATTTCATTTCAAACTTTGCCCCCCCCCCCCCACAAAGATTAAAAGTACTGTTTAAACGTCTTTGGTTTAGATCATTAACTGTACAACATTTGGCACAGTGCATTTCTGAACTTGCATATTGCCTGGGACACACTACTTCACACGATTCCCGGTAGTGTTATTTTGATTATACAATATAATGACTAATACTCTAACACCACTATAGTCCAAGTACAACTTTGGAGAAAGATCTATGGAAATTAGCCTGACAATTTTGAAGGTCCGTTATTCCGAAGGTTGATGATTTCGAAGGTTCGTTATTCCGAAGTTTCATAAATATATAAATCAGTATTTTCAAGCATAAGAAATTGATAAAAGAGTTGCATGCAGGCGCGTACGCTGGATTTTTTCAAGGGGGGGGTAAGAGGACATTTTTTTTTGTTGTCTCAAAAAAAATCGCAACGACTCAGCCAGCCGCTAAATAAGCGGGGGGGGGGGGGGGGGGGGGGGGGGGGGGGGGGGGGGGGGGGGGGGGGGGGGGGGGGGGGGTAAGAGGACCCTTTTTTTTTTTTTTTTGGTCTCGAAATTTGAAAATTTGACATTTTGCTCCGTTGGGGGGAGGGGGTAAGGTCAAATTTTTAGGTCAGCCATTGGTATATATATATATATATATATATATATATATTTTTTTTTTTTTTTAAATTACAAAAGGGGGGGGGTTTCCTCCAAAATACACACATAAAAAATACCAAAGGGGGGGGGGGGGTTCAACCCCCAAACCCCCCCCCCCTGCGTACGCGCCTGGTTGTATGGGTAAGAAAAATAGTTCAAAATGTACAATACAAGCACATGAAATGTGAATTGGGTTAAATTAAAGATGATTGATGTCATCATTAGGCTTCGCGCAATTTAATGTTGTCAACCGTCGTTATTCAGGCAAAATAAAGATGATAATAATTCTTGAAATATACCTATTATCATTTTTGTTGTACCCCCTGTAACTGTTATTTTACATAACGTTGTGCATTCTCCTCTTCCTCCTCCCCTCCTCCTCCTTCTCTTCCTTCTCCTCCTCCTTCTTCTTTTATTACTCCTCCTCCTCCTCCCTCTCCTCGCCCTCCTCCTCCCCCTCCTCCTCCTCTTCCTCCTCATTCTCCTCCTCCTCCTCCTCCTCCCTCCTCCTCCTTCTTCTTTTCTTCCTCCTCCTCCTCCTCCTCCTCTTCCTCCTTCTCCTCTTCCTCCTTCTCCTCATTCTCCTCCTCCTCCTCCTCCTCCTCCCCCTCCTCCTCCTCCTCCTCCTTCTTCTTTTCTTCCTCCTCCTCCTCCTCCTTCTTCTTTCTTCTTCCTCCTCCTCCTCCTTCTCCTCCTCCCCCTCCTCCTCCTGTTCCTCCTTCTCCTCATTCTCCTCCTCCCCCTCCTCCTCCTCCTCCTCCTCCTCCTCCTCCTCCTTCTTCTTTTCTTCTTCCTCCTTCTCCTCCTCCTCCTCCCCCTCCTCCTCCTCCCCCCCTCCTCCTCCTCCCCCTCCTCCTCCTCTTCCTCCTTCTCCTCATTCTCCTCCCCCATCTCCTTCCCCTTCTCCTCCTCCTCCGTACAAACCAGTTACGATCGAGGGGACGTTCCAGGGCTTCTTGCTACAGGCTCGTCGAGTCTCGGATGATGTGCCTGTGGGTACTTTTACGGCTCCTAACGCAACCATTGGGAAGCTTCTCCTCTGCACCACCAGTAATACTACCGTCACTCACACTAATATGGACGAGAAGACTGACCAAGTATTTACATGGCAAGTCCCAGACGCTGGAACAGGGGACGTTAGATTCTTGTGAGTTTCACCCTTTTTAATATTTGCAAAATTGTACAAGTGTATCTCCCCTCTAAATATTTATTGTATGCCATTTTAAACTAGCATTAACTCGTAATTAACCATCGTTGATAAAAGGTTGTGTTGTCAAGGTAAGGTGCCTATAGTATACAAGAGGAAAATAGAATCGCCATATTTACATTGAAATATGTCAATGCTCTTATTGATGGTCTTGATTGCCCCTTTCTAACAAATATAATAATGATAATAATAACGTTAAATCGGGTATAACATAATAATTAGCATTTCTTTCTCTCTAAGTTGATTTTAAGACTTACAAGTAGTGTCGTAGTATAAGTATAAGTATGACTGAAGATGTAAAGGTTATGAATTAAACTCCCGGCACGACACTTTATCATCAGGTAGGGCATTTTATCTACATCGCCTCTTGTAAGATGCGAAAGTAATTATAGATCATCTTTGTGAGCATCTGTAAAATGGTCCTGGCTAAAATGCTGTCCAGGGGATTGAGAATGTGCGAGCAAGTCTGAATCCGATGACGGGGGTAACACAATTTCTGTAACGCGCTTAGTGACATCGTAGTTGTATTAAGCGCTATGTAAATCCAGAATATACTAGTACTACTACTACTACTACTACTACTACTACTACTACTAGGCTACTTCTACTACTACTACTACTACTACTACTACTACTACTACTACTTATAATAGTAATTATATTATCATTATTATTAATGTTATCATTTTTATGATTATTTTTATAATTATGAATTTCATCATTATTATCATTATATATTCTCCTAATCATTATTATCATTATCATTATCATCGTCATCATGATCATTACTGTTTGTTATCGTATTTTTGGCTTATCATCTTCCTTTACAGCGCCACGGTTGCCACCGACCATGATAACTTCTACGTGGGAATCTTGTCAGAGATACTTGGTGATTGTATGTATTCAGCAAAATATAAACTGAATTTCATGTTCTTCTTTTTCCTTCTTCTTCTTCTTCTTCTTCTTCTTCTTCTTCATCATCATCATCTTCATCTTCTTCGTCTCCTTCACCATCATCTTCTTAATATTACTAGTTTAGATACTGATCAACACCCCTAATAGGGTTTTGACAGAGAGAGAGAGAGTACCTGTACGTGTTAATGAATCCCAACAGCGCGCAAAAAGAAAGTGTACCCAACTTTGGTAGCTTATGTTTAAAAAGTTATAATCTATGTGACCTTCAATTATATTTTATTGCAAAGAAGAACTAATACACTATCAAATGATAATGTTTCCATACAATATTGTGCTGCAAAGGACGACTGAACAGCAGGCCTTTCAAAAGGTATTGTCAAACTGATCCGCGTGTACCAAGTTTGGGCTGAAGCAATGAATTTGGGTCAAAAGCCATTATGTGTGTGTGTTATCTCATTCCAATAGCAATTGCACATTTATTTAGATTGACTATTATGCAGTTGGAAAAAAAGGTATTAATATCAACTTATACTCAAGAAAATTATTATTACAGGCACAATTTACGATATTCTCTTCGTTATAATGATTACAATCTTGACTTCATTCGCATCCCTTGTTTAAGGTAACATTCTCATTGAGTGATACAAAATACAATTTATTTGATATTTATCATCACTATGTGCTCTTTCTTGCATTTGAGTTTAGTAACATTTTAGTTTTCATTCGCTATTCGAGATAAACACCTTATCATTATGTTCCTTACGCGTGTAAAATGGCTCAGTGGACACGTGAGCAGAGATAACTTAGGTTGCGTTTATCGACCAAAATTTTGGCTAGAATCAGGTTTCTCTTAGATATCATGAGAAAAGAATTTAGTCGGCTGTTTAAAATAGTCACAGGTTATCCTATGGATTTAAACAAGTTTATGTGAAAGCCTAGATACATTGCATGAAGCACTGAAACACGAGGTACAATTTAACTATCAAAATGATTTAAAACCGAAACAGCACATGTATATGGCCTGACCCACATTGGTTCCTTAAGCCCAAACTTAGAACAAGGCGATTTTAACAATACTTTTTAAAGACCCTGGTGCTCATTTACCCGTGGTAAATAGGGTATCATTGGACAGAAAATAAGTTACTCTTCATCATGAAATCAATTTGGTTATACATTTTTATTTAGGAGCTACTAAAGTTGGGCACACTTTTGTTATACGCACTGTAGTGATACGATGCGGAGATAAGATACGGAAATGTAACGCGTACACACTAAGAAAAAATGGTGCAAGTATGCACCTTTAGGGGTGCAAACCGATGCCACACTGGTAGCACCTTAAGGGGTTAAATCCTGCACCCTTTAAGAGGGTGCCAGACTGCAACTTTTAGGAGACATGTTAGTACCCTTAATGGTTCAATCCTGCTCCATGAGGGGTGCAAACCGATGCAATAGCAGCACCTTTAGGGGTTCAATCCTGCACCCTTTAAACGGTGCAATCCTGCTCCCATACTCGAGGAATACTCGAGGAATTTGATCGTCCACAAATACATATTAAACATGAATGTTGTTTCTTGGTTAGTAATCATATAATCAATATATCTATTGCTAAAACGTGAATGTAATTGTAACATGATCAGACAAAATAATCTATTGGTTAATGATTGCCGAAGGAAAATACAAATCACAAAATTGATATGCGTTGTCATAATTTGCTTAACAAATCATGATTAATGTATTTTTATGTGAACACGTGTAAAGTAATCATGAATATGCATGCAATATGCAAATATTTATTTTGCACCCTTTTGTGGTCGATAGGGTTCATTTTTATGTAAAGGGTGCAAACTCTTACTTTGCACCCTTTTTTCTTAGAGTGTATATTAAATACGTCATCATAAAACAAACTATGCGGTTGCTGCGTCATAGCTAAATGAGCCTTATTGCAGACGCGGAGCCACGGGGGGGGGGGGGGGGGGGGGGGCGACCGCCCCCACCCACCCCTAGCAAAAAAAAAAAACTGGTATCACAAAAGATGGAAACGTAAATTTTACCTTTACTTTTTTTTAAACAAAAAACTAAAGCGGGCCACCCCCCCCCCTTAGCAAAATAAATAAATAAATACATAGATAAAATTAATGTGTTTATTCCGCCCCCCCCCGAAAAAAAAAATAGTGTTTCATTCCCTACCCCCCCCCCCCCCCTATTCACCGACCGGATGATTCGCTGCTAAATATTTCCTCATAATTGGACTTGAAAAAATGTGCTCTTGCTAACTCCCGTAAGTTTGTTAATTTCAATATATGGCATAAATATGACAGGGCTTAAACAAACTACTCTGATTGGAATAGTTAAAGAAAGAAATGAAAAATATTTTGGGCTCATTTAAGAACATCAGAGTCTCTTGTAAGATTAATTTTGTTGGGAGAAAAAGTAAAAGGTACTAGACCGAAAAAATGTTGCAATCAACTTCTGATAGATAAATTGATCATTATTAATATCATTATATCGTTATCTTTAATAGTTATGTTTTATGTTGCATAGCAATCAATCATCAATTCAGCTTATGTCGTGCCGAATCAGATATTCCTGCACTCGAAGCCCCGGGGGGCGTTTCGTGAAACAATTATCATACTAATATCATATTCACCGACAATTTAGTCAGCACTGACTAAATTTGACCAATCACAGGCCTGGAAAATAGTCGATGACAAAAGAATTGTCGGTGAACATGATATTAGTCGGTGAAAACCACCGACTAATATTATTGTTTCATGAAACGCCCCTCAGGTAAGACGTCTAGGCACAAGCATGGCTATCTTCCAAATCCTACAGGACTCAACTAAACGAAAAATCCGTTAAGAGTTTTTTTAATGTTCGATCACATTATTTCATGATTATCTTCAGGAACTGAATTATATGGATAAATGTGCTGCCTTTACATTCTGTGGAGTTTTCACTTCAAGTGTTCAGACTAAACTTATGTTTAGTCTTGTGTTTATGCACCATCTGTGGCAACATTGGATTAAAGTAAATGTTCTTTTTCCCCCTTTTAGTTCTTCCATTTCTAGGTTGCTAACTGTTCTGCCATCTCTCTCTTTTCTTTTCTATGCCAGCCGTGACGGACGCACCAACCACTATGGGCGGTAAGATATGATTATATTTATGTAGAGATCACATAGGTGCCGGAAGCGGGATCAGAGGGGCGGATGCGGATTAATTTTCTACACCCAAAGGGCCCCCTCACAAGAAAAAAAAGTTGCATGCAATTATTTTGCATTACAACGATGTTTCAAATGCTCTAAAATGCAAACTTCAAGCATTTTAAATCAACATTTTCTCCCTCGATCGCTTCCGTTTCTTCGAAGACGCTTTGTTTTTCAACTGCATGAAAACCCAATCTAATAATCATAATGATGGTGATGATGATAAAAAATAAATATGATTATGATAATAATAAAAAATAATAAAATTAATGATTATAATAATAATTATATCAGTACCGAGAACTTAACAGGCGGAAATCGTTCCATAAACTTCTAGAGAGAGAGAGAGAGAGAGAGAGAGGGGGGGGGGCACAGTCACATCGCTGTACATTGATTCCTTATTATTGATCAAGGAAGATTGATTTAAAAAAAAAAAATTAAAGTTCTCGAAAGATATGAACTTTATCTATCAAGAATAATGCAGTCAGTTTCGTTCACTTTTGAGTGATGTTTATGATGCCTTATAGTAAAGCAAGTATGTCGTATATATTTCATATCAGCTAACCGCGAGCTGTGTGATTCACAGTCCGGTTACGTATCCACTATACCACGAAACCTCTTTTTAAATCTATCTTCTTTCCCCGTTCTTTATTGCAGAACCTACTACTGCGGAAATGACCACTGCAAATGGTAAGATATGTTATTTACTTATTAATAAAACAAATCGAATAAATATTGGTTAAATTTCCTTGAATCTTTTTCTATCACCTAATTCTAGTATGCATTAAAAAGTTGGAAAACACTATACGAGTTAATGAATTATTGGTATTTCCATAAGTCTCTAAAAACTCTCTTTATTGCAGAACCTACTACTGCGGCAATGACCACTGCAAATGGTAAAATATGTTGTTTACTTAGTAATAAAACTAATGGAATACATATTGGTTAAATGTCCTTGAATCTATTTCTATCACCTAATTCGTATTGCATTAAAAAGTTGGAAAACACTTTACGGGCTAATGAATTATGGGTATTTCCATATAGTTACCTCTATAATAATTCGTTGTTATTTTTTTGAAAGTTTAATGTTGACGACAACGGTGATTGTGATGATGTCAATAATGGTAGTAATGGTAATTACGAAGAATAATACAAAAATATGTAATTATATACTTTATTAATTGGAATGACATAAAGGAAATGCTAATCTAAATAAAAGCATATGATTTGATAAATTTCGATTAAGGAAATTTAATTGGCGGCATTTACCAAGTTGAAGGTTTTTGGTAATTATCCATATGTACAACATGCAAAAACTAGTATCGTGCCTTTCTTATTCTCAATAGATGTCTGAAAGTCCAAGCTCAATGCCTTTGAAAATAAAAAAAATAACAGACATTTTATTGACCTTCAAACTCAACCACTCCCTAAATATTGGGGCAATGCCAATATTTATTTTGAACTTGAGCTCATGTGCATACCTCATCACGCTTATGATTCATAATCGCACGATAACAAATAGTTCACACCAAATCAGGACGATACATTTCTTTGCCCACGAACTCCCTTACTGCACTCTTGACAAATATTTGGGTCATTTTTTCCATGCATTTGGGGGGAGGGGTGAATTTTATGTGTTCCTCCTTCCCCAAAACGGGTATAACTTAACTAAACCTATTTAAGAGTGTGCTATTTCTACCACGTGTTTTCACGTAGATTTTTAAAAAATCCCCATAATAACAACAATAACTACAGCAATGATAATACTACACTGTAATAATAATAATAGTAACAAAAAGAATCGTTCTTCCATTATGCTATGATAGCGCATATCACATTATAACGTCCCTATGTGATTCCAAAGAACTATGGAAATTATTTCCCAGTTAGGCGTAATTTGAATCGTTAATGCTGTCCATAAGCTGTGACATAGATAACACGTTATGACATCTGGGTCCCGTCTTACAAAGAGTTGATATCAATCGCAACTATAAGAAATAGGAGACTGCAAACTTGCGATTGATTGGAGGACTCTTTGTAAGACGGCGCCCTGCACTCCTCTCAAACCACCGAAAAGACGACGCCATGGTGTCGTATCAGCAATAATTTATGAAAATAACCTATTTGCTTTTGAACGTGTCAGTTGATGCAAATCTCTCTTTTTGTCTTTCTTTTAATGTATATGTAGCTGTCAGGCTGTCTACTGGTTTCGGGATTCTTCTTCTGGCAGTAGTCATCAGCGTGCTTCAGTTGTTTGCCTAGATATTGCTCTTCTAAACGTTACCAAGCAACTAACTAACATCAACACAAGTTCTGAAGTCTAGTTTTAATTTCACTTAACATCAAGTTATACAGCCATGTGTGTTTGATTACGATCAAGTTTAATGTTGTTGCAAGATTGAAAGATTAGGTCTGTAGTTGTTTGCATAGTTATCGCTCTTCTACCCGGTTGCATCGTTACGACGACCTTTTACTTTGTGAAAGCATAAAAACAAGTTTTGAACTTGAGTTTGAATTTCATTAAACATTAGATTAAAAACAACCATGTGTGTTTGTTTATGATCAAGCTTTTTTAAAGATATAATTGTAAGTTGGAGAAAATTAGATCTTTAGTCAAATTACGTTACGTATAGAAGCTCTACATTTCGCTTAAGTTAAATAATATCATTTATGAGTGAACTAATCATTTTCCAAACGTGATATTTCTTTTATAATTAGAGTCATTTTGACTAGGGTTTCTACATTAATTTGATATTCCATATTCCACTTAAGGTGCAGGTATAATGTTTTGTATAGACAAATGCTGCTTAGTTCCCATGATATTGATAAGTGTTTACTTATTACTTGGATCAACATGACCAGCAGCTGTTAGAATTCGTTTTACAATATTGTTTTCATTTCCATGTAATCACAATCCATTGACAATGTAACGTGATATCTGTTCATATTATTATGAAGGCTGATATACGTATAGACGTGAAGCTGGATTGAGAGTTACGTTAAATTAGAAATGTTAGGACTGAGTGTGCATTACGTTTGCCTTGTATTCAAGAATTTTGTTTTCTAGCAATAATTGTTGCTACATTTCGGTAACTATGATCTAAAATAATACTAGTACCATACAAAAAATATCACTTACAATATGAAATTTGTACGAAATAATTTTTATCTGAATGTGATGTATTGCAACTTAAAATAGAAGTAAAAAGAAAATAAATTGTGTACAATGAGTGGATCGCAGATAATCTCATATACGTGTAATTTTTCAGGTTAAAATAGTCAGGATAATGCATGTATGTCTCTTTTCTATCTGTCTCTGCATCTTTCAATCTCTTCTTCTCTCTCTCTCTCTCTCTCTCTGTCCACCTTCTCTAATAATAATAATATTAGAGCTGAGGATTTTCCCCTCTATCTCTCTTTCGTACACTTTCTTTTACACCTGTGATTATACACGCATTTCGTCATGTTTTACGTGAATTGTAGTCCTCTTCTACCTAGCTCTCTACCATTATGACCATGTTAAAAAACAACTTGTATGATTCGTTTGTCTGTTAAAAAAATGTTTGTACCTTAAACAATAAATTTATCGATCACGTTATATCAATACCTGGTATATTTAACCACTCTGTGATCCCTTGCAATCTTCATCTTGGGGAAAATATAATCAGAGTAACCTTGTAATGCCCGTTACACACGAACCGTCATTTGCCTGCCTGACGTAGGGTTGCGCCAGGCCGCCAGCGACTGCTGGGTTCTTTGACGCATCATGCCATGGGGATATTGTACATATAAATAAATGCAAAATGAACAGTGCATGCCCAGAAATGCTCACATTGCCATGAAATACTTACGGGATAATAGACCGGTCAAAGAACATATTCAAATTTATGGATGTTTCTTTCCTGGGGATCTAGTGACTAGTTATTAATGAATGAACTGCAATAATTGGAATCCAGTCTATATACATTACTTGTCGCTATGTCGGGGAAACCGTGAGCTAGCTTGCGGATTGTCAAACAACCTCTCTTTAAACTATGATAGTAAACCGGTCTATTGCCTCAGGGGCGGCGGAGCGTCTTCCAAAGTGGGGAGGGGGCACTAACAAAAAAGGGCATTTTTTCTGGAGGAAAAATTGGGCACCTATAAAGGGAAACCTCAAAGTAATCATACACCATTTTCAGACATTGGTATTTACTCCCTACATCGTCACCGGGGTAACAGTATATTTGTAAAGCGCTTAGAGACATCGTAGATGTATTAAGCGCTATATAAAAGCGGAATGTTATTAATATTTATATAGTACAATACTGCTTAAGCGACATCTTATAAAGAGGACATAAAACAAACCCTGATTAGTTTTAAGCACAATCTAATGAAGAAAGACTGAAAAGTTCTTTTATGAGTAACATAATTATAACAATTGCTAGCGAGCTCTAGGGGGGGGGGGGAATGGGCTCTAAAGTCGCTTTGAATGTTATGGAGAAAAGAAAAGTAGGCACTAATCAGAAGGAAAAAAGACAGATATGCGAAAAGAAAAGATGCACATGTTAAAGTAAAAAGGGCAATTATCAGAGGTGAAAATGGGGCACTTGTTGGACCTGAAAAGAGACACTCAACAGAATTTTTAAAAAGGCACTTGTGAGAATGGAAATGTGGAATTTGTTGAAGGAAAAGGGTACCTATCAGATTTTAATAGGGCATCTATCAGATGTATTAAGGGGCAATTTGAAAAAGGGAAGGGGCTCCTATACAAAAGGAAAAGTGGCGCTTATCCGAAGGAAATATGATACTTATTAGATAGGTAAAGGGGCACGTGTCAAAATAAAAGGGGCACTTATCAGAGGTGAAAAGTGGCATTTAAGAGAAAGGGTAGAGGGTTCTTATTAAAAAGGAAAAAAGGGCAATTATCAGAAGAACAAATGCACTTATTAAAAGGAAAAGGGGCACTATTCAAACTAAAGAAGGGCTAAATATCAAATGCGAAAAGGAGAAACTCACCATAGATGAAAAGGGGCAATAATGAGAATGGAAAAGGGGCACCTGTCAGATTGTGATAGTGGCACTTGTTTGGGTGAAAAGGGGAAATTTTTGAAGAAGGAAAAAGGGCACGTATCAAAATAAAGGGAGCACTTATCAGAGGTGAACAGGGGCACTCGTCAAACAAGAAAAGAAGCACTTATCAGAAGGGGAAGAGGCAATTGTTACAAAGAAAAGGGGGCACTTTTCAAAATAAAACCTGTCAGATTTTAATTTAATTTTCAGAGGCAATTATCAGAGGTGAAGGGGGGGGGTGGGACTTCTTAAAGATGGTTAAGGGTACTTATCGAACTTAAAAAGGGGCACTTACCAGAGACGGAAAAGAGCACTTATGAGAATGGAAAAGGGACATTTATTGCAAGTCAAAAGGGCAGTTGTCGAAGCAAAAGGGCACGTTTATGAGAAAGTGAAGGGGGTCGATGAGTCGATCGTATGAAAAAAATGGGGGGGGGGGGGAGGTGCACTTAACACAAGGAAAGTGGCACTTATAAGAAGGGGGAGGGGCTGTTCTGACAAAGGAAATGGGGTACTTGTCCTATGTAAGAAGGGGCACTGTTGGGTACCTAAAAAATGGGGGCATTGTGCCCCCCCCCCCGGAGCGCCGCCTCTGTATCGCCTTCAAACGAAAGATAATTATCACAATGTACAATCAAAATGCTGCCTTGTAGACAATCCGATCCCAAGCGTCATTATCTAGTTGCCTAATCAAAGGCGCTGATGAGACTGAGAAACTACCTATGCAACACACAAAATTATGTTATGGTAGGGTTGCACTGTGTTGTGTCGACTTTCACTCCCTCAAAAAAAAATTGAATGTGATAGACCATTTGTATTTCATTGTGCAATCTAAAGGCCATTTTATTTGTCAAGTCAAGCCCTGCCCATCATTATGTGCATGTTGAAAAGTTGTTTACCGATCGGAGAAGCATCACATGAAACTGTAGAGAGTGAATATGACAAGAGACTATAATTTAAAAGGTAAAGAATCGTTACAAAACTGGCAAGAGGTGACCCTTGAATCATGAATGTATTTTAAAATGAGACGTAGCTCCGTGACTATAACGCTTCCGGTCCCAGACTGACAACAGTGGTAGGCCGCAACCAACTGGCGACTCGGTGATGTCGATCAGCTACCCCTCCATTATTGTTTACCACAACACCATCACTGCCACCCAGAAGCTCCCCCGATAGACGTCAGCTAGGACTCACCCCATACTTTGCATCCATAATGACCCAAATGTCATTCTTTTACAATTTCCCGCCTGATTTGAGATGGCTCCTCCTTCCCACAAACTCCCCAGTAGACAGGTAGCAATATAATGGAATGCCAAGATCCAATTAAATTTATACCCCCCCCCCCCCACGATAGACATCAGATATATAGGACCCATCCCACATACTTTGCATCCGTAAAGATCAAATTTTCATTCTTTTTCATTCTTTTTTAACTTTTCGAACTCGATCGCCGAAAAAAAGACGCGACCCGCCCACACCCCTTCAACTATGGGGCGCCATGTGACACATGTGTTTTTCCGTCACAAAACCACTCCAAATATTTGTTCAATCTCACAATGTGTTTTTGTCACAAAAGCAATCTCGCACAGTGTTTTTGTCACTAAATCACTCTCACAGAGTGACCAGCTCTTCGTCCACGGAATCAATTAGGCCATATAGCGCTACCTCGAATTCTACATACAACTGATTTAGTATAGTCCCAACCAATGCAGTTTGATATTGTAAACTCTATAACCCATTAATTTACTCATTTTTTTTTAACCGAACGACAAATACCCCAACATTTTCCAACTTGCTATGGGTGCATACAAAAGGGCACATCCAAAGTGGCGGCCGGATATGTCTTTGAAATGGAGAGAGAATAAAAAGGTGGGGAAAGATATTTACAGAGAGAGAGAGAGAGAGAGAGGGGGGGGGGGGAGAGAGCTCTGATCGAGGAGCTGGGGGTGGAGGGGAATAATTGGGGAGCCGAAGGAACTTAGAAAATATCTACAGTGTGGAAATGTTAGAGAGATAGAGAGAGGGAGAGATAGAGTGATCGAGGGGCCGGGGGGGGGGGGGGGGGGGGGGGGGTTGGAGGAGGAGGGGAAATACAGTTAATGTAATAAGATATACACGAATATATTATACGACGGATATATGACAAATAAACCTAGCTTTTGCATGTGACGCCCGTTTAAGAATGTTTCTTAACATTCTTTAATTTTTCTACTATAGTAGCTCAGTAGTTCTTTTTAAAAAAATTCTTCTTCCAGTTCTAATTCTCCTCGGTCCTCCTATATATCGTATCTTCTTTTTCTCCTTCTAGCTCTTCTCTTCCTTCTAGCTCTTCTTCTTCTTCTTCTTCTTCTTCTTCTTCTTCTTCTTCTTCTTCTTCTTCTTCTTCTTCTTCTTCTTCTTCTTCTTCTTCTTCTTCTTCTTCTTCTTCTTCTTCTTCTTCTTCTTCTTCTTCTTCTTCTTCTTCTTCTTCTTCTTCTTCTTCTTCTTCTTCTTCTTCTTCTTCTTCTTCTTCTTCTTCTTCTTCTTCTTCTTCTTCTTCTTCTTCTTCTTCTTCTTCTTCTTCTTCCTCTTCTATTTCTACAATTCTTCTTCATTTTTCCTGCACATTGTAATCTTTCAAGTCCAGACAAGAACGAACGACAGGCGCGCCAGTCTATGTAAAAAATACATGTAATAACTAAACTATGGAACGCCAAAGTTCCGGTACCGTTAACATATGTATGCACTTGTCATTTGTTATTGTTTTGCGTAACTTACAGCCTGATCTAAGTTCCAAATAAATCAAGTAAAATGGCGGACAATAGTCCATGGGCACAGTTTGTGTGTATAAGTGAAGAAGATGGTCTTATTATTCCAATAACTAGTGATGTATTTTCCGTCGGCAGAGCCAAAGGTAAGATCTAAGCACTAATGTTTTTACCTTTTCACTGTGTCTGTGACTGCCGCTGCTCGCGCTTGGGCCTGTGTGCACCGCCAACTTCCCCAGAGCCTTCGGCTGGGTTGGGGCAGGCATATAGCCCGAATTTTCTGTCTCTTTCGTTCGTTAGACTCTGATTTAGGTAGGGTCAGCTCCTCTCTTTAGAGCCAGAAGCCGACCATAGGCGTAAGTGTTCACGTTCGGTGTAACCTTTCTTTACACCAAACTTGGCCAAATTAATGCCTAATTTTGATATTTTAGTTTTTACCGGATGCATAGTCATAGAAGACTATCCAATTTATTTTATTCTATACTAGAGTCTTAGAGACCTATAGTCTAGATTTATTGTAAATTAGGCCTAGGATCTAGGCTAATACATCGGTTCCACTTACCAACTTGACTGAATAATTCTGTTTAATGGTCCATTTTCAGGAAATTATAGGTCAAAATCGACATCCATGTTGAGCCGTATTTTAAACTCATGACGTCATCTAAATTTCATCCCTTCTAGTCTACGCCGAAGGCAAAATGGTTATGAAGGAAAAAACTGTGATAATGTCATTACGAGCTTGTAGCTCGTGCACAGTTTTTCCTTCATAATCATTTTATCGATTTTATCATTCCACCTGTTGTTTCTGTAGAGTTACAAAACATATTCCTTATCATATTTTTTTCTTGCAGCTTGTGATCTCTCAATGCCAGATAATAAGTGCATATCAGGGAGGCATTGCAATCTCTTCAGGAAAAACAATACCGTTTGGCTAGAGGACACAAGGTGAGTAACACAGGGCAGTCACACAGGAGGAAATTGCTCTATATATTTAAAGCCCCACTGCACTACTTATAGCTACTTGCACCCTCTATATAGCAAACAATGCGTAACCGGTGACCATTGGTCCCCCATGATCCTCTTTTTCTTATGTTAATTGAGAGCTGATTTGATGAGATACCACCTGTCAGTGACCACCCTGGGTGTTCTAATTCCTCCTAGCCAAACTTGGCTTTAAAGAATCATCATATAGCAAATAGGCAAGCTCATGGGATAAGAATATTTTAACACTAGGGTATTCCAATGAGAAGCAAGGAAGCAACTTGCCCCCCCCCCCCATGACATATTTTCAACCAAGAAATTGTTTGAATGATTTCCAGTCAAATTTCATGAAATTGTTCTAGGTATGTATTTAAATATAAACTGCTCTTAAAACCTCATACTCATAGTCCTCTTTCCTGTACAATTCATTTGTTGATAACCTTCTTGAGCACTACAAGTACTTGTAGCAGATTCATAATAATTTGTTTTTAGTAATGTGTAATTATCTGCACTTTCAAATTTGTGGGTGTTGTTTATTGTTTTTGTTTCCACAGCACCAATGGTACATGGTTGAATGGAGTCAAGATTGGCAAAGGACAGGTACCTGTTATGCTTTTATATTCTACTCTCTACTTTAAATTTTAATCAAATTTATAACATGGAAATGTATAAACTATTATATTTGTAGAGCTACACATTGTACATCTTCTTTGGAATGAAATGCAAGGGAGGTATTTTGTGATCATTTCTTGCATGTTTTGTGTTTTGATTTTAGAAGCAAAGACTGTTTCACAAGGATGAAATAGCAGTGGTTCATCAAGACGGCAATCAGGGAGCCAAAGGTATGCAAGAACAGAAAAAAAAGAAAGACAGGACAAATAAAGAAATGCATAACAAAAATTAAAATATATGTACTGTTAGGAATTATACAGTAGGCTTGCGGGTGCACCATGTGAGAGAGAGAGAGAGGATTGAGGAGTCCTGAAAAGGACTGTTGGTGTAGTCTTGAAAAAGACAGTCTTTTCAGGACTCCTCAATCCTCCCTCTCTCTCACATGGTGCACCCGCAAGCCTACTGTATATCTACATCACCATGCAAGCCGATACTTACAAGCAGCATCTGTCAGGAATTAGTTGTGCAGTAGTGAGAGATGATCATTGAATGTGAATATTTTCTTGCATTTTTAACCATGAGGGAGCAATACAAATTATGCACCAATGATCATCACTCAATGCTATTTTGTATCCTACACTGATGTAAGATGCTCTGAGCCTTCTGATTTTCAGAAGTTAGAAGTTGGAGTCAACAGGGTGGTACCCCACAAGTCGCTAATATGGGAAAGGCTTGCTAGAGTGTGTGCCCCTGAAGGTGGAGCCATAACTGACTTCTGATCGAGTGCATTCCACTCTCGGTCTCAACAGGTTCTTAGGAAGAATGAATATTTGTATACATCCTTCTTGTCAGAAGGGATTCCAATGGAGCATTGGTAGTGGTTTCTTGTCCTTGACCCTGTTAAGATTTTATGCTGCAGACCCATCGTTCCCCTTTGAATTGTGTATACAGCATGTCCTCTGTCCCTTGTAGATACAATCCTATCAGAAGCTCTTAGTGCAAGCTATACTGGGATGAATAAATTTGTAAAGTGAGATTTTCAGTGATATCTTTGATTCAGTCAAAAGCCTGTGTAGTGTGTACATGTGTGTTTTGTTTGTGTGTATATGTGTGTATTTTGTTTGTGTGCATGTTTGTTCATGTAATATTTATCATTCCCTTCTCTATCAGATATAGTGTACCGATATGAAGATCTTGCATTGCTGGAAGCTGAACGAGAAAGTCTGGATCAAACACAAGAAATGAGCAATCCAGGTATGAGCTTCTTTTTTTTGTCTTTAAAATCATAGGCTGAAAAATAAAAATGACAAAAAAGGAGTCTTCTTCGTTGATGCCTCCAAAACACACTGTCTCTGACAAGCTCTCCAATAGTTTTGAAACACATTTCAGATTGATTCATCGTTTTACCTCATGTTTAAGTGGGAAATGCAAATGCAACATGAAAATGCAAAAAGGAAACGATATGTATTCTGCTACAAATACTATTGACAATAATAGTGAAAGAATGGCTATAAAGAGAAATTGTATTGACTAAATCGTTATTAGATTACTTCTCTTATAAAGGTAAAGACCAGTTTTGGAAACTCCCCCCTCTCAAAAAATGAAATGGAAGCTCTTACCAATCATGTGAAAGAATATGTTTTTACTAATACGTGATGGATGATACAAATTTTGCCAGGAAACCGCCTACTAATTGATATACTGTATTTGGTAAATTATTATATCTATCCGGACCGGATAGATATCGCGCACTTGTTGCGTAGTCCCATATACATCTTTCTGTGTACAGTGCTTGTCACTTTACCAAGACTGGGCCAAATTTCTTATCATTTTGATGATTCCAGAACCTTCCTTTGTTTGCCTTCCATTATACAGATGAAAATACAGAAGACTATGTATTTGAAGACATAAACAAAAGGGGAGAGGAATCCAGGAAGCGGAAGAAGGGTGATGTAAGTACTGTAACAATTTATTTCTGTCATGCTCTGTCCTGAGATTGTGTGCTATTGTAACACCTGTTGAAAATAATATATATGCTTTCATACCATTGCAAATATATACATTTATGTTTATTCAGGTTCAGAAAAAAAATTGCCTATTTTTCATTGACAAATTCCTCTTTGGCTACTTTATCTGATCTGCCTGTGTCACTGATTGGCGGTCTTGGAAGTAGGAGAGCTATAAAGGGGGTACAGTGAGACCTTTTTATTAACCACTTATATAGAAGTGTTGTGGTCAAGTGGATACGGCACCAGACTGTTGATCACAAGGTTTGAGGCCCGCCGCGGCACTAATGTCCTTTGGCAAGACATTGATCTACATTTGCCACTCTCCACCCAGGTGTTAAATGGGTACCCGGTAGGATGGAAAAGCCAATGTGGTATGCTTAACAATTTGAGCCTAGTAGCTCTTGTTGGAATGTTCCCCAGGTAGTAGAGAAAGTGCATGCATGGTGTGCAGGCAAGCCAGAATCCGATGAGCGGGGTAATAATGTAAAGCGCTTAGAAACTCAGACATTCCCGAAATATTATGCACTATATTATTATTATTATCATTATAGAAAGATTGCCTGTCTACATTTTCTTTTTCCTTTGAATAAAATTTCTCATTGAAACATGTACTGAAAGAACCCTTGTGTTAAAACGACCTGTCTATAAAGGCTACTTTTCTTGTCTCCCTTGATTAGACTTTATATTCATTCTGTTTTCATGAAGGATTCTGAGGACACAGATGAACCTGCTGCTAAAAGGCTTGAAGGAGAAGAGGGGGAAGAGTTTGATAAAAAGAAGGAAAATACACGTAAGTTAATACAAAGACACATGTAGTCTTTTTAGAGCACGAGAAGACTGGCTCTCATGATTTCTCTTTTTCATTGTGTTCATTCCTGACTGTTTCAAGAAGACCAGAGGACCATTACTTTGTTTTGTATATTGTAAGCAAATCTTTGCTGCTATTTAGTCACATCTTTAATATCTTTTCAAAAAGAGATGTTGAAAGAAGGTATTTTAATATCTTATACTCCCTTCTGTTAGGCAGGGCTCAACACTTTTTTTGCAGGAAGTCTGGTTTTTAGAGCCTCTATGCATACTATTACATAGGCCATATGGATTTTTTTTTGGTGAAAATTTTGGGGTCCATACATAGATTTTGGGCGTTTATATTTTCTGGGTGGTTGTCACTATCGAGACCTGTGTTCAGTTTTTGTATTTCTTATCCCATCCAGTGAAAGTGTAAAAGTCCTCACATATTTTTAGAATGGTCTGTATCTGTATGTGAGGTTGACTGTAATAAGGGTAAGAAAGATGGATTAGCAAGGAATTATGAACAATAAAGGTGGATTGTTCTTTGGAAAGATTCCTCCTGCTCTCTTTTCTCCATCAATCCTCTCACTGCCCTGTCTGTCTGTCTATCCTTCTCTTTCTATCCTCTTTCTCACTCTTTCTCTGTCTGTGTCTCTCCTTTCTCCCCTCTATATCTTTCTATAATCACTGTCTCAAAACACTTGTTACCATCCCCCAAAAATGTAGCTGAAAGTTCTCAAAAAAAGTCTTCGGGCAATCCGAATTCAAGCCTAGTAGATGATCACATCAAAGGAACTGCTGAAGCAATAGATGATGCTGAAAAGGATAGGACCAGTGGAAAAGGAGATGGGGATGCAGAGGAAAGAGGAAGAGAGGAAAAGGATGCTACAGGTGGTAAGGAAGATGGAGAGGGAGAAAAGAAGACGAAAGAAGAAGGGGCCAAACCTCAGCAGGAGGATGAAGAACAGGATGAAATCCTGGAGACCCTGATATGTAGCATCTGCCAAGACATACTGCACAAATGTATCAGGTGAGATTCACACAGACAGAGAGGGAGGGAGGGAGAAAGAGAGAGAGAGAGGAGGGAGAAAGAGAGAGGGGGAGAGAGGGAGGGAGAAAGAGAGAGAGAAAGAAAGAAAGGAAGGGAGAGAGAGAGAGAGAGAGAGTGAAAAAGAGGAAGGAAAAAGACAGACAATAGAAACAGAAAGATGGACTGATTAGAGAGAGAGAGAGAGAGAGAGAAAGAAAGAAAGAGAGGGAGAGAGAGAGAGAGGAAGGAAAGAGACAGACAAATAGAAACAGAAAGATGGACTGATCAAAACAAAAGACAGACAGACAGAAAGATAGAAATGGAGAGGGTGGAACAGGGAGAGAAAGGGAGGAAGGAGAGAGACAGACAAATATAAACAGATGAAAGATGGACTGATTAAAACAAGAGACAGACAGACAGACAGATAGAAATAGAGAGAGTGTAGGTGACAGAGAAAATGAGGGATCGAGAGAATATGAAAGAGGTAGACAGGAATGGAAAACAAATAGTACATTAATACAGACTTTCAGTGCCTGAAAGTAATAGTGGAAAAAGGAGAAAAAGAATAGATTAAACTTTACAATGTACTTATTTCCACTCTTTATTCCAGACTACCATGTCCACATATGTATATTTCCTGTTCATAAATTTGACAAATCTGATCAAAAAATTTGATTTGGAAGCATGGACACCTTATTTCATACAATTATTTTAAATTTTATTGTGGATTTGTCCATATCAGACATAATGCTCCAGTCTGTAAACATGATAATGTTATTGGGCAAGTCCAAGCTATTCTGTCCCATTTCTACAGACCACATCTTCACGTAAACACTTACTGTATCTAATCATTATGTTTACTTTTCTGCTCTAACCGTCTAGAAGTTAAGATCAGACCAAATATAAAGTGAATAAAAAGTTGATTTCTGTTCACAACTCCTCAGTACTTGGTCGTGTGTAGTCAAATATTGGACTTCCCTTATTAATAAAATGGTTGAAACAACCAGAATATCTTATTTTTTCTTCTCTATTCATGCTACAGTCTTCAACCTTGTATGCATAGTTTCTGTGCAGCATGTATATCAGGATGGATGAAACATTCAAAGAGATGTCCCCAAGTGAGTTTATTTCATATTTACATTGAACTTACTATCCATGTTATGTAATCTACATGTACCTCCATACCGCTCGAGAGTATTGTACAACCAGAAACCTAGAGGGCATGAAATGTTCATGAATTTCATGAGTCGATCAGATTCGCTAATGTTTCATGCCATGAATAATTGAACAACAATTGAAACAGAACTGAACATTGAAAATTTACATAAGCTTGTTGCAGGAAAAATGGCTGTCATTTACATTTTGCGTGAGGTTTCTCGATATGCAATATTTGCCAAAATAGGCAACTTTTCTGCTTTGGCTACCTATCTAGTGTTTGTCAATTCTTCTCGACTACAATATTTGCACATGTAATTATGCATTTTAAAAAAAATTGTTAACATTAGACACGAACTTAATAGCTACAGAAGATTACTAAGTGTCAGGTATAAATGTTTCTGCAGTTCTAGAACCTTACTTATTTTTATTTATTTTCTAGTGTCGAAAAAGTGTCAAGCGATTCGGCCACAATTATATCGTGAACAGCTTAGTGGATGCCTACCTAAAGCAAAACCCAGGTAAGATTGAAGATTGGTATATATATATATATATATATATATATATATATATATATTTTCTAGCAGAAATTTAAGTCTGCACTGATGTTTTATTTTATTTGGCAAAGATAAAATAAAGAAATATTTAATACAAAACAACAGTTAAATTTTTAATGAGTCACATGAATGCCCGGAAAAGAAAAAGATTAACTAAATAACTATAACCTGAAGGTCTTCTATTCCAATCCATGTGACTTAACGTAAATAAATAGCACAGAATAGCAATTTATAACAAATAATGAATTGCAAGTAGATTAAATGAGACAAAAAGAAAACAATAAATGTTGTGTTTTTAATATGTACATGTCTATGCCTCCCCCAAAAGAAGAATACATGTACACAACCAAAACTTAACATTATTCAATAGCATTTCAAACACGACAGAGGTAGGTGTAAGTCAGCTGTTTGATAATTTTGTGAAAGAATGGACAATTTTATCCAGACATCAAAGTGAATATCTCGTATTATTCCAATGATGTACCCCGTATACTATTCAAAGAATCTGCTCCGTAAGATATTTTCTGCGCTAAAAATAGTGCAAGCTTGGATACTGGAATTGCACTTCGAACATTAGGTCATTGCGTCCGATGGGATGGCCGCTTTACACAACTCTTTGTGAAATAAAAGCGGAAGATGACTAGACCGTTCGTAGATTTGCTGTAGGGTTTTCACAAAGTGTGTGGTAAATTGGACCAGACCATTTGTAGACGAGAGGGGTTTATTTCACAAACATGAATCCTGATATTTTGTGAATAAAGGGGCACGTTTTCTCAAAAGTTTGGGTAATGCGACCACCCTACATGACACAATGTCCCAATGATTTGAAGTAAGCCAACCAGTCAGTGCACTCACATGCAATTTGGTATGCATAAAAGTTAAAATTCTAATTTAAATTACCACCACATTTACTTATTTTCTCATTTGCTAATCTTTATTCACTATTGTCTTCCATTGAATTTTTTTTTCCCATCTGCAAACAATATTTTATGACCCCCCCCTCTTTTTTTTGTCGATGCACAGATAAACAGAGGACAAAGGAAGACTTGGAGGAAATGGATGCACGCGGCAATGTTCCATGCAATATGGTAATTTAGACTCGTGCTTCCTTCCTTCATAGGCTTTTATTTCAAGAAAATGGTACTTATTTACATGGTAACAGAAACTGTCTGTTAGAAACAGGGTCCAAGGTCACATTGAAATCAGGAAAAACCTGGAAAACATGTTCCATTTTTTCCATTCAGGGAAAAGGCGGGGCGTTTTAAAATAAACTCTCAAATCATGTACTTGACAAAATCAAAGACTTTCATAGCCCCCAAAGAAAGTTATCAGTCCGTTTAAATGTATTATTTAACTTTGTTCAGGTGCCTTCTATTGTACAAGCCCCGTGCTTTTTTTGAAGGTATCCTTTCATCTATTGTTATTATTGTTATGCATCGTCAAATATTGTCAATATTTGTTATAATTTTTATGGATGATGAATAAATAAATTGAATTGAAATTTAATTGAATTGTTTAATGTTGTGTCCAAACAGCTTATACTCTGAATGATGGGCTAAGTAGGTTTTGTTTTGTGTATTTAAGTGTCTTCTTTTCTCTCTGTACCAATGTGGCAATGGAGTACTTTTGTATAGTCCATAGATACATCTAATAAGTACAACCTATCCTTGTGTGTTAGTGCCTGCAACCACTATTGCAGAGAAAACTGTAGATAGGTTGAAATACATTGTTTACACAAGAAGGCTTTGAATATCTTGTTTTAGACAATGGCAACATGGGAATAGGGTTCAGACTTATGAGTGAAAGTGAACAGGTGATATTGCGCAATGTTATGATTGGACTCAAGTCAGAAATATATGTGTGCATGAAAATTGTGCAAGTAGTCAAGATATGTAAGTGGTTGAGATTTAAGAAAGTTTAATTTGTTTGCGATGATCTAAAGTTTCGTGCCGCAAAAAAAGGCGGGGTTTTCTTTGAAGAAAAAAATTTGCACAAGATTTTGTTATGAGAGTTATGTGTACTGTTTCAGACCTTAGAATACGATGCTTTGGACAGTGACGATGAAGATGGCGACTACGATCCAAGTGAGGAAGAGGAAGAGGAAGAGGAGCAGGAGGAGCAGGAGGATGAGGATCCCCAACCACCGTAAGTTGCTCTTTATCTCCTTCCTTGGCTTCCATCATTTTTCTGCACATTTCCATAGTTAGCTCGAGACTGCCACTTATTTTCTTTAGGTTAATAGACATTTCTCAATTCATTTCAGACAGAGCAAATGAGAGGGATTCTTGCAAGATGCGTTACTGAGTTGCCAATTTGTGTTTGATTGATCGCAACTTTAAAAAATTCACAAATTATTAATTTTTAATGAGATTTTGCTCAAACTTTCACTGATCAATTCCTATCATTTTTCTGCTTCTATTAAATCCCCTCTGCACTAGCTTGGCATGGAAGGATTAGACCTCCCTGCAAGGTCACTGGCAAGTGGTTATCTCATCAAATCAGCTCTCAATTATTAAGAAAGAAGAGCATCATGGGGGATCAACAGGTGCCGCTTAGGCACTGTTGGCTGTATAGAGGGCACAAGTAGCTATAAGTAGTGCAGTGGGGCTTTAAAACCAACTCGATATCAGGCTGGACTTCCCCCTTTAATAATAGGTTTGACCGTACATGTATATATACTCTGTAGAAACTCTCAAATCGTTGATTGTTTTATTGCAGTGCCTGTAGACAATGCCCACACTATGTACAGGCCTTGGATAGGAATGCTGTGATGTCACTCCAAGCCACCCTGGATCCATCAACAAGCTGTGCTGCAACGTCAGGTTTAGTTCGTTATTTTGATATTTGAAGTGTATGGCAAGTGGGATGAAAAAATAGCTGTGTGCAGTGCACCAAAGGTTATACACAAGATGGCAATAGGCCTCGCCCCCTTTTTGAAATTATGCCCACCCGCCAAAGGTTGCAAAGCTCCCCTGCGAATTTTCCTTCCCATGATGGGTAAATTCCTTTACTTGCTCACTCACTTGTACAGTTAAGAAGATTTAGATAAGTTTGGACGGGGGGGGGGGGGGGGGGGGGGAGAGAGGGGATGTGCAATAATACCTACACGTACATATGCCACTGCATACTTAAACGATCCATTCACTGTTTTCTTGTGTCATGTTTTATTGCTATTTTTATGCCTCCGCCACCGAAGGTGGTGCCGGAGGCATCATGTTTTCGGGTTGTCCGTACGTCCGTACGTCCATCCCGTTTGACCGTTATCACAATATCTCAAGAACCATTTAAGATTTAAACTTAAGACTCAGGTATAGTATTTATCACCATAGGAAAACGATCTGATCAGATTTTGGAGTACGTAGGTCAAAGGTCACAGGTCACAGAGGTCAACTTATGAAATTCCTTGTATTGAGATTGTTAGCGCGATATCTCAAGAACCATTTGAGATTTAAACTTCAAACTTAAGGATAGTATGTATCACCATAGGAAGACGATCTGATTAGATTTTGGAGCACTTATGTCAAAGGTCAAGGGTCACAGAGGTCAACTTATGAAATTCCATACATTGAGATTGTTATCATGATATCTCAAGAACCACTGGAGATTTAAACTTCAAACTTAGTGATAGTGTGTATCACCATAGGAAGACAATCTGATTACATTTTGGAGCACGTAGGTCAAAGGTCAAGGGTCATAGAGGTCAACTTATGAAATTCCATACATTAAGATTGTTATCATGATATCTCAAGAACCACTGGAGATGTAAAAACTTCAAACTTAAGGATAGTATGTATCACCATAGGAAGACGATCTGATTAGATTTTGGAGCACGTAGGTCAAAGGTCAAGGGTCACAGAGGTCAACTTATGAAATTCCATACATTGAGATTGTTATCATAATATCTCAAGAACCACTGGAGATTTAAACTTCAAACTTAATGATAGTGTGTATCACCATAGGAAGACTATCTGATTAGATTTTGGAGCACGTAGGTCAAAGGTCAAGGGTCACAGAGGTCAACTTATGAAATTCCATACATTGAGATCGTTATCGCGATATCTCAAGAACCACTGGAGAATTTTCACTTCAAACTTAATGATAGTGTGTATCACCATAGGAAGACAATCTGATTAGATTTTGGAGCACGTAGGTCAAAGGTCAAGGGTCACAGAGGTCAACTTATAAAATTCCATACATTGAGATTGTTATCATGATATCTCAAGAACCACTGGAGATTTAAACTCCAAACTTGTTTAAATTGCTCTATGGCGGAGGCATCATTTTCGACTGCACGCAGTCAAAATTCCATCTATTTTTTTTTTAATTGGCTAGTTTCCCCATAATGAATGTACATACATGCGATTAAATGGATCAAGAACCCTATATCCCTTTGAATGGGGCGTAGTGGCAAATATTGAAAAATTTGAATTATCACAACTTTTCGGGCTGAAGTTGTAAGGGGGTGGTTCAGCATTTTGGAGGAAAATGTTATATTTTTTTAATAGGCTAGTTTCCCCATAATGAATGTACATACATGCAATTAGATGGATTCTAACGCCTATATCCCTTTGACAGGGGGGGGGGGGGTAGGGGCAAATATGGTAGGGGCAAATATTGTAAAAATTTGAATTATCACAACTTTTCGGGCCGAAGGTGTAAGGGCCGGGGTGGTTCAGCATTTTGGAGGAAAATATTAATTTTTTTTATTAGGCAAGTTTCCCCACAATGAATGTACATACATGCCATTAGATGGATCCTGACCCCTACATCCCTTTGAAAGGGGCGTAGTGGCAAATATTGTAAAAATTTGAATTATCACAACTTTCGGGCCGAAATGGTAAGGGCCGGGGTGGTTCAGAATTTTGGAGGAAAATATTATTTTTTTTAATTGGCTAGTTTCCCCATAATGAATGTACATACATGCGATTAGATGGATCCTGAACCCTATATCCCTTTGATAGGGGTGTACGCGCAAATATTGTAAAAAATTGAATTATCACAACTTTCGGGCCGAAATTGTAAGGGCCGGGGTGGTTCAGCATTTTGGAGGAAAATATTATATTTTTTGAATAGGCTAGTTTCCCCACAATGAATGTATATACATGCCATTAGATGGATCCTGACCCCCATATCCCTTTGAATGGGGGGTAGGGGCAAATATTGTAAAAATTTGAATTATCACAACTTTTCGGGCCGAAGTTGTAAGGGCCGGGGTGGTTCAGCATTTTGGAGGAAAATATTATTTTTTTGATTAGGCTAGTTTCCCCACAATGAATGTACATACATATAATTAGATGGATCCTGACCCCCATATCCCTTTGAATGGGGGGTAGGGGCAAATATTGTAAAAATTTGAATTATCACAACTTTTCGGGCCGATGTTGTAAGGGCCGGGGTGGTTCAGCATTTTGGAGGAAAATATTATATTTTTTTAAAAGGCTAGTTTCCCCATAATGAATGTACATACATATAATTAGATCGATCCTGACCCCACATCCCTTTGAAAGGGGCGTAGTGGCAAATATTGAAAAATTTGAGTTATCACAACTTTTCGGGCCGAAATGGTAAGGGCCGGGGTGGTTCAGCATTTGGAGGAAAATATTTTTTTTTTTTAATTGGCTAGTTTCCCCATAATACATGCGATTAAAAGGATCAAGAACCCTATATCCCTTTGAAAGGGGCGTAGTGGCAAATATTGTAAAATTTGAATTATCACAACTTTTCGGGCCGAAGTTGTAAGGGCCGGGGTGGTTCAGCATTTTGGAGGAAAATATTATTTTTTTTTAATTGGCTAGTTTCCCCATAATGAATGTACATACAGGCGATTAGATGGATCCTGAACCCTATATCCCTTTGAAAGGGGCGTAGTGGCAAATATTGAAAAATTTGAGTTAACACAACTTTCGGGCCGAAATGGTAAGGGCCGGAGTGGTTCAGAATTTTGGAGGAAAATATTATTTTTTTTAATTGGCTAGTTTCCCCATAATGAATGTACATACATGCCTTTAGATGGATCCTGACCCCTACATCCCTTTGACAGGGGGGTAGGGGCAAATATTGTAAAAATTTGAATTATAACTTTTCGGGCCGAAGTTGTAAGGGCCGGGGGGGTTCAGCATTTTGGAGGAAAATATTATTTTTTTGATTAGGCTAGTTTCCCCACAATGAATGTATATACATGCCATTAGATGGATCCTGACCCCCATATCCCTTTGACAGGGGGGTAGGAGCAAATATTGTAAAAATTTGAATTATCATAACTTTCGGGCCGAAATGGTAAGGGCCGGGGTGGTTCAGAATTTTGGAGGAAAATATTATATTTTTTTAAAAGGCTAGTTTCCCCATAATGAATGTACATACATGCAATAAGATGGATTCTAACGCCTATATCCCTTTGACAGGGGGGTAGGGGCAAATATTGTAAAAATTTGAATTATCACAACTTTTCGGGCCGAAGGTGTAAGGGCCGGGGTGGTTCAGCATTTTGGAGGAAAATATTAATTTTTTTTATTAGGCTAGTTTCCCCACAATGAATGTACATGCATGCCATTAGATGGATCCTGACCCCTACATCCCTTTGAAAGGGGCGTAGTGGCAAATATTGAAAAATTTGAGTTATCACAACTTTCGGGCCGAAATGGTAAGGGCCGGGGTGGTTCAGCATTTTGGAGGAAAATATTATATTTTTTTAAAAGGCTAGTTTCCCCATAATGAATGTACATACATATAATTAGATCGATCCTGACCCCCACATCCCTTTGAAAGGGGCGTAGTGGCAAATATTGAAAAATTTGAGTTATCACAACTTTTCGGGCCGAAATGGTAAGGGCCGGGGTGGTTCAGCATTTGGGAGGAAAATATTTTTTTTTTTTAATTGGCTAGTTTCCCCATAATACATGCGATTAAATGGATCAAGAACCCTATATCCCTTTGAAAGGGGCGTAGTGGCAAATATTGTAAAATTTGAATTATCACAACTTTTCGGGCCGAAGTTGTAAGGGCCGGGGTGGTTCAGCATTTTGGAGGAAAATATTATTTTTTTTTAATTGGCTAGTTTCCCCATAATGAATGTACATACAGGCGATTAGATGGATCCTGAACCCTATATCCCTTTGAAAGGGGCGTAGTGGCAAATATTGAAAAATTTGAGTTAACACAACTTTCGGGCCGAAATGGTAAGGGCCGGAGTGGTTCAGAATTTTGGAGGAAAATATTATTTTTTTTAATTGGCTAGTTTCCCCATAATGAATGTACATACATGCCTTTAGATGGATCCTGACCCCTACATCCCTTTGACAGGGGGGTAGGGGCAAATATTGTAAAAATTTGAATTATAACTTTTCGGGCCGAAGTTGTAAGGGCCGGGGGGGTTCAGCATTTTGGAGGAAAATATTATTTTTTTGATTAGGCTAGTTTCCCCACAATGAATGTATATACATGCCATTAGATGGATCCTGACCCCCATATCCCTTTGACAGGGGGGTAGGAGCAAATATTGTAAAAATTTGAATTATCATAACTTTCGGGCCGAAATGGTAAGGGCCGGGGTGGTTCAGAATTTTGGAGGAAAATATTATTTTTTTAAAAGGCTAGTTTCCCCATAATGAATGTACATACATGCAATAAGATGGATTCTAACGCCTATATCCCTTTGACAGGGGGGTAGGGGCAAATATTGTAAAAATTTGAATTATCACAACTTTTCGGGCCGAAGGTGTAAGGGCCGGGGTGGTTCAGCATTTTGGAGGAAAATATTAATTTTTTTTATTAGGCTAGTTTCCCCACAATGAATGTACATGCATGCCATTAGATGGATCCTGACCCCTACATCCCTTTGAAAGGGGCGTAGTGGCAAATATTGAAAAATTTGAGTTATCACAACTTTCGGGCCGAAATGGTAAGGGCCGGGGTGGTTCAGCATTTGGGAGGAAAATATTTTTTTTTTTTAATTGGCTAGTTTCCCCATAATACATGCGATTAAATGGATCAAGAACCCTATATCCCTTTGAAAGGGGCGTAGTGGCAAATATTGTAAAATTTGAATTATCACAACTTTTCGGGCCGAAGTTGTAAGGGCCGGGGTGGTTCAGCATTTTGGAGGAAAATATTATTTTTTTTTAATTGGCTAGTTTCCCCATAATGAATGTACATACAGGCGATTAGATGGATCCTGAACCCTATATCCCTTTGAAAGGGGCGTAGTGGCAAATATTGAAAAATTTGAGTTAACACAACTTTCGGGCCGAAATGGTAAGGGCCGGAGTGGTTCAGAATTTTGGAGGAAAATATTATATTTTTTGAATAGGCTAGTTTCCCCACAATGAATGTAAATACATGCGATTAGATGGATCCTGAACCCTATATCCCTTTGAAAGGGGTGTACGGGCAAATATTGTAAAAAATTGAATTATCACAACTTTCGGGCCAAAATTGTAAGGGCCGGGGTGGTTCAGCATTTTGGAGGAAAATATTATATTTTTTGAATATGCTAGTTTCCCCACAATGAATGTATATACATGCCATTAGATGGATCCTGACCCCCATATCCCTTTGACAGGAGGGTAGGGGCAAATATTGTAAAAATTTGAATTATCATAACTTTTCGGGCCGAAATTGTAAGGGCCGGGGTGGTTCAGCATTTTGGAGGAAAATATTTTTTTTTTTTAATTGGCTAGTTTCCCCATAATGAATGTACATACAGGCGATTAGATGGATCCTGACCCCCATATCCCTTTGACAGGGGGGTAGGGGCAAATATTGTAAAAATTTGAATAATCATAACTCTTCGGGCCGAAGTTGTAAGGGCCGGGGTGGTTCAGCATTTTTGAGGAAAATATATATTTTTTTTTAATTGGCTAGTTTCCCCATAATGAATGTACATACAGGCGATTAGATGGATCTTGACCCCCATATCCCTTTGACAGGAGGGTAGGGGCAAATATTGTAAAAATTTGAATTATCATAACTTTTCGGTCCGAAATTGTAAGGGCCGGGGTGGTTCAGCATTTTGGAGAAAAATAATTTTTTTTTTTATTTGGCTAGTTTCCCTATAATGAATGTACATACAGGCGATTAGATGGATCTTGACCCCCATATCCCTTTGACAGGGGGGTAGGGGCAAATATTGTAAAAATTTGAATTATCATAACTTTTTTGGCCGAAGTTGTAAGGGCCGGGGTGGTTCAGCATTTTGGAGGAAAATATTATATTTTTTTAAAAGGCTAGTTTCCCCATAATGAATGTACATACATATAATTAGATCGATCCTGACCCCCACATCCCTTTGAAAGGGGCGTAGTGGCAAATATTGAAAAATTTGAGTTATCACAACTTTCGGGCCGAAATGGTAAGGGCTGGGGTGGTTCAGAATTTTGGAGGAAAATATTATTTTTTTTAATTGGCTAGTTTCCCCATAATGAATGTAAATACATGCGATTAGATGGATCCTGAACCCTATATCCCTTTGAAAGGGGTGTACGGGCAAATATTGTAAAAAATTGAATTATCGCAACTTTCGGGCCAAAATTGTAAGGGCCGGGGTGGTTCAGCATTTTGGAGGAAAATATTATATTTTTTGAACAGGCTAGTTTTCCCACAATGAATGTATATACATGCCATTAGATGGATCCTGACCCCCATATCCCTTTGAATGGGGGGAAGGGGCAAATATTGTAAAAATTTGAATTATCACAACTTTTCAGGCCGAAGGTGTAAGGGCCGGGGTGGTTCTGCATTTTGGAGGAAAATATTAATTTTTTTTATTAGGCTACTTTCCCCACAATAAATGTACATACATGCCTTTAGATGGATCCTGACCCCTACATCCCTTTGACAGGGGGGTAGGGGCAAATATTGTAAAAATTTGAATTATCATAACTCTTCGGGCCGAAGTTGTAAGGGCCGGGGTGGTTCAGCATTTTGGAGGAAAATATATATTTTTTTTTATTGGCTAGTTTCCCCATAATGAATGTACATACAGGCGATTAGATGGATCCTGAACCCTATATCCCTTTGAAAGGGGCGTAGTGGCAAATATTGAAAAATTTGAATTATCATAACTTTTCTGGCCGAAGTTGTAAGGGCCGGGGTGGTTCAGCATTTTGGAGGAAAATATTATATTTTTTTAAAAGGCTAGTTTCCCCATAATGAATGTACATACATATAATTACATCGATCCTGACCCCCACATCCCTTTGAAAGGGGCGTAGTGGCAAATATTGAAAAATTTGAGTTATCACAACTTTCGGGCCGAAATGGTAAGGGCCGGGGTGGTTCAGAATTTTGGAGGAAAATATTTTTTTTTTTAATTGGCTAGTTTCCCCATAATGATTGTACATACATGCGATTAGATGGATCCTGAACCCTATAACCCCTTGAAAGGGGTGTACGGACAAATATTGTAAAAAATTGAATTATCACAACTTTCGGGCCGAAATTGTAAGGGCCGGGGTGGTTCAGCATTTTGGAGGAAAATATTATATTTTTTGAATAGGCTAGTTTCCCCACAATGAATGTACATACATGCAATTAGATGGATTCTAACGCCTATATCCCTTTGACAGGGGGGTAGGGGCAAATATTGTAAAAATTTGAATTATCACAACTTTTCGGGCCGAAGTTGTAAGGGCCGGGGTGGTTCAGCATTTTGGAGGAAAATATTAATTTTTTTTATTAGGCTAGTTTCCCCACAATGAATGTACATACATGCCATTAGATGGATCCTGACCCCTACATTTCTTTGAAAGGGGCGTAGCGGCAAATATTGAAAAATTTGAGTTATCACAACTTTCGGGCCGAAATGGTAAGGGCCGGGGTGGTTCAGAATTTTGGAGGAAAATATTTTTTTTTTTAATTGGCTAGTTTCCCCATAATGATTGTACATACATGCGATTAGATGGATCCTGAACCCTATAACCCCTTGAAAGGGGTGTACGGACAAATATTGTAAAAAATTGAATTATCACAACTTTCGGGCCGAAATTGTAAGGGCCGGGGTGGTTCAGCATTTTGGAGGAAAATATTATATTTTTTGAATAAGCTAGTTTCCCCACAATGAATGTACATACAGGCGATTAGATGGATCCTGACCCCCATATCCCTTTGACAGGGGGTTAGGGGCAAATATTGTAAAAATTTGAATTATCATAACTTTTCGGGCCGAAGTTGTAAGGGCCGGGGTGGTTCAGCATTTTGGAGGAAAATATTATTTTTTTGATTAGACTAGTTTCCCCACAATGAATGTATATACATGCCATTAGATGGATCCTGACCCCCATATCCCTTTGAATGGGGGGTAGGGGCAAATATTGTAAAAATTTGAATTATCACAACTTTTTCGGGCCGATGTTGTAAGGGCCGGGGTGGTTCAGCATTTTGGAGGAAAATATTATATTTTTTTAAAAGGCTAGTTTCCCCATAATGAATGTACATACATGCAATTAGATGGATTCTAACGCCTATATCCCTTTGACAGGGGGGTAGGGGCAAATATTGTAAAAATTTGAATTATCACAACTTTTCGGGCCGAAGGTGTAAGGGCCGGGGTGGTTCTGCATTTTGGAGGAAAATATTATATTTTTTGAATAGGCTAGTTTCCCCACAATGAATGTATATACATGCCATTAGATGGATCCTGACCCCCATATCCCTTTGAATGGGGGGTAGGGGCAAATATTGTAAAAATTTGAATTATCACAACTTTTCGGGCCGAAATTGTAAGGGCCGGGGTGGTTCAGCATTTTGGAGAAAAATAATTTTTTTTTTTATTTGGCTAGTTTCCCTATAATGAATGTACATACAGGCGATTAGATGGATCTTGACCCCCATATCCCTTTGACAGGGGGGTAGGGGCAAATATTGTAAAAATTTGAATTATCATAACTTTTTGGCCGAAGTTGTAAGGGCCGGGGTGGTTCAGCATTTTGGAGGAAAATATTATATTTTTTTAAAAGGCTAGTTTCCCCATAATGAATGTACATACATATAATTAGATCGATCCTGACCCCCACATCCCTTTGAAAGGGGCGTAGTGGCAAATATTGAAAAATTTGAGTTATCACAACTTTCGGGCCGAAATGGTAAGGGCTGGGGTGGTTCAGAATTTTGGAGGAAAATATTATTTTTTTTAATTGGCTAGTTTCCCCATAATGAATGTAAATACATGCGATTAGATGGATCCTGAACCCTATATCCCTTTGAAAGGGGTGTACGGGCAAATATTGTAAAAAATTGAATTATCGCAACTTTCGGGCCAAAATTGTAAGGGCCGGGGTGGTTCAGCATTTTGGAGGAAAATATTATATTTTTTGAACAGGCTAGTTTTCCCACAATGAATGTATATACATGCCATTAGATGGATCCTGACCCCCATATCCCTTTGAATGGGGGGAAGGGGCAAATATTGTAAAAATTTGAATTATCACAACTTTTCAGGCCGAAGGTGTAAGGGCCGGGGTGGTTCTGCATTTTGGAGGAAAATATTAATTTTTTTATTAGGCTACTTTCCCCACAATAAATGTACATACATGCCTTTAGATGGATCCTGACCCCTACATCCCTTTGACAGGGGGGTAGGGGCAAATATTGTAAAAATTTGAATTATCATAACTCTTCGGGCCGAAGTTGTAAGGGCCGGGGTGGTTCAGCATTTTGGAGGAAAATATATATTTTTTTTTATTGGCTAGTTTCCCCATAATGAATGTACATACAGGCGATTAGATGGATCCTGAACCCTATATCCCTTTGAAAGGGGCATAGTGGCAAATATTGAAAAATTTGAATTATCATAACTTTTCTGGCCGAAGTTGTAAGGGCCGGGGTGGTTCAGCATTTTGGAGGAAAATATTATATTTTTTTAAAAGGCTAGTTTCCCCATAATGAATGTACATACATATAATTACATCGATCCTGACCCCCACATCCCTTTGAAAGGGGCGTAGTGGCAAATATTGAAAAATTTGAGTTATCACAACTTTCGGGCCGAAATGGTAAGGGCCGGGGTGGTTCAGAATTTTGGAGGAAAATATTTTTTTTTTTAATTGGCTAGTTTCCCCATAATGATTGTACATACATGCGATTAGATGGATCCTGAACCCTATAACCCCTTGAAAGGGGTGTACGGACAAATATTGTAAAAAATTGAATTATCACAACTTTCGGGCCGAAATTGTAAGGGCCGGGGTGGTTCAGCATTTTGGAGGAAAATATTATATTTTTTGAATAGGCTAGTTTCCCCACAATGAATGTACATACATGCAATTAGATGGATTCTAACGCCTATATCCCTTTGACAGGGGGGTAGGGGCAAATATTGTAAAAATTTGAATTATCACAACTTTTCGGGCCGAAGTTGTAAGGGCCGGGGTGGTTCAGCATTTTGGAGGAAAATATTAATTTTTTTTATTAGGCTAGTTTCCCCACAATGAATGTACATACATGCCATTAGATGGATCCTGACCCCTACCTTTCTTTGAAAGGGGCGTAGCGGCAAATATTGAAAAATTTGAGTTATCACAACTTTCGGGCCGAAATGGTAAGGGCCGGGGTGGTTCAGAATTTTGGAGGAAAATATTTTTTTTTTTAATTGGCTAGTTTCCCCATAATGATTGTACATACATGCGATTAGATGGATCCTGAACCCTATAACCCCTTGAAAGGGGTGTACGGACAAATATTGTAAAAAATTGAATTATCACAACTTTCGGGCCGAAATTGTAAGGGCCGGGGTGGTTCAGCATTTTGGAGGAAAATATTATATTTTTTGAATAGGCTAGTTTCCCCACAATGAATGTACATACAGGCGATTAGATGGATCCTGACCCCCATATCCCTTTGACAGGGGGTTAGGGGCAAATATTGTAAAAATTTGAATTATCATAACTTTTCGGGCCGAAGTTGTAAGGGCCGGGGTGGTTCAGCATTTTGGAGGAAAATATTATTTTTTTGATTAGGCTAGTTTCCCCACAATGAATGTATATACATGCCATTAGATGGATCCTGACCCCCATATCCCTTTGAATGGGGGGTAGGGGCAAATATTGTAAAAATTTGAATTATCACAACTTTTTCGGGCCGATGTTGTAAGGGCCGGGGTGGTTCAGCATTTTGGAGGAAAATATAATATTTATTTAAAAGGCTAGTTTCCCCATAATGAATGTACATACATACAATTAGATCGATCCTGACCCTATAACCCTTTGAAAGGGGTGTACGGGCAAATATTGTTAAAATTTGAATTATCACAACTTTTCGGGCCGATGTTGTAAGGGCCGGGGTGGTTCAGCATTTTGGAGGAAAATATTATATTTTTTTAAAAGGCTAGTTTCCCCATAATGAATGTACATACATGCAATTAGATGGATTCTAACGCCTATATCCCTTTGACAGGGGGGTAGGGGCAAATATTGTAAAAATTTGAATTATCACAACTTTCGGGCCGAAATGGTAAGGGCCGGGGTGGTTCAGAATTTTGGAGGAAAATATTTTTTTTTTTAATTGGCTAGTTTCCCCATAATGATTGTACATACATGCGATTAGATGGATCCTGAACCCTATAACCCCTTGAAAGGGGTGTACAGACAAATATTGTAAAAATTTGAATTATCACAACTTTCGGGCCGAAATTGTAAGGGCCGGGGTGGTTCAGCATTTTGGAGGAAAATATTATATTTTTTTAAAAGGCTAGTTTCCCCATAATGAATGTACATACATGCCATTAGATGGATCCTGACCCCCATATCCCTTTGACAGGAGGGTAGGGGCAAATATTGTAAAAATTTGAATTATCATAACTTTTCGGGCCGAAATTGTAAGGGCCGGGGTGGTTCAGCATTTTGGAGGAAAATATTTTTTTTTTTTAATTGGCTAGTTTCCCCATAATGAATGTACATACAGGCGATTAGATGGATCCTGACCCCCATATCCCTTTGACAGGGGGGTAGGGGCAAATATTGTAAAAATTTGAATTATCATAACTCTTCGGGCCGAAGTTGTAAGGGCCGGGGTGGTTCAGCATTTTGGAGGAAAATATATATTTTTTTTAATTGGCTAGTTTCCCCATAATGAATGTACATACAGGCGATTAGATGGATCCTGAACCCTATATCCCTTTGAAAGGGGCGTAGTGGCAAATATTGAAAAATTTGAATTATCACAACTTTTCGGGCCGAAGTTGTAAGGGCCGGGGTGGTTCAGCATTTAGGAGGAAAATATTATATTTTTTGAATAGGCTAGTTTCCCCACAATGAATGTATATACATGCCATTAGATGGATCTTGACCCCCATATCCCTTTGACAGGAGGGTAGGGGCAAATATTGTAAAAATTTGAATTATCACAACTTTTCGGGCCGAAGGTGTAAGGGCCGGGGTGGTTCAGCATTTTGGAGGAAAATATTAATTTTTTTTATTAGGCTAGTTTCCCCACAATGAATGTACATACAGGCGATTAGATGGATCCTGACCCCCATATCCCTTTGACAGGGGGTTAGGGGCAAATATTGTAAAAATTTGAATTATCATAACTTTTCGGGCCGAAGTTGTAAGGGCCGGGGTGGTTCAGCATTTTGGAGGAAAATATTATATTTTTTGAATAGGCTAGTTTCCCCACAATGAATGTACATACAGGCGATTAGATTGATCCTGACCCCCATATCCCTTTGACAGGGGGGTAGGGGCAAATATTGTAAAAATTTGAATTATCATAACTCTTCGGGCCGAAGTTGTAAGGGCCGGGGTGGTTCAGCATTTTGGAGGAAAATATATATTTTTTTTAATTGGCTAGTTTCCCCATAATGAATGTACATACAGGCGATTAGATGGATCCTGAACCCTATATCCCTTTGAAAGGGGCGTAGTGGCAAATATTGAAAAATTTGAATAATCACAACTTTTCAGGCCGAAGTTGTAAGGGCCGGGGTGGTTCAGCATTTTGGAGGAAAATATTATATTTTTTGAATAGGCTAGTTTCCCCACAATGAATGTATATACATGCCATTAGATGGATCTTGACCCCCATATCCCTTTGACAGGAGGGTAGGGGCAAATATTGTAAAAATTTGAATTATCACAACTTTTCGGGCCGAAGGTGTAAGGGCCGGGGTGGTTCAGCATTTTGGAGGAAAATATTAATTTTTTTTATTAGGCTACTTTCCCCACAATGAATGTACATACAGGCGATTAGATGGATCCTGACCCCCATATTCCTTTGACAGGGGGTTAGGGGCAAATATTGTAAAAATTTGAATTATCATAACTTTTCGGGCCGAAGTTGTAAGGGCCGGGGTGGTTCAGCATTTTGGAGGAAAATATTAATTTTTTTTATTAGGCTAGTTTCCCCACAATGAATGTATATACATGCCATTAGATGGATCCTGACCCCCATATCCCTTTGAATGGGGGGTAGGGGCAAATATTGTAAAAATTTGAATTATCACAACTTTTCGGGCCGATGTTGTAAGGGCCGGGGTGGTTCAGCATTTTGGAGGAAAATATTATATTTTTTTAAAAGGCTACTTTCCCCATAATGAATGTACATACATACAATTAGATCGATCCTGACCCTATAACCCTTTGAAAGGGGTGTACGGGCAAATATTGTTAAAATTTGAATTATCACAACTTTTCGGGCCGATGTTGTAAGGGCCGGGGTGGTCCAGCATTTTGGAGGAAAATATTATATTTTTTTAAAAGGCTAGTTTCCCCATAATGAATGTACATACATGCAATTAGATGGATTCTAACGCCTATATCCCTTTGACAGGGGGGTAGGGGCAAATATTGTAAAAATTTGAATTATCACAACTTTCGGGCCGAAATGGTAAGGGCCGGGGTGGTTCAGCATTTTGGAGGAAAATATTATATTTTTTTAAAAGGCTAGTTTCCCCATAATGAATGTACATACATGCAATTAGATGGATTCTAACGCCTATATCCCTTTGACAGGGGGGTAGGGGCAAATATTGTAAAAATTTGAATTATCACAACTTTTCGGGCCGAAGTTGTAAGGGCCGGGGTGGTTCAGCATTTTGGAGGAAAATATTAATTTTTTTTATTAGGCTAGTTTCCCCACAATAAATGTACATACATGCCATTAGATGGATCCTGACCCCTACATTTCTTTGAAAGGGGCGTAGCGGCAAATATTGAAAAATTTGAGTTATCACAACTTTCGGGCCGAAATGGTAAGGGCCGGGGTGGTTCAGAATTTTGGAGGAAAATATTTTTTTTTTTAATTTGCTAGTTTCCCCATAATGATTGTACATACATGCGATTAGATGGATCCTGAACCCTATAACCCCTTGAAAGGGGTGTACGGACAAATATTGTAAAAATTGAATTATCACAACTTTCGGGCCGAAATTGTAAGGGCCGGGGTGGTTCAGCATTTTGGAGGAAAATATTATATTTTTTGAATAGGCTAGTTTCCCCACAATGAATGTATATACATGCCATTAGATGGATCTTGACCCCCATATCCCTTTGACAGGAGGGTAGGGGCAAATATTGTAAAAATTTGAATTATCACAACTTTTCGGGCCGAAGGTGTAAGGGCCGGGGTGGTTCAGCATTTTGGAGGAAAATATTAATTTTTTTTATTAGGCTAGTTTCCCCACAATGAATGTACATACAGGCGATTAGATGGATCCTGACCCCCATATCCCTTTGACAGGGGGTTAGGGGCAAATATTGTAAAAATTTGAATTATCATAACTTTTCGGGCCGAAGTTGTAAGGGCCGGGGTGGTTCAGCATTTTGGAGGAAAATATTATATTTTTTGAATAGGCTAGTTTCCCCACAATGAATGTACATACAGGCGATTAGATGGATCCTGACCCCCATATCCCTTTGACAGGGGGGTAGGGGCAAATATTGTAAAAATTTGAATTATCATAACTCTTCGGGCCGAAGTTGTAAGGGCCGGGGTGGTTCAGCATTTTGGAGGAAAATATTATATTTTTTGAATAGGCTAGTTTCCCCACAATGAATGTACATACAGGCGATTAGATTGATCCTGACCCCCATATCCCTTTGACAGGGGGGTAGGGGCAAATATTGTAAAAATTTGAATTATCATAACTCTTCGGGCCGAAGTTGTAAGGGCCGGGGTGGTTCAGCATTTTGGAGGAAAATATATATTTTTTTTAATTGGCTAGTTTCCCCATAATGAATGTACATACAGGCGATTAGATGGATCCTGAACCCTATATCCCTTTGAAAGGGGCGTAGTGGCAAATATTGAAAAATTTGAATAATCACAACTTTTCAGGCCGAAGTTGTAAGGGCCGGGGTGGTTCAGCATTTTGGAGGAAAATATTATATTTTTTGAATAGGCTAGTTTCCCCACAATGAATGTATATACATGCCATTAGATGGATCTTGACCCCCATATCCCTTTGACAGGAGGGTAGGGGCAAATATTGTAAAAATTTGAATTATCACAACTTTTCGGGCCGAAGGTGTAAGGGCCGGGGTGGTTCAGCATTTTGGAGGAAAATATTAATTTTTTTTATTAGGCTACTTTCCCCACAATGAATGTACATACAGGCGATTAGATGGATCCTGACCCCCATATTCCTTTGACAGGGGGTTAGGGGCAAATATTGTAAAAATTTGAATTATCATAACTTTTCGGGCCGAAGTTGTAAGGGCCGGGGTGGTTCAGCATTTTGGAGGAAAATATTAATTTTTTTTATTAGGCTAGTTTCCCCACAATGAATGTATATACATGCCATTAGATGGATCCTGACCCCCATATCCCTTTGAATGGGGGGTAGGGGCAAATATTGTAAAAATTTGAATTATCACAACTTTTCGGGCCGATGTTGTAAGGGCCGGGGTGGTTCAGCATTTTGGAGGAAAATATTATATTTTTTTTAAAAGGCTACTTTCCCCATAATGAATGTACATACATACAATTAGATCGATCCTGACCCTATAACCCTTTGAAAGGGGTGTACGGGCAAATATTGTTAAAATTTGAATTATCACAACTTTTCGGGCCGATGTTGTAAGGGCCGGGGTGGTCCAGCATTTTGGAGGAAAATATTATATTTTTTTAAAAGGCTAGTTTCCCCATAATGAATGTACATACATGCAATTAGATGGATTCTAACGCCTATATCCCTTTGACAGGGGGGTAGGGGCAAATATTGTAAAAATTTGAATTATCACAACTTTCGGGCCGAAATGGTAAGGGCCGGGGTGGTTCAGCATTTTGGAGGAAAATATTATATTTTTTTAAAAGGCTAGTTTCCCCATAATGAATGTACATACATGCAATTAGATGGATTCTAACGCCTATATCCCTTTGACAGGGGGGTAGGGGCAAATATTGTAAAAATTTGAATTATCACAACTTTTCGGGCCGAAGTTGTAAGGGCCGGGGTGGTTCAGCATTTTGGAGGAAAATATTAATTTTTTTTATTAGGCTAGTTTCCCCACAATAAATGTACATACATGCCATTAGATGGATCCTGACCCCTACATTTCTTTGAAAGGGGCGTAGCGGCAAATATTGAAAAATTTGAGTTATCACAACTTTCGGGCCGAAATGGTAAGGGCCGGGGTGGTTCAGAATTTTGGAGGAAAATATTTTTTTTTTTAATTTGCTAGTTTCCCCATAATGATTGTACATACATGCGATTAGATGGATCCTGAACCCTATAACCCCTTGAAAGGGGTGTACGGACAAATATTGTAAAAAATTGAATTATCACAACTTTCGGGCCGAAATTGTAAGGGCCGGGGTGGTTCAGCATTTTGGAGGAAAATATTATATTTTTTGAATAGGCTAGTTTCCCCACAATGAATGTATATACATGCCATTAGATGGATCTTGACCCCCATATCCCTTTGACAGGAGGGTAGGGGCAAATATTGTAAAAATTTGAATTATCACAACTTTTCGGGCCGAAGGTGTAAGGGCCGGGGTGGTTCAGCATTTTGGAGGAAAATATTAATTTTTTTTATTAGGCTAGTTTCCCCACAATGAATGTACATACAGGCGATTAGATGGATCCTGACCCCCATATCCCTTTGACAGGGGGTTAGGGGCAAATATTGTAAAAATTTGAATTATCATAACTTTTCGGGCCGAAGTTGTAAGGGCCGGGGTGGTTCAGCATTTTGGAGGAAAATATTATATTTTTTGAATAGGCTAGTTTCCCCACAATGAATGTACATACAGGCGATTAGATGGATCCTGACCCCCATATCCCTTTGACAGGGGGGTAGGGGCAAATATTGTAAAAATTTGAATTATCATAACTCTTCGGGCCGAAGTTGTAAGGGCCGGGGTGGTTCAGCATTTTGGAGGAAAATATATATTTTTTTTAATTGGCTAGTTTCCCCATAATGAATGTACATACAGGCGATTAGATGGATCCTGAACCCTATATCCCTTTGAAAGGGGCGTAGTGGCAAATATTGAAAAATTTGAATAATCACAACTTTTCAGGCCGAAGTTGTAAGGGCCGGGGTGGTTCAGCATTTTGGAGGAAAATATTATATTTTTTGAATAGGCTAGTTTACCCATAATGAATGTATATACATGCCATTAGATGGATCTTGACCCCCATATCCCTTTGACAGGAGGGTAGGGGCAAATATTGTAAAAATTTGAATTATCACAACTTTTCGGGCCGAAGGTGTAAGGGCCGGGGTGGTTCAGCATTTTGGAGGAAAATATTAATTTTTTTTATTAGGCTAGTTTCCCCACAATGAATGTACATACAGGCGATTAGATGGATCCTGACCCCCATATTCCTTTGACAGGGGGTTAGGGGCAAATATTGTAAAAATTTGAATTATCATAACTTTTCGGGCCGAAGTTGTAAGGGCCGGGGTGGTTCAGCATTTTGGAGGAAAATATTAATTTTTTTTATTAGGCTAGTTTCCCCACAATGAATGTATATACATGCCATTAGATGGATCCTGACCCCCATATCCCTTTGAATGGGGGGTAGGGGCAAATATTGTAAAAATTTGAATTATCACAACTTTTCGGGCCGATGTTGTAAGGGCCGGGGTGGTTCAGCATTTTGGAGGAAAATATTATATTTTTTTAAAAGGCTACTTTCCCCATAATGAATGTACATACATACAATTAGATCGATCCTGACCCTATAACCCATACCTGCCAACATTTGAAAATAAGAATTAAGAATATGTAGCAGGGGCAGCGCCTTTGCGGGGGTTAGGGTGCAGCGCCCCCGAAAACTGAAGCATTATGGCACAAACGAAATGAAATGCCGGGCTCTGGCTAACCATTAATTGCAGTTGTGCGTCGGTCAATGGAGGTGCGCACCATATTTGTCTTTGTCTTTATTTAGTTGATTGCCACTGTTTTTCTTACCTTATCTATGTTACTTTTGTATTTTTGCTTTTTCTTCTAATTTAATTCTACGGGTTATAGTCTTCTCTTAATCAGAACACTGTGCGCTTAGAAACATCAGTATTAAGCGCCTAATAAATGTTATGTATTATTATTATTATTATTATTAACCCATCTTGCTAGTTGTACAATTGTTACTGACCATTACAAGGGTGTAGATTGGCCTGACAGGGCTTGATAAGTTGCACTCTTTGCTGCCTTGAGTGTTTCTGGGGAATATTCAGAGGAGAAACACTTCTTGCCCCTACTCTGCACTGCCAACTTATGGATGAGTAATGCACCTAATGTTGGTGTCCCTAAACTAGCCCTTTGCTTAGTTTTGTTTTTTTCAACAATTGAAAAGATGCGTTCACAATCACTGTTGCTGTGGAACACTACTAGTATGCATTTCATAACTGAAGTCAGGAGAGCATACTTTGGACAATTTGTTGAGAAGTCTCTTAGCTGTCCAATTTTGTGCCATTTCTCATCAATTCTCCCATCTTCAATATCTATATTGACAATATCTTTGTCAATCTGATAGCTCAAGAATTCAGATTCAACTTTGTCCATTTTGTCAAGGGGAAGCAGGTTGAATCTTTTGATGAAGTACTCAACAGAACTGAACTTCTTGTGAAGCCTTGCTGAAATATCTAGCACTTCTGCATTGAGCAGCAGATCATCATTAAATGCATACTTCTGGATCATGTATGATGAGGAAGCACTCAAAAAGTTCTTAGCAGAAGTGTAGAATGTTGCAACATCTAGTTTGTCTTCATTGTCCTTGAGAAACTGCCTACATTCAAAACCAATATGAATATCCTCATTGTCTTTATGATTGTCTTCATTTGCTAAGTCTAGCTTGGTAATGTCTTCAGCAGCAACAATTGCAGAAGGTTTCACAAATTTTGATAACAGTGATGCTAGCTGATCTAACAGTATTCTGTGTATTCGATGAATATATGGTTCATCACTTTGTAGTACCTGTTGTGGACAAAATAAAAGTGAAATTAAAAGACCAGCATGAAATATAAATGCTTTAACATGAATTATTTATTCTGAATTGAAATGATATGTCAATCATCAAAATTAATCTGAACACAACTAAACCCTTCTCTTTTAATACAATCAATAAGTGTCATTTCTTTTATCTTATCTTTAGAATGATGATGTCCTCAAATTTATGTGTAACTTACTCCTTGTACAGTATAGAACAGGCCTACACTACACGGTGTGTACACTGTGTGTCTGAATATAGGTAATAATTCTCAACTTGAATAATTCAAATGCACATAATGAGATAGATACACTCATAACTGAAATTAAAATTTAATTTCTAAATAGCTTAAAAAGGAAAATCAAGGTACATGCATGTCATGTAAATCTGGTGTCTTCATGAGAAAGATTCATTCTGAAATATTCATAATTACCATTAAGGCACCTGAGATACAATCAGCAACATCAAGATTATACATCTAAATCATCAAAGAAAAAAATGCAAAATGACAATAATATAAAGCATGCAAACAAGATTAGTAAATGGTTATATTAACAGAAACATTTGTGTAGAACTTATGATTTATGAACGTCTTTCAGTGATCTGTCTTGTTACAAAACAATATGTAACGCATGCACACAAAAACAGAATTTTCATCAAATGTACATGGGTATTACTTTTGTTTCAATGTATGCAACAACTTATTTAAATATGAATGAATGATAAACAGGCTGGGGGTGCTACTTGCACAACTCTTAAACTACATGTAGTTAGTTGTAACAAATTTATGAAGTAAAATGAAAATGAGGAAGTAAAATGAAAACGAGGAACAAATTAATGATGATTTTTCATTCACAGGTGTACAGGTACTTAAAGTAGTTAAATTCAGGAAGAATTACTATAAAGTCAAATGATATTTAAGAAATGTAACTTCAAACAAGTACTAATACTGAATGAGTAACTTACAGTATTTGCACCATCGAAAGCTGGCAAGCAAGCCTGCAAAAAAAGTGCTTGAAGCTTGCAATTGGGGTCATTCAGTTGTTGGAAGATACGGGCTGCTTTCCCTTGTAGCGAGTCATTCTGGGAAGATGTCTTGACAGAGGTATCACTGGATACATTTGTTGATGTTTTTGATTTGGAGTGCTTCTCAGCCAACTCCTGTTGTCTGAATAAGTACTGTGTAATATCAAACTGAGTAGTAGTTCTCTTGGATGTACTTGTAGAAGCAGCAGTACTCTTGGATGTACTTGTAGAAGCAGCAGTACTCTTGGATGTACTTGTAGAAGCAGCAGTACTCTTGGATGTACTTGTAGAAGCAGCAGTACTCTTGGATGTACTTGTAGAAGCAGCAGTACTCTTGGATGTACTTGTAGAAGCAGCAGTACTCTTGGATGTACTTGTAGAAGCAGCAGTACTCTTGGATGTACTTGTAGAAGCAGCAGTTCTCTTGGATGTACTTGTAGAAGCAGCAGTACTCTTGGATGTACTTGTAGAAGCAGCAGTACTCTTGGATGTACTTGTAGAAGCAGCAGTACTCTTGGATGTACTTGTAGAAGCAGCAGTTCTCTTGGATGTACTTGTAGAAGCAGCAGTACTCTTGGATGTACTTGTAGAAGCAGCAGTACTCTTGGATGTACTTGTAGAAGCAGCAGTACTCTTGGATGTACTTGTAGAAGCAGCAGTTCTCTTGGATGTACTTGTAGAAGCAGCAGTACTCTTGGATGTACTTGTAGAAGCAGCAGTACTCTTGGATGTACTTGTAGAAGCAGCAGTACTCTTGGATGTACTTGTAGAAGCAGCAGTACTCTTGGATGTACTTGCTAAAGCAGGTTGTTTTCGTGCCATGCACATGCTCTCGGCTGAAACAGGCTTGGTGTTCGTCATCTTGACTTTCTTGGCTTGCTTGCCATTAGCAGCTGCAGAGGCCTTCCTCTTTCTGCTCTCGTTAGGTGTAGCCTCATCCTTGAAGAACTCTAGAAGAGGAGACCAATTTTCTAGAAGACGGTCTAGAACTTTTCCCAAAGATAGCCATCTGAGTGAAGTAAATGAATAAAGCAGCGCATACATGTATGTTTAATTGTACCAATGCACATGTCTCTAACATTTAAAGAGATAAAGTTATTTAAGAAACATATCAATAATATCATTTACTTTTTATTTGGATAAGCTTTATTCAAGATTTCTTATCACTATCACTTAACATAATTAACTGGAAGATCAAACTTGAGCAAGTCTGGAATTTGATCGATAAATCCTAACTTGTGCTTTGTAGTTTAGGTTGTAAATATAATTTTCAAAATTGTACCATAGTCCAAGAGTTTTCCCACATGCCAAAAAGTAGTTCTTTTCTTTTAAAGTGCTTAGACATGATAGCAAATTTGAATTAGGCACAATTTTATGATAAACCTCTATTTTCTTCAGTAAATGTGTATCGATTTATGCTTTATATTTTCATTTTTGGTAGAGGGAAGTGTAGGGAGAAGGGAGGGGGGGGGGATTGATTATAACTCTACCACTATCAAAATTTTAAGTATGTGACTCACCTGGTAGAGACATGTTTCAGGATTTTCTTTGTAGCAACACCATGTTCCTTCTGCAGCCGAATTATGGCCTGATGACGCAACGAACTCTTATCGATGTAATAGAAGACATCCACAAGCAAGTCATCTAACGGAAACTTCAGTTTCTGACTGCCCTTCTGTGCAGCTAAGTGTATCAAATGGCACGAACATCCCGCGATGAAAATATTGGCATTCTGTTCTTTCGCATACGCTGCCACTCCTTTATGCTTTCCTAGCATTACTGAGGCATTATCAGATGATAAGCTTACACAATTTGTCCACGAGATGTTGTGAGTTTTGAGTTCATGATCTAGTATACCAAAAATGTTTTCGCCTGTCGATCGCTCTGATGATTCTTTCAGTGATAACAGCTGACACAACACTTTTCCCTCCATCTCGTCAAATGTTTTAATTACAAGTGGATAGAGTTTAATTGCCTCCATGTCGGTGCTGGCATCTGTTGCCAGACTGAACCGAGAGTTTTTCATTTGCGATACCAGAGTGTCACGGTCTGCGGCAGCCAGACTCTGCACCACATGCGAAGCTTTTGTTCTTGCACAGTTGTATTGTTTTGCAATTCGTGAATCTGGGAACATTCTCCGAAATAATTGGCCACTGTGATCAGCAGCAGCAAGTGGAATATTGTGCTCAACCAAGAAATCAGTGAACATCACTTCGGCATTAATTACTGAGTAATCCTCTTTTCTGAAAAACGTGTTAATTCGTCCTTCTTTGGGAATGTTTTTGGCCTTCTCTTCTGCTACTTCTTTTTCAATGTGCTTTTTTGAGCGAAGATGTATTGAAATATCACCTGCTCCACCATGTGCAATCTTTAAATCGCATCTACAAACTCTACAAAATGCATAATGCTTGCCTTTATTTGATGAAGAGATGCATGGGAAACGTGATGTATAATCATCCTTGAAACTTTGCAAAAATTTCTTTTTTGCCTTTGATTCAGCCATTTTAAGTTTTCACCGGCATAGATCTATCTAGATCTATAACTAGAATAGAGAAGGGAGGTTAGCGGTGTAGCGATTGTTTGATAATTCCCCATAACAGCTCCGGCAACATTTGACATGCATCGATCACACTATACACAGTACATACCATGTGTACGGTACGCATCGCTGCCCGGGCCCCACTCCACTGGCACTGACTCAGCTCCGGTACCGCGTTGCAGCGGGCGTTCACTCTGTATACCAAAGTCCCAACACACTTCTTCCAAATACTGGATTAGACAATTAAAAAGTCAGTACGGTACGGTAAACTCCATGAATCCATCAAGCAAGCGTATTCCTTGGGATTGGAAGACATTATAACTAATATAAGTAAAACTAACAAACTTTTGCGAGTGTAGTAACCATTCACGATTACACGTTGAACCAAAGCCGCTCGCTCAAGCTCGATCGCACGTGAAGCGTGCATGTACTGTATTCGCTTGTATGCGTGTGTGTGTGTGTAAGTATGGAGCGTACATGCCAGGCCAAACGCTACACACACACACATAATGCTGATCTCTACGCTATAGATCAGTGGCACAAATACGCTGCAAAACCGTCATTACAAGCCAAATGAGCTTCCGCGGCCATCAACACACACACAGTATACTATACGAGAGCTCTCACACAAATCGCGGCAAATGGTAATACAAGCCCAATTTGGCTTAAATTTCCAAAATGCGGAATCTCCCGCATTTTAAGGTCCTAAAATTCCAGAAATGCGGAATATCCCGGAAAATGCGGGAGGGTTGGCAGGTATGATAACCCTTTGAAAGGGGTGTACGGGCAAATATTGTTAAAATTTGAATTATCACAACTTTTCGGGCCGATGTTGTAAGGGCCGGGGTGGTTCAGCATTTTGGAGGAAAATATTATATTTTTTTAAAAGGCTAGTTTCCCCATAATGAATGTACATACATGCAATTAGATGGATTCTAACGCCTATATCCCTTTGACAGGGGGGTAGGGGCAAATATTGTAAAAATTTGAATTATCACAACTTTCGGGCCGAAATGGTAAGGGCCGGGGTGGTTCAGCATTTTGGAGGAAAATATTATATTTTTTTAAAAGGCTAGTTTCCCCATAATGAATGTACATACATGCAATTAGATGGATTCTAACGCCTATATCCCTTTGACAGGGGGGTAGGGGCAAATATTGTAAAAATTTGAATTATCACAACTTTTCGGGCCGAAGTTGTAAGGGCCGGGGTGGTTCAGCATTTTGGAGGAAAATATTAATTTTTTTTATTAGGCTAGTTTCCCCACAATAAATGTACATACATGCCATTAGATGGATCCTGACCCCTACATTTCTTTGAAAGGGGCGTAGCGGCAAATATTGAAAAATTTGAGTTATCACAACTTTCGGGCTGAAATGGTAAGGGCCGGGGTGGTTCAGAATTTTGGAGGAAAATATTTTTTTTTTTAATTTGCTAGTTTCCCCATAATGATTGTACATACATGCGATTAGATGGATCCTGAACCCTATAACCCCTTGAAAGGGGTGTACGGACAAATATTGTAAAAAATTGAATTATCACAACTTTCGGGCCGAAATTGTAAGGGCCGGGGTGGTTCAGCATTTTGGAGGAAAATATTATATTTTTTGAATAGGCTAGTTTCCCCACAATGAATGTATATACATGCCATTAGATGGATCTTGACCCCCATATCCCTTTGACAGGAGGGTAGGGGCAAATATTGTAAAAATTTGAATTATCACAACTTTTCGGGCCGAAGGTGTAAGGGCCGGGGTGGTTCAGCATTTTGGAGGAAAATATTAATTTTTTTTATTAGGCTAGTTTCCCCACAATGAATGTACATACAGGCGATTAGATGGATCCTGACCCCCATATCCCTTTGACAGGGGGTTAGGGGCAAATATTGTAAAAATTTGAATTATCATAACTTTTCGGGCCGAAGTTGTAAGGGCCGGGGTGGTTCAGCATTTTGGAGGAAAATATTATATTTTTTGAATAGGCTAGTTTCCCCACAATGAATGTACATACAGGCGATTAGATGGATCCTGACCCCCATATCCCTTTGACAGGGGGGTAGGGGCAAATATTGTAAAAATTTGAATTATCATAACTCTTCGGGCCGAAGTTGTAAGGGCCGGGGTGGTTCAGCATTTTGGAGGAAAATATATTTTTTTTTTAATTGGCTAGTTTCCCCATAATGAATGTACATACAGGCGATTAGATGGATCCTGAACCCTATATCCCTTTGAAAGGGGCGTAGTGGCAAATATTGAAAAATTTGAATTATCACAACTTTTCGGGCCGAAGTTGTAAGGGCCGGGGTGGTTCAGCATTTTGGAGTAAAATATTATATTTTTTGAATAGGCTAGTTTCCCCACAATGAATGTATATACATGCCATTAGATGGATCTTGACCCCCATATCCCTTTGACAGGAGGGTAGGGGCAAATATTGTAAAAATTTGAATTATCACAACTTTTCGGGCCGAAGGTGTAAGGGCCGGGGTGGTTCAGCATTTTGGAGGAAAATATTAATTTTTTTTATTAGGCTAGTTTCCCCACAATGAATGTACATACAGGCGATTAGATGGATCCTGACCCCCATATTCCTTTGACAGGGGGTTAGGGGCAAATATTGTAAAAATTTGAATTATCATAACTTTTCGGGCCGAAGTTGTAAGGGCCGGGGTGGTTCAGCATTTTGGAGGAAAATATTATATTTTTTGAATAGGCTAGTTTCCCCACAATGAATGTACATACAGGCGATTAGATGGATCCTGACCCCCATATCCCTTTGACAGGGGGTTAGGGGCAAATATTGTAAAAATTTGAATTATCATAACTTTTCGGGCCGAAGTTGTAAGGGCCGGGGTGGTTCAGCATTTTGGAGGAAAATATTAATTTTTTTTATTAGGCTAGTTTCCCCACAATGAATGTATATACATGCCATTAGATGGATCCTGACCCCCATATCCCTTTGAATGGGGGGTAGGGGCAAATATTGTAAAAATTTGAATTATCACAACTTTTCGGGCCGATGTTGTAAGGGCCGGGGTGGTTCAGCATTTTGGAGGAAAATATTATATTTTTTTAAAAGGCTAGTTTCCCCATAATAAATGTACATACATACAATTAGATCGATCCTGACCCTATAACCCTTTGAAAGGGGTGTACGGGCAAATATTGTTAAAATTTGAATTATCACAACTTTTCGGGCCGATGTTGTAAGGGCCGGGGTGGTTCAGCATTTTGGAGGAAAATATTATATTTTTTTAAAAGGCTAGTTTCCCCATAATGAATGTACATACATGCAATTAGATGGATTCTAACGCCTATATCCCTTTGACAGGGGGGTAGGGGCAAATATTGTAAAAATTTGAATTATCACAACTTTCGGGCCGAAATGGTAAGGGCCGGGGTGGTTCAGCATTTTGGAGGAAAATATTATATTTTTTTAAAAGGCTAGTTTCCCCATAATGAATGTACATACATGCAATTAGATGGATTCTAACGCCTATATCCCTTTGACAGGGGGGTAGGGGCAAATATTGTAAAAATTTGAATTATCACAACTTTTCGGGCCGAAGTTGTAAGGGCCGGGGTGGTTCAGCATTTTGGAGGAAAATATTAATTTTTTTTATTAGGCTAGTTTCCCCACAATAAATGTACATACATGCCATTAGATGGATCCTGACCCCTACATTTCTTTGAAAGGGGCGTAGCGGCAAATATTGAAAAATTTGAGTTATCACAACTTTCGGGCCGAAATGGTAAGGGCCGGGGTGGTTCAGAATTTTGGAGGAAAATATTTTTTTTTTTAATTTGCTAGTTTCCCCATAATGATTGTACATACATGCGATTAGATGGATCCTGAACCCTATAACCCCTTGAAAGGGGTGTACGGACAAATATTGTAAAAAATTGAATTATCACAACTTTCGGGCCGAAATTGTAAGGGCCGGGGTGGTTCAGCATTTTGGAGGAAAATATTATATTTTTTGAATAGGCTAGTTTCCCCACAATGAATGTATATACATGCCATTAGATGGATCTTGACCCCCATATCCCTTTGACAGGAGGGTAGGGGCAAATATTGTAAAAATTTGAATTATCACAACTTTTCGGGCCGAAGGTGTAAGGGCCGGGGTGGTTCAGCATTTTGGAGGAAAATATTATTTTTTTTATTAGGCTAGTTTCCCCACAATGAATGTACATACAGGCGATTAGATGGATCCTGACCCCCATATCCCTTTGACAGGGGGTTAGGGGCAAATATTGTAAAAATTTGAATTATCATAACTTTTCGGGCCGAAGTTGTAAGGGCCGGGGTGGTTCAGCATTTTGGAGGAAAATATTATATTTTTTGAATAGGCTAGTTTCCCCACAATGAATGTACATACAGGCGATTAGATGGATCCTGACCCCCATATCCCTTTGACAGGGGGTAGGGGCAAATATTGTAAAAATTTGAATTATCATAACTCTTCGGGCCGAAGTTGTAAGGGCCGGGGTGGTTCAGCATTTTGGAGGAAAATATATATTTTTTTTAATTGGCTAGTTTCCCCATAATGAATGTACATACAGGCGATTAGATGGATCCTGAACCCTATATCCCTTTGAAAGGGGCGTAGTGGCAAATATTGAAAAATTTGAATTATCACAACTTTTCGGGCCGAAGTTGTAAGGGCCGGGGTGGTTCAGCATTTTGGAGTAAAATATTATATTTTTTGAATAGGCTAGTTTCCCCACAATGAATGTATATACATGCCATTAGATGGATCTTGACCCCCATATCCCTTTGACAGGAGGGTAGGGGCAAATATTGTAAAAATTTGAATTATCACAACTTTTCGGGCCGAAGGTGTAAGGGCCGGGGTGGTTCAGCATTTTGGAGGAAAATATTATTTTTTTTTATTAGGCTAGTTTCCCCACAATGAATGTACATACAGGCGATTAGATGGATCCTGACCCCCATATTCCTTTGACAGGGGGTTAGGGGCAAATATTGTAAAAATTTGAATTATCATAACTTTTCGGGCCGAAGTTGTAAGGGCCGGGGTGGTTCAGCATTTTGGAGGAAAATATTATATTTTTTGAATAGGCTAGTTTCCCCACAATGAATGTACATACAGGCGATTAGATGGATCCTGACCCCCATATCCCTTTGACAGGGGGTTAGGGGCAAATATTGTAAAAATTTGAATTATCATAACTTTTCGGGCCGAAGTTGTAAGGGCCGGGGTGGTTCAGCATTTTGGAGGAAAATATTAATTTTTTTTATTAGGCTAGTTTCCCCACAATGAATGTATATACATGCCATTAGATGGATCCTGACCCCCATATCCCTTTGAATGGGGGGTAGGGGCAAATATTGTAAAAATTTGAATTATCACAACTTTTCGGGCCGATGTTGTAAGGGCCGGGGTGGTTCAGCATTTTGGAGGAAAATATTATATTTTTTTAAAAGGCTAGTTTCCCCATAATGAATGTACATACATACAATTAGATCGATCCTGACCCTATAACCCTTTGAAAGGGGTGTACGGGCAAATATTGTTAAAATTTGAATTATCACAACTTTTCGGGCCGATGTTGTAAGGGCCGGGGTGGTTCAGCATTTTGGAGGAAAATATTATATTTTTTTAAAAGGCTAGTTTCCCCATAATGAATGTACATACATGCAATTAGATGGATTCTAACGCCTATATCCCTTTGACAGGGGGGTAGGGGCAAATATTGTAAAAATTTGAATTATCACAACTTTCGGGCCGAAATGGTAAGGGCCGGGGTGGTTCAGCATTTTGGAGGAAAATATTATATTTTTTTAAAAGGCTAGTTTCCCCATAATGAATGTACATACATGCAATTAGATGGATTCTAACGCCTATATCCCTTTGACAGGGGGGTAGGGGCAAATATTGTAAAAATTTGAATTATCACAACTTTTCGGGCCGAAGTTGTAAGGGCCGGGGTGGTTCAGCATTTTGGAGGAAAATATTATATTTTTTTAAAAGGCTAGTTTCCCCATAATGAATGTACATACATGCAATTAGATGGATTCTAACGCCTATATCCCTTTGACAGGGGGGTAGGGGCAAATATTGTAAAAATTTGAATTATCACAACTTTTCGGGCCGAAGTTGTAAGGGCCGGGGTGGTTCAGCATTTTGGAGGAAAATATTAATTTTTTTTATTAGGCTAGTTTCCCCACAATAAATGTACATACATGCCATTAGATGGATCCTGACCCCTACATTTCTTTGAAAGGGGCGTAGCGGCAAATATTGAAAAATTTGAGTTATCACAACTTTCGGGCCGAAATGGTAAGGGCCGGGGTGGTTCAGAATTTTGGAGGAAAATATTTTTTTTTTTAATTGGCTAGTTTCCCCATAATGATTGTACATACATGCGATTAGATGGATCCTGAACCCTATACCCCTTGAAAGGGGTGTACGGACAAATATTGTAAAAAATTGAATTATCACAACTTTCGGGCCGAAATTGTAAGGGCCGGGGTGGTTCAGCATTTTGGAGGAAAATATTATATTTTTTTAATAGGCTAGTTTCCCCACAATGAATGTACATACAGGCCATTAGATGGATCTTGACCCCCATATCCCTTTGACAGGAGGGTAGGGGCAAATATTGTAAAAATTTGAATTATCACAACTTTTCGGGCCGAAGGTGTAAGGGCCGGGGTGGTTCAGCATTTTGGAGGAAAATATTAATTTTTTTTATTAGGCTAGTTTCCCCACAATGAATGTACATACAGGCGATTAGATGGATCCTGACCCCCATATCCCTTTGACAGGGGGTTAGGGGCAAATATTGTAAAAATTTGAATTATCATAACTTTTCGGGCCGAAGTTGTAAGGGCCGGGGTGGTTCAGCATTTTGGAGGAAAATATTATATTTTTTGAATAGGCTAGTTTCCCCACAATGAATGTACATACAGGCGATTAGATGGATCCTGACCCCCATATCCCTTTGACAGGGGGGTAGGGGCAAATATTGTAAAAATTTGAATTATCATAACTCTTCGGGCCGAAGTTGTAAGGGCCGGGGTGGTTCAGCATTTTGGAGGAAAATATATATTTTTTTTAATTGGCTAGTTTCCCCATAATGAATGTACATACAGGCGATTAGATGGATCCTGAACCCTATATCCCTTTGAAAGGGGCGTAGTGGCAAATATTGAAAAATTTGAATTATCACAACTTTTCGGGCCGAAGGTGTAAGGGCCGGGGTGGTTCAGCATTTTGGGTGGAAAATATTAATTTTTTTTATTAGGCTAGTTTCCCCACAATGAATGTACATACAGGCGATTAGATGGATCCTGACCCCATATCCCTTTGACAGGGGGTTAGGGGCAAATATTGTAAAAATTTGAATTATCATAACTTTTTGGGCCGAAGTTGTAAGGGCCGGGGTGGTTCAGCATTTTGGAGGAAAATATTTTTTTTTTTTAATTGGCTAGTTTCCCCATAATGAATGTACATACAGGCGATTAGATGGATCCTGACCCCCATATCCCTTTGACAGGGGGGTAGGGGCAAATATTGTAAAAATTTGAATTATCATAACTCTTCGGGCCGAAGTTGTAAGGGCCGGGGTGGTTCAGCATTTTGGAGGAAAATATATATTTTTTTTAATTGGCTAGTTTCCCCATAATGAATGTACATACAGGCGATTAGATGGATCCTGAACCCTATATCCCTTTGAAAGGGGCGTAGTGGCAAATATTGAAAAATTTGAATTATCACAACTTTTCGGGCCGAAGTTGTAAGGGCCGGGGTGGTTCAGCATTTAGGAGGAAAATATTATATTTTTTGAATAGGCTAGTTTCCCCACAATGAATGTATATACATGCCATTAGATGGATCTTGACCCCCATATCCCTTTGACAGGAGGGTAGGGGCAAATATTGTAAAAATTTGAATTATCACAACTTTTCGGGCCGAAGGTGTAAGGGCCGGGGTGGTTCAGCATTTTGGAGGAAAATATTAATTTTTTTTATTAGGCTAGTTTCCCCACAATGAATGTACATACAGGCGATTAGATGGATCCTGACCCCCATATCCCTTTGACAGGGGGTTAGGGGCAAATATTGTAAAAATTTGAATTATCATAACTTTTCGGGCCGAAGTTGTAAGGGCCGGGGTGGTTCAGCATTTTGGAGGAAAATATTATATTTTTTTAAAAGGCTACTTTCCCCATAATGAATGTACATACATACAATTAGATCGATCCTGACCCTATAACCCTTTGAAAGGGGTGTACGGGCAAATATTGTTAAAATTTGAATTATCACAACTTTTCGGGCCGATGTTGTAAGGGCCGGGGTGGTTCAGCATTTTGGAGGAAAATATTATATTTTTTTAAAAGGCTAGTTTCCCCATAATGAATGTACATACATGCAATTAGATGGATTCTAACGCCTATATCCCTTTGACAGGGGGGTAGGGGCAAATATTGTAAAAATTTGAATTATCACAACTTTCGGGCCGAAATGGTAAGGGCCGGGGTGGTTCAGCATTTTGGAGGAAAATATTATATTTTTTTAAAAGGCTAGTTTCCCCATAATGAATGTACATACATGCAATTAGATGGATTCTAACGCCTATATCCCTTTGACAGGGGGGTAGGGGCAAATATTGTAAAAATTTGAATTATCACAACTTTTCGGGCCGAAGTTGTAAGGGCCGGGGTGGTTCAGCATTTTGGAGGAAAATATTTTTTTTTTTAATTGGCTAGTTTCCCCATAATGAATGTACATACAGGCGATTAGATGGATCCTGAACCCTATATCCCTTTGAAAGGGGCGTAGTGGCAAATATTGAAAAATTTGAGTTATCACAACTTTCGGGCCGAAATGGTAAGGGCCGGGGTGGTTCAGCTTTTTGGAGGAAAATATTTTTTTTTTTAATTGGCTAGTTTCCCCTCAATGAATGTACATACATGCGATTAAATGGATCCAGTACCCTATATCACTTTGAAAGGGGCGTAGTGGCAAATATGGAAAAATTTGAATTATCACAACTTTTCGGGCCGAAGTTGTAAGGGCCGGGGTGGTTCAGCATTTTGGAGGAAAATATTATATTTTTTGAATAGGCTAGTTTTCCCACAATGAATGTATATACATGCCATTAGATGGAACCTGACCCCCATATCCCTTTGCCAGGGGGATAGGGGCAAATATTGTAAAAATTTGAATTATCATAACTTTTCAGGCCGAAGTTGTAAGGGCCGGGGTGGTTCAGCATTTTGGAGGAAAATATTTTTTTTTTTTAATTGGCTAGTTTCCCCGTAATGAATGTACATACAGGCGATTAGATGGATCCTGAACCCTATATCCCTTTGAAAGGGGCGTAGTGGCAAATATTGAAAAATTTGAATTATCACAACTTTTCGGGCCGAAGTTGTAAGGGCCGGGGTGGTTCAGCATTTTGGAGGAAAATATTATATTTTTTGAATAGGCTAGTTTCCCCACAATGAATGTATATACATGCCATTAGATGGATCCTGAACCCTATATCCCTTTGAAAGGGGCGTAGTGGCAAATATTGAAAAATTTGAATTATCACAACTTTTCGGGCCGAAGTTGTAAGGGCCGGGGTGGTTCAGCATTTTGGAGGAAAATATTTTTTTTTTTTAATTGGCTAGTTTCCCCATAATGGATGTACATACAGGCGATTAGATGGATCCTGACCCCCATATCCCTTTGACAGGGGGGTAGTGGCAAATATTGTAAAAATTTGAATTATCATAACTTTTCGGGCCGAAGTTGTAAGGGCCGGGGTGGTTCAGCATTTTGGAGGAAAATATTATATTTTTTTAAAAGGCTAGTTTCCCCATAATGAATGTACATACATATAATTAGATCGATCCTGACCCCCACATCCCTTTGAAAGGGGCGTAGTGGCAAATATTGAAAAATTTGAGTTATCACAACTTTCGGGCCGAAATGGTAAGGGCCGGGGTGGTTCAGCATTTTGGAGGAAAATATTTTTTTTTTTTAATTGGCTAGTTTCCCCATAATGAATGTACATACATGCGATTAAATGGATCAAGAACCCTATATCCCTTTGAAAGGGGCGTAGTGGCAAATATTGAAAAATTTGAATTATCACAACTTTTCGGGCCGAAATCGTAAGGGCCGGGGTGGTTCAGCATTTTGGAGGAAAATATTATATTTTTTTAAAAGGCTAGTTTCCCATATAATGAATGTACATACAGGCAATTAGATAGATTCTAACGCCTATATCCCTTTGACAGGGGGGTAGGGGCAAATATTGTAAAAATTTGAATTATCACAACTTTCGGGCCGAAATGGTAAGGGCCGGGGTGGTTCAGAATTTTGGAGAGAATATTTTTTTTTTTAATTGGCTAGTTTCCCCATAATGAATGTACATACATGCGATTAGATGGATCCTGAACCCTATATCCCTTTGAAAGGGGTGTAGTGGCAAATATTGAAAAATTTGAGTTATCACAACTTTTCGGGCCGAAATGGTAAGGGCCGGGGTGGTTCAGCATTTTGGAGGAAAATATATATTTTTTTTAATTGGCTAGTTTCCCCATAATGAATGTACATACATGCGATTAAATGGATCAAGAACCCAATATCCCTTTGAAAGGGGCGTAGTGGCAAATATTGTAAAATTTGAATTATCACAACTTTCGGGCCGAAGTTGTAAGGGCCGGGGTGGTTCAGCATTTTGGAGGAAAATTTTTTTTTTTTTTAATTGGCTAGTTTCCCCATAATGAATGTACATACAGGCGATTAGATGGATCCTGAACCCTATATCCCTTTGAAAGGGGCGTAGTGGCAAATATTGAAAAATTTGAGTTATCACAACTTTCGGGCCGAAATGGTAAGGGCCGGGGTGGTTCAGCTTTTTGGAGGAAAATATTTTTTTTTTTTAATTGGCTAGTTTCCCCTCAATGAATGTACATACATGCGATTAAATGGATCCAGTACCCTATATCACTTTGAAAGGGGCGTAGTGGCAAATATTGAAAAATTTGAATTATCACAACTTTTCGGGCCGAAGTTGTAAGGGCCGGGGTGGTTCAGCATTTTGGAGGAAAATATTATATTTTTTGAATAGGCTAGTTTTCCCACAATGAATGTATATACATGCCATTAGATGGAACCTGACCCCCATATCCCTTTGCCAGGGGGATAGGGGCAAATATTGTAAAAATTTGAATTATCATAACTTTTCGGGCCGAAGTTGTAAGGGCCGGGGTGGTTCAGCATTTTGGAGGAAAATATTTTTTTTTTTTAATTGGCTAGTTTCCCCGTAATGAATGTACATACAGGCGATTAGATGGATCCTGAACCCTATATCCCTTTGAAAGGGGCGTAGTGGCAAATATTGAAAAATTTGAATTATCACAACTTTTCGGGCCGAAGTTGTAAAGGCCGGGGTGGTTCAGCATTTTGGAGGAAAATATTATATTTTTTGAATAGGCTAGTTTTCCCACAATGAATGTATATACATGCCATTAGATGGAACCTGACCCCCATATCCTTTTGACAGGGGATAGGGGCAAATATTGTAAAAATTTGAATTATCATAACTTTTCGGGCCGAAATGGTAAGGGCCGGGGTGGTTCAGCATTTTGGAGGAAAATATTTTTTTTTTTAATTGGCTAGTTTCCCCGTAATGAATGTACATACAGGCGATTAGATGGATCCTGAACCCTATATCCCTTTGAAAGGGGCGTAGTGGCAAATATTGAAAAATTTGAATTATCACAACTTTTCGGGCCGAAGTTGTAAGGGCCGGGGTGGTTCAGCATTTTGGAGGAAAATATTATATTTTTTGAATAGGCTAGTTTCCCCACAATGAATGTACATACAGGCGATTAGATGGATCCTGACCCCCATATCCCTTTGACAGGGGGTTAGGGGCAAATATTGTAAAAATTTGAATTATCATAACTTTTCGGGCCGAAGTTGTAAGGGCCGGGGTGGTTCAGCATTTTGGAGGAAAATATTAATTTTTTTATTAGGCTAGTTTCCCCACAATGAATGTATATACATGCCATTAGATGGATCCTGACCCCCATATCCCTTTGAATGGGGGGTAGGGGCAAATATTGTAAAAATTTGAATTATCACAACTTTTCGGGCCGATGTTGTAAGGGCCGGGGTGGTTCAGCATTTTGGAGGAAAATATTATATTTTTTTAAAAGGCTAGTTTCCCCATAATGAATGTACATACATACAATTAGATCGATCCTGACCCTATAACCCTTTGAAAGGGGTGTACGGGCAAATATTGTTAAAATTTGAATTATCACAACTTTTCGGGCCGATGTTGTAAGGGCCGGGGTGGTTCAGCATTTTGGAGGAAAATATTATATTTTTTAAAAGGCTAGTTTCCCCATAATGAATGTACATACATGCAATTAGATGGATTCTAACGCCTATATCCCTTTGACAGGGGGGTAGGGGCAAATATTGTAAAAATTTGAATTATCACAACTTTCGGGCCGAAATGGTAAGGGCCGGGGTGGTTCAGCATTTTGGAGGAAAATATTATATTTTTTTAAAAGGCTAGTTTCCCCATAATGAATGTACATACATGCAATTAGATGGATTCTAACGCCTATATCCCTTTGACAGGGGGGTAGGGGCAAATATTGTAAAAATTTGAATTATCACAACTTTTCGGGCCGAAGTTGTAAGGGCCGGGGTGGTTCAGCATTTTGGAGGAAAATATTAATTTTTTTTATTAGGCTAGTTTCCCCACAATAAATGTACATACATGCCATTAGATGGATCCTGACCCCTACATTTCTTTGAAAGGGGCGTAGCGGCAAATATTGAAAAATTTGAGTTATCACAACTTTCGGGCCGAAATGGTAAGGGCCGGGGTGGTTCAGAATTTTGGAGGAAATATATTTTTTTTTTAATTGGCTAGTTTCCCCATAATGATTGTACATACATGCGATTAGATGGATCCTGAACCCTATAACCCCTTGAAAGGGGTGTACGGACAAATATTGTAAAAAATTGAATTATCACAACTTTCGGGCCGAAATTGTAAGGGCCGGGGTGGTTCAGCATTTTGGAGGAAAATATTATATTTTTTTAATAGGCTAGTTTCCCCACAATGAATGTATATACATGCCATTAGATGGATCTTGACCCCCATATCCCTTTGACAGGAGGGTAGGGGCAAATATTGTAAAAATTTGAATTATCACAACTTTTCGGGCCGAAGGTGTAAGGGCCGGGGTGGTTCAGCATTTTGGAGGAAAATATTAATTTTTTTTATTAGGCTAGTTTCCCCACAATGAATGTACATACAGGCGATTAGATGGATCCTGACCCCCATATCCCTTTGACAGGGGGTTAGGGGCAAATATTGTAAAAATTTGAATTATCATAACTTTTCGGGCCGAAGTTGTAAGGGCCGGGGTGGTTCAGCATTTTGGAGGAAAATATTATATTTTTTGAATAGGCTAGTTTCCCCACAATGAATGTACATACAGGCGATTAGATGGATCCTGACCCCCATATCCCTTTGACAGGGGGGTAGGGGCAAATATTGTAAAAATTTGAATTATCATAACTCTTCGGGCCGAAGTTGTAAGGGCCGGGGTGGTTCAGCATTTTGGAGGAAAATATATATTTTTTTTAATTGGCTAGTTTCCCCATAATGAATGTACATACAGGCGATTAGATGGATCCTGAACCCTATATCCCTTTGAAAGGGGCGTAGTGGCAAATATTGAAAAATTTGAATTATCACAACTTTTCGGGCCGAAGGTGTAAGGGCCGGGGTGGTTCAGCATTTTGGGTGGAAAATATTATTTTTTTTATTAGGCTAGTTTCCCCACAATGAATGTACATACAGGCGATTAGATGGATCCTGACCCCATATCCCTTTGACAGGGGGTTAGGGGCAAATATTGTAAAAATTTGAATTATCATAACTTTTTGGGCCGAAGTTGTAAGGGCCGGGGTGGTTCAGCATTTTGGAGGAAAATATTTTTTTTTTTTAATTGGCTAGTTTCCCCATAATGAATGTACATACAGGCGATTAGATGGATCCTGACCCCCATATCCCTTTGACAGGGGGGTAGGGGCAAATATTGTAAAAATTTGAATTATCATAACTCTTCGGGCCGAAGTTGTAAGGGCCGGGGTGGTTCAGCATTTTGGAGGAAAATATATATTTTTTTTAATTGGCTAGTTTCCCCATAATGAATGTACATACAGGCGATTAGATGGATCCTGAACCCTATATCCCTTTGAAAGGGGCGTAGTGGCAAATATTGAAAAATTTGAATTATCACAACTTTTCGGGCCGAAGTTGTAAGGGCCGGGGTGGTTCAGCATTTAGGAGGAAAATATTATATTTTTTGAATAGGCTAGTTTCCCCACAATGAATGTATATACATGCCATTAGATGGATCTTGACCCCCATATCCCTTTGACAGGAGGGTAGGGGCAAATATTGTAAAAATTTGAATTATCACAACTTTTCGGGCCGAAGGTGTAAGGGCCGGGGTGGTTCAGCATTTTGGAGGAAAATATTAATTTTTTTTATTAGGCTAGTTTCCCCACAATGAATGTACATACAGGCGATTAGATGGATCCTGACCCCCATATCCCTTTGACAGGGGGTTAGGGGCAAATATTGTAAAAATTTGAATTATCACAACTTTTCGGGCCGAAGTTGTAAGGGCCGGGGTGGTTCAGCATTTTGGAGGAAAATATTATATTTTTTTAAAAGGCTACTTTCCCCATAATGAATGTACATACATACAATTAGATCGATCCTGACCCTATAACCCTTTGAAAGGGGTGTACGGGCAAATATTGTTAAAATTTGAATTATCACAACTTTTCGGGCCGATGTTGTAAGGGCCGGGGTGGTTCAGCATTTTGGAGGAAAATATTATATTTTTTTAAAAGGCTAGTTTCCCCATAATGAATGTACATACATGCAATTAGATGGATTCTAACGCCTATATCCCTTTGACAGGGGGGTAGGGGCAAATATTGTAAAAATTTGAATTATCACAACTTTCGGGCCGAAATGGTAAGGGCCGGGGTGGTTCAGCATTTTGGAGGAAAATATTATATTTTTTTAAAAGGCTAGTTTCCCCATAATGAATGTACATACATGCAATTAGATGGATTCTAACGCCTATATCCCTTTGACAGGGGGGTAGGGCAAATATTGTAAAAATTTGAATTATCACAACTTTTCGGGCCGAAGTTGTAAGGGCCGGGGTGGTTCAGCATTTTGGAGGAAAATATTTTTTTTTTTTAATTGGCTAGTTTCCCCATAATGAATGTACATACAGGCGATTAGATGGATCCTGAACCCTATATCCCTTTGAAAGGGGCGTAGTGGCAAATATTGAAAAATTTGAGTTATCACAACTTTCGGGCCGAAATGGTAAGGGCCGGGGTGGTTCAGCTTTTTGGAGGAAAATATTTTTTTTTTTTAATTGGCTAGTTTCCCCTCAATGAATGTACATACATGCGATTAAATGGATCCAGTACCCTATATCACTTTGAAAGGGGCGTAGTGGCAAATATGGAAAAATTTGAATTATCACAACTTTTCGGGCCGAAGTTGTAAGGGCCGGGGTGGTTCAGCATTTTGGAGGAAAATATTATATTTTTTGAATAGGCTAGTTTTCCCACAATGAATGTATATACATGCCATTAGATGGAACCTGACCCCCATATCCCTTTGCCAGGGGGATAGGGGCAAATATTGTAAAAATTTGAATTATCATAACTTTTCAGGCCGAAGTTGTAAGGGCCGGGGTGGTTCAGCATTTTGGAGGAAAATATTTTTTTTTTTTAATTGGCTAGTTTCCCCGTAATGAATGTACATACAGGCGATTAGATGGATCCTGAACCCTATATCCCTTTGAAAGGGGCGTAGTGGCAAATATTGAAAAATTTGAATTATCACAACTTTTCGGGCCGAAGTTGTAAGGGCCGGGGTGGTTCAGCATTTTGGAGGAAAATATTATATTTTTTGAATAGGCTAGTTTCCCCACAATGAATGTATATACATGCCATTAGATGGATCCTGAACCCTATATCCCTTTGAAAGGGGCGTAGTGGCAAATATTGAAAAATTTGAATTATCACAACTTTTCGGGCCGAAGTTGTAAGGGCCGGGGTGGTTCAGCATTTTGGAGGAAAATATTTTTTTTTTTTAATTGGCTAGTTTCCCCATAATGGATGTACATACAGGCGATTAGATGGATCCTGACCCCCATATCCCTTTGACAGGGGGGTAGTGGCAAATATTGTAAAAATTTGAATTATCATAACTTTTCGGGCCGAAGTTGTAAGGGCCGGGGTGGTTCAGCATTTTGGAGGAAAATATTATATTTTTTTAAAAGGCTAGTTTCCCCATAATGAATGTACATACATATAATTAGATCGATCCTGACCCCCACATCCCTTTGAAAGGGGCGTAGTGGCAAATATTGAAAAATTTGAGTTATCACAACTTTCGGGCCGAAATGGTAAGGGCCGGGGTGGTTCAGCATTTTGGAGGAAAATATTTTTTTTTTTAATTGGCTAGTTTCCCCATAATGAATGTACATACATGCGATTAAATGGATCAAGAACCCTATATCCCTTTGAAAGGGGCGTAGTGGCAAATATTGAAAAATTTGAATTATCACAACTTTTCGGGCTGAAATCGTAAGGGCCGGGGTGGTTCAGCATTTTGGAGGAAAATATTATATTTTTTTAAAAGGCTAGTTTCCCATATAATGAATGTACATACAGGCAATTAGATAGATTCTAACGCCTATATCCCTTTGACAGGGGGGTAGGGGCAAATATTGTAAAAATTTGAATTATCACAACTTTCGGGCCGAAATGGTAAGGGCCGGGGTGGTTCAGAATTTTGGAGAGAATATTTTTTTTTTTAATTGGCTAGTTTCCCCATAATGAATGTACATACATGCGATTAGATGGATCCTGAACCCTATATCCCTTTGAAAGGGGTGTAGTGGCAAATATTGAAAAATTTGAGTTATCACAACTTTTCGGGCCGAAATGGTAAGGGCCGGGGTGGTTCAGCATTTTGGAGGAAAATATATATTTTTTTTAATTGGCTAGTTTCCCCATAATGAATGTACATACATGCGATTAAATGGATCAAGAACCCAATATCCCTTTGAAAGGGGCGTAGTGGCAAATATTGTAAAATTTGAATTATCACAACTTTCGGGCCGAAGTTGTAAGGGCCGGGGTGGTTCAGCATTTTGGAGGAAAATATTTTTTTTTTTTAATTGGCTAGTTTCCCCATAATGAATGTACATACAGGCGATTAGATGGATCCTGAACCCTATATCCCTTTGAAAGGGGCGTAGTGGCAAATATTGAAAAATTTGAGTTATCACAACTTTCGGGCCGAAATGGTAAGGGCCGGGGTGGTTCAGCTTTTTGGAGGAAAATATTTTTTTTTTTTAATTGGCTAGTTTCCCCTCAATGAATGTACATACATGCGATTAAATGGATCCAGTACCCTATATCACTTTGAAAGGGGCGTAGTGGCAAATATGGAAAAATTTGAATTATCACAACTTTTCGGGCCGAAGTTGTAAGGGCCGGGGTGGTTCAGCATTTTGGAGGAAAATATTATATTTTTTGAATAGGCTAGTTTTCCCACAATGAATGTATATACATGCCATTAGATGGAACCTGACCCCCATATCCCTTTGCCAGGGGGATAGGGGCAAATATTGTAAAAATTTGAATTATCATAACTTTTCGGGCCGAAGTTGTAAGGGCCGGGGTGGTTCAGCATTTTGGAGGAAAATATTTTTTTTTTTTAATTGGCTAGTTTCCCCCGTAATGAATGTACATACAGGCGATTAGATGGATCCTGAACCCTATATCCCTTTGAAAGGGGCGTAGTGGCAAATATTGAAAAATTTGAATTATCACAACTTTTCGGGCCGAAGTTGTAAGGCCGGGGTGGTTCAGCATTTTGGAGGAAAATATTATATTTTTTGAATAGGCTAGTTTTCCCACAATGAATGTATATACATGCCATTAAATGGATCCTGACCCCCATATCCCTTTGAAAGGGGCGTAGTGGCAAATATTGAAAAATTTGAATTATCACAACTTTTCGGGCCGAAGTTGTAAGGGCCGGGGTGGTTTAGCATTTTGGAGGAAAATATTATATTTTTTAAAAGGCTAGTTTCCCCATAATGAATGTACATACATGCAATTAGATGGATTCTAACGCCTATATCCCTTTGACAGGGGGGTAGGGGCAAATATTGTAAAAATTTGAATTATCACAACTTTTCGGGCCGAAGGTGTAAGGGCCGGGGTGGTTCAGCATTTTGGAGGAAAATATTATTTTTTTTTATTAGGCTAGTTTCCCCACAATGAATGTACATACATGCCATTAGATGGATCCTGACCCCTACATTTCTTTGAAAGGGGCGTAGCGGCAAATATTCAAAAATTTGAGTTATCACAACTTTCGGGCCGAAATGGTAAGGGCCGGGGTGGTTCAGCATTTTGGAGGAAAATATTATATTTTTTGAATAGGCTAGTTTCCCCATAATGAATGTACATACATGCCATTAGATGGATCCTGACCCCCATATCCCTTTGACAGGAGGGTAGGGGCAAATATTGTAAAAATTTGAATTATCATAACTTTTCGGGCCGAAATTGTAAGGGCCGGGGTGGTTCAGCATTTTGGAGGAAAATATTATTTTTTTTTAATTGGCTAGTTTCCCCATAATGAATGTACATACAGGCGATTAGATGGATCCTGACCCCCATATCCCTTTGACAGGGGGTAGGGGCAAATATTGTAAAAATTTGAATTATCACAACTCTTCGGGCCGAAGTTGTAAGGGCCGGGGTGGTTCAGCATTTTGGAGGAAAATATATATTTTTTTTAATTGGCTAGTTTCCCCATAATGAATGTACATACAGGCGATTAGATGGATCCTGAACCCTATATCCCTTTGAAAGGGGCGTAGTGGCAAATATTGAAAAATTTGAATTATCACAACTTTTCGGGCCGAAGTTGTAAGGGCCGGGGTGGTTCAGCATTTTGGAGGAAAATATTATATTTTTTGAATAGGCTAGTTTCCCCACAATGAATGTATATACATGCCATTAGATGGATCTTGACCCCCATATCCCTTTGACAGGAGGGTAGGGGCAAATATTGTAAAAATTTGAATTATCATAACTTTTCTGGCCGAAGTTGTAAGGGCCGGGGTGGTTCAGCATTTTGGAGGAAAATATTATATTTTTTTAAAAGGCTAGTTTCCCCATAATGAATGTACATACATGCAATTAGATGGATTCTAACGCCTATATCCCTTTGACAGGGGGGTAGGGGCAAATATTGTAAAAATTTGAATTATCACAACTTTTCGGGCCGAAGGTGTAAGGGCCAGGGTGGTTCAGCATTTTGGAGGAAAATATTAATTTTTTTTATTAGGCTAGTTTCCCCACAATAAATGTACATACATGCCATTAGATGGATCCTGACCCCTACATTTCTTTGAAAGGGGCGTAGCGGCAAATATTCAAAAATTTGAGTTATCACAACTTTCGGGCCGAAATGGTAAGGGCCGGGGTGGTTTAGAATTTTGGAGGAAAATATTTTTTTTTTTAATTGGCTAGTTTCCCCATAATGAATGTAAATACATGTGATTAGATGGATCCTGAACCCTATATCCCTTTGAAAGGGGTGTACGGGCAAATATTGTAAAAATTGAATTATCACAACTTTCGGGCCAAAATTGTAAGGGCCGGGGTGGTTCAGCATTTTGGAGGAAAATATTATATTTTTTGAACAGGCTAGTTTTCCCACAATGAATGTATTTACATGCCATTAGATGGATCCTGACCCCCATATCCCTTTGACAGGGGGGTAGGGGCAAATATTGTAAAAATTTGAATTATCATAACTTTTCGGGCCGAAATGGTAAGGGCCGGGGTGGTTCAGCATTTTGGAGGAAAATATATATTTTTTTTAATTGGCTAGTTTCCTTATAATGAATGTACATACATGCGATTAAATGGATCAAGAACCCTATATCCCTTTGAAAGGGGCGTAGTGGCAAATATTGAAAAATTTGAATTATCACAACTTTTCGGGCCGAAGTTGTAAGGGCCGGGGTGGTTCAGCATTTTGGAGGAAAATATTAATTTTTTTATTAGGCTAGTTTCCCCACAATGAATGTACATACATGCCATTAGATGGATCCTGACCCCTACATTTCTTTGAAAGGGGCGTAGTGGCAAATATTCAAAAATTTGAGTTATCACAACTTTCGGGCCGAAATGGTAAGGGCCGGGGTGGTTCAGAATTTTGGAGGAAAATATTATTTTTTTTAATTGGCTAGTTTCCCCATAATGAATATAAATACATGCGATTAGATGGATCCTGAACCCTATATCCCTTTGAAAGGGGTGTACGGGCAAATATTGTAAAAATTAAATTATCACAACTTTCGGGCCAAAATTGTAAGGGCCGGGGTGGTTCAGCATTTTGGAGGAAAATATTATATTTTTTGAACAGGCTAGTTTTCCCACAATGAATGTATTTACATGCCATTAGATGGATCCTGACCCCCATATCCCTTTGACAGGGGGGTAGGGGCAAATATTGTAAAAATTTGAATTATCATAACTTTTCGGGCAGAAGGTGTAAGGGCCGGGGTGGTTCAGCATTTTGGAGGAAAATATTAATTATTTTTATTAGGCTAGTTTCCCCACAATGAATGTACATCCATGCCATTAGATGGATCCTGACCCCTACATCCCTTTGAAAGGGGCGTAGTGGCAAATATTGAAAAATTTGAGTTATCACATTTTTCGGGCCGAAATGGTAAGGGCCGGGGTGGTTCAGCATTTTGGAGGAAAATATATTTTTTTTTTAATTGGCTAGTTTCCCCGTAATGAATGTACATACAGGCGATTAGATGGATCCTGAACCCTATATCCCTTTGAAAGGGGCGTAGTGGCAAATATTGAAAAATTTGAATTATCACAACTTTTCGGGCTGAAGTTGTAAGGGCCGGGGTGGTTCAGCATTTTGGAGGAAAATATTATATTTTTTGAATAGGCTAGTTTTCCCACAATGAATGTATATACATGCCATTAGATGGAACCTGACCCCCATATCCCTTTGACAGGGGGATAGGAGCAAATATTGTAAAAATTTGAATTATCATAACTTTTCGGGCCGAAGTTGTAAGGGCCGGGGTGGTTCAGCATTTTGGAGGAAAATATTTTTTTTTTTAATTGGCTAGTTTCCCCGTAATGAATGTACATACAGGCGATTAGATGGATCCTGAACCCTATATCCCTTTAAGGGGCGTAGTGGCAAATATTGAAAAATTTGAATTATCACAACTTTTCGGGCCGAAGTTGTAAGGGCCGGGGTGGTTCAGCATTTTGGAGGAAAATATTATATTTTTTGAATAGGCTAGTTTTCCCACAATGAATGTATATACATGCCATTAGATTGAACCTGACCCCCATATCCCTTTGACAGGGGGATAGGGGCAAATATTGTAAAAATTTGAATTATCACAACTTTTCGGGCCGAAGTTGTAAGGGCCGGGGTGGTTCAGCATTTTGGAGGAAAATATTTTTTTTTTTAATTGGCTAGTTTCCCCGTAATGAATGTACATACAGGCGATTAGATGGATCCTGAACCCTATATCCCTTTGAAAGGGGCGTAGTGGCAAATATTGAAAAATTTGAATTATCACAACTTTTCGGGCCGAAGTTGTAAGGGCCGGGGTGGTTCAGCATTTTGGAGGAAAATATTATATTTTTTGAATAGGCTAGTTTCCCCACAATGAATGTATATACATGCCATTAGATGGATCCTGAACCCTATATCCCTTTGAAAGGGGCGTAGTTGCAAATATTGAAAAATTTGAATTATCACAACTTTTCGGGCCGAAGTTGTAAGGGCCGGGGTGGTTCAGCATTTTGGAGGAAAATATTATTTTTTTTTAATTGGCTAGTTTCCCCATAATGGATGTACATACAGGCGATTAGATGGATCCTGACCCCCATATCCCTTTGACAGGGGGGTAGTGGCAAATATTGTAAAAATTTGAATTATCATAACTTTTCGGGCCGAAGTTGTAAGGGCCGGGGTGGTTCAGCATTTTGGAGGAAAATATTATATTTTTTAAAAGGCTAGTTTCCCCATAATGAATGTACATACATATAATTAGATCGATCCTGACCCCCACATCCCTTTGAAAGGGGCGTAGTGGCAAATATTGAAAAATTTGAGTTATCACAACTTTCGGGCCGAAATGGTAAGGGCCGGGGTGGTTCAGCATTTTGGAGGAAAATATTTTTTTTTTTTAATTGGCTAGTTTCTCCATAATGAATGTACATACATGCGATTAAATGGATCAAGAACCCTATATCCCTTTGAAAGGGGCGTAGTGGCAAATATTGAAATATTTGAATTATCACAACTTTTCGGGCCGAAATCGTAAGGGCCGGGGTGGTTCAGCATTTTGGAGGAAAATATTATATTTTTTTAAAAGGCTAGTTTCCCATATAATGAATGTACATACATGCAATTAGATAGATTCTAACGCCTATATCCCTTTGACAGGGGGGTAGGGGCAAATATTGTAAAAATTTGAATTATCACAACTTTCGGGCCGAAATGGTAAGGGCCGGGGTGGTTCAGAATTTTGGAGGAAAATATTTTTTTTTTTAATTGGCTAGTTTCCCCATAATGAATGTACATACATGCGATTAGATGGATCCTGAACCCTATATCCCTTTGAAAGGGGTGTAGTGGCAAATATTGAAAAATTTGAGTTATCACAACTTTTCGGGCCGAAATGGTAAGGGCCGGGGTGGTTCAGCTTTTTGGAGGAAAATATATTTTTTTTTTAATTGGCTAGTTTCCCCTCAATGAATGTACATACATGCGATTAAATGGATCCAGTACCCTATATCACTTTGAAAGGGGCGTAGTGGCAAATATGGAAAAATTTGAATTATCACAACTTTTCGGGCCGAAGTTGTAAGGGCCGGGGTGGTTCAGCATTTTGGAGGAAAATATTATATTTTTTGAATAGGCTAGTTTCCCCACAATGAATGTATATACATGCCATTAGATGGATCCTGACCCCCATATCCCTTTGACAGGGGGGTAGGGGCAAATATTGTAAAAATTTGAATTATCATAACTTTTCGGGCCGAAATTGTAAGGGCCGGGGTGGTTCAGCATTTTGGAGGAAAATATTATTTTTTTTAATTGGCTAGTTTCCCCATAATGAATGTACATACAGGCGATTAGATGGATCCTGACCCCCATATCACTTTGAAAGGGGCGTAGTGGCAAATATTGAAAAATTTGAATTATCACAACTTATCGGGCCGAAGTTGTAAGGGCCGGGGTGGTTCAGCATTTTGGAGGAAAATATTATATTTTTTGAATAGGCTAGTTTCCCCATAATGAATGTACATACATGCAATTAGATAGATTCTAACGCCTATATCCCTTTGACAGGGGGGTAGGGGCAAATATTGTAAAAATTTGAATTATCACAACTTTCGGGCCGAAATGGTAAGGGCCGGGGTGGTTCAGAATTTTGGAGGAAAATATATTTTTTTTTAATTGGCTAGTTTCCCCATAATGAATGTACATACATGCGATTAGATGGATCCTGAACCCTATATCCCTTTGAAAGGGGTGTAGTGGCAAATATTGAAAAATTTGAGTTATCACAACTTTTCGGGCCGAAATCGTAAGGGCCGGGGTGGTTCAGCATTTTGGAGGAAAATATTATATTTTTTTAAAAGGCTAGTTTCCCATATAATGAATGTACATACATGCAATTAGATAGATTCTAACGCCTATATCCCTTTGACAGGGGGGAAGGGGCAAATATTGTAAAAATTTGAATTATCACAACTTTCGGGCCGAAATGGTAAGGGCCGGGGTGGTTCAGAATTTTGGAGGAAAATATTTTTTTTTTTAATTGGCTAGTTTCCCCATAATGAATGTACATACATGCGATTAGATGGATCCTGAACCCTATATCCCTTTGAAAGGGGTGTACGGGCAAATATTGTAAAAAATTAAATTATCACAACTTTCGGGCCAAAATTGTAAGGGCCGGGGTGGTTCAGCATTTTGGAGGAAAATATTATATTTTTTGAACAGGCTAGTTTTCCCACAATGAATGTATTTACATGCCATTAGATGGATCCTGACCCCCATATCCCTTTGACAGGGGGGTAGGGGCAAATATTGTAAAAATTTGAATTATCATAACTTTTCGGGCCGAAGGTGTAAGGGCCGGGGTGGTTCAGCATTTTGGAGGAAAATATTAATTATTTTTATTAGGCTAGTTTCCCCACAATGAATGTACATCCATGCCATTAGATGGATCCTGACCCCTACATCCCTTTGAAAGGGGCGTAGTGGCAAATATTGAAAAATTTGAGTTATCACATTTTTCGGGCCGAAATGGTAAGGGCCGGGGTGGTTCAGCATTTTGGAGGAAAATATATTTTTTTTTAATTGGCTAGTTTCCCCGTAATGAATGTACATACAGGCGATTAGATGGATCCTGAACCCTATATCCCTTTGAAAGGGGCGTAGTGGCAAATATTGAAAAATTTGAATTATCACAACTTTTCGGGCTGAAGTTGTAAGGGCCGGGGTGGTTCAGCATTTTGGAGGAAAATATTATATTTTTTGAATAGGCTAGTTTTCCCACAATGAATGTATATACATGCCATTAGATGGAACCTGACCCCCATATCCCTTTGACAGGGGGATAGGAGCAAATATTGTAAAAATTTGAATTATCATAACTTTTCGGGCCGAAGTTGTAAGGGCCGGGGTGGTTCAGCATTTTGGAGGAAAATATTTTTTTTTTTTAATTGGCTAGTTTCCCCGTAATGAATGTACATACAGGCGATTAGATGGATCCTGAACCCTATATCCCTTTGAAAGGGGCGTAGTGGCAAATATTGAAAAATTTGAATTATCACAACTTTTCGGGCCGAAGTTGTAAGGGCCGGGGTGGTTCAGCATTTTGGAGGAAAATATTATATTTTTTGAATAGGCTAGTTTTCCCACAATGAATGTATATACATGCCATTAGATTGAACCTGACCCCCATATCCCTTTGACAGGGGGATAGGGGCAAATATTGTAAAAATTTGAATTATCATAACTTTTCGGGCCGAAGTTGTAAGGGCCGGGGTGGTTCAGCATTTTGGAGGAAAATATTTTTTTTTTTTAATTGGCTAGTTTCCCCGTAATGAATGTACATACAGGCGATTAGATGGATCCTGAACCCTATATCCCTTTGAAAGGGGCGTAGTGGCAAATATTGAAAAATTTGAATTATCACAACTTTTCGGGCCGAAGTTGTAAGGGCCGGGGTGGTTCAGCATTTTGGAGGAAAATATTATATTTTTTGAATAGGCTAGTTTCCCCACAATGAATGTATATACATGCCATTAGATGGATCCTGAACCCTATATCCCTTTGAAAGGGGCGTAGTTGCAAATATTGAAAAATTTGAATTATCACAACTTTTCGGGCCGAAGTTGTAAGGGCCGGGGTGGTTCAGCATTTTGGAGGAAAATATTATTTTTTTTTAATTGGCTAGTTTCCCCATAATGGATGTACATACAGGCGATTAGATGGATCCTGACCCCCATATCCCTTTGACAGGGGGGTAGTGGCAAATATTGTAAAAATTTGAATTATCATAACTTTTCGGGCCGAAGTTGTAAGGGCCGGGGTGGTTCAGCATTTTGGAGGAAAATATTATATTTTTTTAAAAGGCTAGTTTCCCCATAATGAATGTACATACATATAATTAGATCGATCCTGACCCCCACATCCCTTTGAAAGGGGCGTAGTGGCAAATATTGAAAAATTTGAGTTATCACAACTTTCGGGCCGAAATGGTAAGGGCCGGGGTGGTTCAGCATTTTGGAGGAAAATATTTTTTTTTTTTAATTGGCTAGTTTCTCCATAATGAATGTACATACATGCGATTAAATGGATCAAGAACCCTATATCCCTTTGAAAGGGGCGTAGTGGCAAATATTGAAATATTTGAATTATCACAACTTTTCGGGCCGAAATCGTAAGGGCCGGGGTGGTTCAGCATTTTGGAGGAAAATATTATATTTTTTTAAAAGGCTAGTTTCCCATATAATGAATGTACATACATGCAATTAGATAGATTCTAACGCCTATATCCCTTTGACAGGGGGGTAGGGGCAAATATTGTAAAAATTTGAATTATCACAACTTTCGGGCCGAAATGGTAAGGGCCGGGGTGGTTCAGAATTTTGGAGGAAAATATTTTTTTTTTTAATTGGCTAGTTTCCCCATAATGAATGTACATACATGCGATTAGATGGATCCTGAACCCTATATCCCTTTGAAAGGGGTGTAGTGGCAAATATTGAAAAATTTGAGTTATCACAACTTTTCGGGCCGAAATGGTAAGGGCCGGGGTGGTTCAGCTTTTTGGAGGAAAATATATTTTTTTTTTAATTGGCTAGTTTCCCCTCAATGAATGTACATACATGCGATTAAATGGATCCAGTACCCTATATCACTTTGAAAGGGGCGTAGTGGCAAATATGGAAAAATTTGAATTATCACAACTTTTCGGGCCGAAGTTGTAAGGGCCGGGGTGGTTCAGCATTTTGGAGGAAAATATTATATTTTTTGAATAGGCTAGTTTCCCAACAATGAATGTATATACATGCCATTAGATGGATCCTGACCCCCATATCCCTTTGACAGGGGGGTAGGGGCAAATATTGTAAAAATTTGAATTATCATAACTTTTCGGGCCGAAATTGTAAGGGCCGGGGTGGTTCAGCATTTTGGAGGAAAATATTATTTTTTTTTAATTGGCTAGTTTCCCCATAATGAATGTACATACAGGCGATTAGATGGATCCTGACCCCCATATCACTTTGAAAGGGGCGTAGTGGCAAATATTGAAAAATTTGAATTATCACAACTTATCGGGCCGAAGTTGTAAGGGCCGGGGTGGTTCAGCATTTTGGAGGAAAATATTATATTTTTTGAATAGGCTAGTTTCCCCATAATGAATGTACATACATGCAATTAGATAGATTCTAACGCCTATATCCCTTTGACAGGGGGGTAGGGGCAAATATTGTAAAAATTTGAATTATCACAACTTTCGGGCCGAAATGGTAAGGGCCGGGGTGGTTCAGAATTTTGGAGGAAAATATATTTTTTTTTAATTGGCTAGTTTCCCCATAATGAATGTACATACATGCGATTAGATGGATCCTGAACCCTATATCCCTTTGAAAGGGGTGTAGTGGCAAATATTGAAAAATTTGAGTTATCACAACTTTTCGGGCCGAAATCGTAAGGGCCGGGGTGGTTCAGCATTTTGGAGGAAAATATTATATTTTTTTAAAAGGCTAGTTTCCCATATAATGAATGTACATACATGCAATTAGATAGATTCTAACGCCTATATCCCTTTGACAGGGGGGAAGGGGCAAATATTGTAAAAATTTGAATTATCACAACTTTCGGGCCGAAATGGTAAGGGCCGGGGTGGTTCAGAATTTTGGAGGAAAATATTTTTTTTTTTAATTGGCTAGTTTCCCCATAATGAATGTACATACATGCGATTAGATGGATCCTGAACCCTATATCCCTTTGAAAGGGGTGTAGTGGCAAATATTGAAAAATTTGAGTTATCACAACTTTTCGGGCCGAAATGGTAAGGGCCGGGGTGGTTCAGCATTTTGGAGGAAAATATATATTTTTTTTAATTGGCTAGTTTCCCCATAATGAATGTACATACATGCGATTAAATGGATCAAGAACCCAATATCCCTTTGAAAGGGGCGTAGTGGCAAATATTGTAAAATTTGAATTATCACAACTTTCGGGCCGAAGTTGTAAGGGCCGGGGTGGTTCAGCATTTTGGAGGAAAATATTTTTTTTTTTAATTGGCTAGTTTCCCCATAATGAATGTACATACAGGCGATTAGATGGATCCTGAACCCTATATCCCTTTGAAAGGGGCGTAGTGGCAAATATTGAAAAATTTGAGTTATCACAACTTTCGGGCCGAAATGGTAAGGGCCGGGGTGGTTCAGCTTTTTGGAGGAAAATATTTTTTTTTTTTAATTGGCTAGTTTCCCCTCAATGAATGTACATACATGCGATTAAATGGATCCAGTACCCTATATCACTTTGAAAGGGGCGTAGTGGCAAATATGGAAAAATTTGAATTATCACAACTTTTCGGGCCGAAGTTGTAAGGGCCGGGGTGGTTCAGCATTTTGGAGGAAAATATTATATTTTTTGAATAGGCTAGTTTCCCCACAATGAATGTATATACATGCCATTAGATGGATCCTGACCCCCATATCCCTTTGACAGGGGGGTAGGGGCAAATATTGTAAAAATTTGAATTATCATAACTTTTCGGGCCGAAATTGTAAGGGCCGGGGTGGTTCAGCATTTTGGAGGAAAATATTATTTTTTTTTAATTGGCTAGTTTCCCCATAATGAATGTACATACAGGCGATTAGATGGATCCTGACCCCCATATCACTTTGAAAGGGGCGTAGTGGCAAATATTGAAAAATTTGAATTATCACAACTTATCGGGCCGAAGTTGTAAGGGCCGGGGTGGTTCAGCATTTTGGAGGAAAATATTATATTTTTTGAATAGGCTAGTTTCCCCATAATGAATGTACATACATGCAATTAGATAGATTCTAACGCCTATATCCCTTTGACAGGGGGGTAGGGGCAAATATTGTAAAAATTTGAATTATCACAACTTTCGGGCCGAAATGGTAAGGGCCGGGGTGGTTCAGAATTTTGGAGGAAAATATATTTTTTTTTAATTGGCTAGTTTCCCCATAATGAATGTACATACATGCGATTAGATGGATCCTGAACCCTATATCCCTTTGAAAGGGGCGTAGTGGCAAATATTGAAATATTTGAGTTATCACAACTTTCGGGCCGAAATGGTAAGGGCCGGGGTGGTTCAGCTTTTTGGAGGAAAATTTTTTTTTTTTTTAATTGGCTAGTTTCCCCTCAATGAATGTACATACATGCGATTAAATGGATCCAGTACCCTATATCACTTTGAAAGGGGCGTAGTGGCAAATATGGAAAAATTTGAATTATCACAACTTTTCGGGCCGAAGTTGTAAGGGCCGGGGTGGTTCAGCATTTTGGAGGAAAATATTATATTTTTTGAATAGGCTAGTTTCCCCACAATGAATGTATATACATGCCATTAGATGGATCCTGACCCCCATATCCCTTTGACAGGGGGGTAGGGGCAAATATTGTAAAAATTTGAATTATCATAACTTTTCGGGCCGAAATTGTAAGGGCCGGGGTGGTTCAGCATTTTGGAGGAAAATATTATATTTTTTTAAAAGGCTAGTTTCCCATATAATGAATGTACATACATGCAATTAGATAGATTCTAACGCCTATATCCCTTTGACAGGGGGGTAGGGGCAAATATTGTAAAAATTTGAATTATCACAACTTATCGGGCCGAAGTTGTAAGGGCCGGGGTGGTTCAGCATTTTGGAGGAAAATATTATATTTTTTGAATAGGCTAGTTTCCCCATAATGAATGTACATACATGCAATTAGATAGATTCTAACGCCTATATCCCTTTGACAGGGGGGTAGGGGCAAATATTGTAAAAATTTGAATTATCACAACTTTCGGGCCGAAATGGTAAGGGCCGGGGTGGTTCAGAATTTTGGAGGAAAATATTTTTTTTTAATTGGCTAGTTTCCCCATAATGAATGTACATACATGCGATTAGATGGATCCTGAACCCTATATCCCTTTGAAAGGGGTGTAGTGGCAAATATTGAAAAATTTGAGTTATCACAACTTTTCGGGCCGAAATGGTAAGGGCCGGGGTGGTTCAGCATTTTGGAGGAAAATATATATTTTTTTTAATTGGCTAGTTTCCCCATAATGAATGTACATACATGCGATTAAATGGATCAAGAACCCAATATCCCTTTGAAAGGGGCGTAGTGGCAAATATTGTAAAATTTGAATTATCACAACTTTCGGGCCGAAGTTGTAAGGGCCGGGGTGGTTCAGCATTTTGGAGGAAAATATTTTTTTTTTTTAATTGGCTAGTTTCCCCATAATGAATGTACATACAGGCGATTAGATGGATCCTGAACCCTATATCCCTTTGAAAGGGGCGTAGTGGCAAATATTGAAAAATTTGAGTTATCACAACTTTCGGGCCGAAATGGTAAGGGCCGGGGTGGTTCAGCTTTTTGGAGGAAAATATTTTTTTTTTTTAATTGGCTAGTTTCCCCTCAATGAATGTACATACATGCGATTAAATGGATCCAGTACCCTATATCACTTTGAAAGGGGCGTAGTGGCAAATATGGAAAAATTTGAATTATCACAACTTTTCGGGCCGAAGTTGTAAGGGCCGGGGTGGTTCAGCATTTTGGAGGAAAATATTATATTTTTTGAATAGGCTAGTTTCCCCACAATGAATGTATATACATGCCATTAGATGGATCCTGACCCCCATATCCCTTTGACAGGGGGGTAGGGGCAAATATTGTAAAAATTTGAATTATCATAACTTTTCGGGCCGAAATTGTAAGGGCCGGGGTGGTTCAGCATTTTGGAGGAAAATATTTTTTTTTTTTAATTGGCTAGTTTCCCCATAATGAATGTACATACAGGCGATTAGATGGATCCTGACCCCCATATCACTTTGAAAGGGGCGTAGTGGCAAATATTGAAAAATTTGAATCATCACAACTTATCGGGCCGAAGTTGTAAGGGCCGGGGTGGTTCAGCATTTTGGAGGAAAATATTATATTTTTTGAATAGGCTAGTTTCCCCATAATGAATGTACATACATGCAATTAGATAGATTCTAACGCCTATATCCCTTTGACAGGGGGGTAGGGGCAAATATTGTAAAAATTTGAATTATCACAACTTTCGGGCCGAAATGGTAAGGGCCGGGGTGGTTCAGAATTTTGGAGGAAAATATATTTTTTTTTAATTGGCTAGTTTCCCCATAATGAATGTACATACATGCGATTAGATGGATCCTGAACCCTATATCCCTTTGAAAGGGGCGTAGTGGCAAATATTGAAAAATTTGAGTTATCACAACTTTCGGGCCGAAATGGTAAGGGCCGGGGTGGTTCAGCTTTTTGGAGGAAAATATTTTTTTTTTTTAATTGGCTAGTTTCCCCTCAATGAATGTACATACATGCGATTAAATGGATCCAGTACCCTATATCCCTTTGAAAGGGGCGTAGTGGCAAATATGGAAAAATTTGAATTATCACAACTTTCGGGCCGAAATGGTAAGGGCCGGGGTGGTTCAGCTTTTTGGAGGAAAATATTTTTTTTTTTTAATTGGCTAGTTTCCCCTCAATGAATGTACATACATGCGATTAAATGGATCCAGTACCCTATATCACTTTGAAAGGGGCGTAGTGGCAAATATGGAAAAATTTGAATTATCACAACTTTTCGGGCCGAAGTTGTAAGGGCCGGGGTGGTTCAGCATTTTGGAGGAAAATATTATTTTTTTTAATTGGCTAGTTTCCCCATAATGAATGTACATACAGGCGATTAGATGGATCCTGACCCCCATATCCCTTTGACAGGGGGGTAGGGGCAAATATTGTAAAAATTTGAATTATCATAACTTTTCGGGCCGAAGTTGTAAGGGCCGGGGTGGTTCAGCATTTTGGAGGAAAATATTTTTTTTTTTAAAAGGCTAGTTTCCCCATAATGAATGTACATACATATAATTAAAACGATCCTGACCCCCACATCCCTTTGAAAGGGGCGTAGTGGCAAATATTGAAAAATTTGAGTTATCACAACTTTCGGGCCGAAATGGTAAGGGCCGGGGTGGTTCAGCATTTTGGAGGAAAATATATATTTTTTTTTTAATTGGCTAGTTTCCCCATAATGAATGTACATACATGCGATTAAATGGATCAAGAACCCTATATCCCTTTGAAAGGGGCGTAGTGGCAAATATTGAAAAATTTGAATTATCACAACTTTTCTGGCCGAAGTTGTAAGGGCCGGGGTGGTTTTATTCAATCATTATCCATTTTACAAACCTGGTTTGTAAAAACGCGTCATATGACGCACGAAAACCAAGGTTTGTCGACAAACCTCCTTTGTGAATTCGGGCCTTAGACTTTGATCACTTATTGCTTTTTTAGCGTTCCTCATTTTCGTAAATTACCTTTTACAACATTGCATTATTCAGCTATAAAGAGCTACGGTCAAGGCTTAATTAAGGGCACACTTCCTGTCACATACAAAAGAAGCTTACTCTGAATGTGGCCTGCCATTGACCCTCGCCGGGGACAATGGCTGTTGCCCAGCTACAGGCAGAGATCCTTACATAATACCTATTGTTCAGGGGGTTCCCCTTGAACATAGGATCCCCCTGAACAATAGGTATTACATGTATGTAAGTATGTAAGCCACTGGCTACAGAGTGTAGGGAACAGTTGCAAGCCGAGAATGAATAGAATAAGTGAATGGCCAACTGTCTTAATTTGAGTTACGTTTAGCTAGCGGCACAGTGTCCCCCCACTTTTTCAAGTTCCCCCAAAGTGCCCCTTTGTATGTAGAAAAAGTACCTATTTTACTTTGACAAGTGTCCCTATTAATTTGTAAAAGTGCCCCTTCCCCTTTTCAACTCTGATAAGTGCTCCTTTTCTTTTGACACACACCCCTTTTTCTTCGACGAGTTCCTATTTTCCTTTACAATAAGTGTCCATGTTCCATTCTCATTAGTGTCCTTTTAATCTCTAGTAAGTATCCCTCTTTAAGTACGAGAAGTGCCCCTCTTCACTTTTGATAAATGCCCCTATTAAAATCTGATCGGTGCCCCTTTTCTTTCAACTAAAGCTTCTTTTTTTTTCTCTCTCTCTCTCTCTCTCTCTCTCTCTTTCTTTCAATATCTTTCCATTCCCCCATATCTTTCTCGCCTCTCTTTCTCTCATTATGCTCCCCTCTTACCTTATTAATTTGTCTCTTTTCCTCTCCGTTTCATAGCCTTCTCATTTCTGTTAATTTTACTAGGTTTCGCCCTTCTTTTTTTATCACTCTATTTCACTCTTTCTTTTCTTCTGGTCAACTTTTTAGTTTTCCCTTTTTTCTCTCTTTTTTTCTGTTTATCTTTATCGTGCCTTTCAACCCTCATTTTCCTTTTATATGTTCCTTCTCCTCGTAGCTATTTTTTTTCCTTTACTATTTCATCTATCATGTCTTCCTGTTTCTGACGTTTTCCTACCTTGTCTCACGGATTAGTATCCGATACATGTGTAAACCGTGTAATCCTAAAAATAAATCGTGTAATCGTGTTGCGGAGATTTTCGGCGTGTACTGTACATGTTATAAGATTGATTCTAACGCCTATATCCCTTTGACGGGGGTAGGGGCAAATATTGTTAAAATTTGAATTATCACAACTTTTCGGGCCGAAGTTGTAAGGGCCGGGGTGGTTCAGCATTTTGGAGGAAAATATTATATTTTTTTAAAAGGCTAGTTTCCCCATAATGAATGTACATACATGTAATTAGATCGATCCTGACCCCCACATCCCTTCGAAAGGGGCGTAGTGGTAAATATTGAAAAATTTGAGTTATCACAACTATCGGGCCGAAATGGTAAGGGCCGGGGTGGTTCAGCATTTTGGAGGAAAATATTTTTATGCCTCCGCCACCGAAGGTGGTGCCGGAGGCATCATGTTTTCGGGTTGTCCGTCCGTACGTCCGTACGTCCGTCCCGTTTGATCGTTATCACAATATCTCAAGAACCATTTAAGATTTAAACTTAAGACTCGGAAATAGTATTTATCACCATAGGAAGATGATTTGATTAGATTTTGGAGTACGTAGGTCAAAGGTCAAGGGTCACAGAGGTCAACTTATGAAATTCCTTGTATTGAGTTTGTTAGCGCGATATCTCAAGAACCATTTGAGATTTAAACTTCAAACTTAAGGATAGTATGTATCACCATAGGAAGACGATCTGATTAGATTTTGGAGCACGTAGGTCAAAGGTCAAGGGTCACAGAGGTCAACTTATAAAATTCTATACATTGAGATTGTTATCATAATATCTCAAGAACCACTGGAGATTTAAACTTCAAACTTAATGATAGTGTGTATCACCATAGGAAGACAATCTGATTAGATTTTGGAGCACGTAGGTCAAAGGTCAAGGGTCACAGAGGTCAACTTATGAAATTCCATACATTGAGATCGTTATCGCGATATCTCAAGAACCACTGGAGAATTTTCACTTCAAACTTAATGATAGTATGTATCACCATATCATAATATCTCAAGAACCACTGGAGAATTTTCACTTCAAACTTAATGATAGTATGTATCACCATAGGAAGACGATCTGTTTAGATTTTGGAGCACGTAGGTCAAGGGTCACATGCAGAGGTCAACTTGTGAAATTCCATGTCTTCAGCTCGTTATCGCGATATCTCAAGAACCATTTGAGATTTTAAACTTCAAACTTAAGGATAGTATATATATCACCATAGGAAAACGATCAGATTAGATTTTGGAGTACATGTATGTCAAAGGTCATAGAGGTCAACTTGAAAAATTCAGACTACATGTATAGGACTTGTCATGATATGTCAAGAACCACTTGAAATATGTTCCGTTACTTAACCCGTACTTAACTGGGCTATTTTGAGCACCTCCCTGACTGGGGGGGGGGGGGGGGCGGGGCCAATTGCCTCGAAATTTTGAACGCGTCTTGAGAAATTGCGCAAAGGAAGAGACCTCACTATTATTTTGCTGAAAATTGCTTATTTTATCAATTATGCTAAGTTATGCAATTGCATAAAGGAAGAGACCTCACTATAATTTTGCTGAAAATTACTTATTTTATCAATTATGCTAATTTTTGCGAATCAAATTCATGAATAATGATTTTTATTAACAATTACATAAATAAAGCTTTTACAGAGTTGATTTTGTGGCAAAAAGTTTCTAAAAAGCCTATCGGCATTATCACATAAAAAAATTGTCCATGTCTATTTCAATTCTTATGTATTTCATTGTTTTATGAACTTCTTTTGTATTCTATTGTTATTAATTCTTAATCTTATGTATTGTTTTAGGACTACTGATACTTGAGGTTGTTATGTATCAGTTTGCTTGAATAAATGATAACTAAACTCTAAAGAGTAAAATTATGCTGATTTATAGACCAAACTAGAAACTTCACTTTGCCATTCATTTTGTACACAAAATGACAAATTTCTCAATTTTCGGCTTGACCTTAGGTCACAATAGGTCAAGTAACTCTCTAGTTATATTATGTTTTCGGGTTGTCCGTCCGTCCGTCCGTACGTACGTCTGTACGTCTGTACGTCCCGTTTTCGTGTTATCTAAAGAACCGATTGATGGATTCCTGCCAAACTTTGGTCATGTATGTATATTGCAGAGCCGATGAACTGATTAGATTTTGGGGTCACGAGGTCAAAGGTCAAAGGTCACAGGGCTCATTATGTATGCAAAAACGGCTCGTGATCGCGTTATCTGAAGAACCGATTGATGGATTCCTGCCAAACTGTGGTCATGCATGTATCTTGCAGAGCCAATGAACTGATTAGATTTTGGGGTCACGAGGTCAAAGGTCAAAGGTCACAGGGCTCATTATGTATGCAAAAATAGCTTGTGATCGTATTATCATTAGAACAGATTGATGGATTCCTGCCAAACTGTGGTCATTCATGTATCTTGCAGAGCCAATGAACTGAGTAGATTCTTGGTTCAAAGGTCAAAGGTCATGGGCTCATTATGTATGCAAAATAGCTTGTGAATGCATTCTCATTAGAACTGACAGATGGATTACTATTTAACTCAGGACATCTTGCAGAGCCAATGAACTGAGTAGAATTTAGGGTCATGAGGTCAAAGATCACAGGGTCATATATGTATATGAGAAATTGCTTGTAATCACGATATTCTGAGAATCTGTTAATGGATTACAATCGAATTTGAATTTATAAAATTTCTTCCGTTTTGGTTTGTAAAATTGCTCTATGGCGGAGGCATCATTTTCGACTGCGCGCAGTCGAATTCCATCTAGTTTTCTCATGTTTTGTAAGGTGGTCCTCAAAATAATTTCAATCAGCCAAAGTGGGCCTGGAGATTATAAAGGTTAAGAAGCGGCTGAAGGGGTGTTATAAGATACAGAAATATGAAGCGCACTATGCTCTATTTGCCCTTGCAGTTTACTGTGACATATTTGACCAAGGTTTTAGCTCTTGTGATCTCTGAAATCATGTATTTTTGTCGAGTACCACTTCATCTTGTAAGATTCTGCTATTGTATGTCAAAGGACAGAGATGAGCCGTTCTTGAATCTGCATACACGTATGTTTATACTTGATTGTTACTTCTTATCTGTTCACAGAAAAAAAATGGAGTAGAATCAGTAGAGTTGAATTCTTCTTCAACTCTTTTTCCCTCCTGAAATGTCTTCCTCCCCTATCACTTACAGTATCTTCTCATCCTTTGTTTCCTTGTCACATTCCAAATTAATTTTACATTTCATGTCTCTTGTAATCCCCAGGAAATGCAGCAGCTTCTACGTCTTCAGGAGACGGTGCCACTGGTGCCTCTTCCTCCACGTCTTCCTCCCCCTCCAAGAGAGTCCGAATAGCTGTGGGAGGCGTACCTGTTACCATGCCGACCCCTCCCCCATTCCAGTGCAATCTAGACACCATCCAACATGTAGATTGCTCGTGCTGTGTACAACCTATGCCAAAGAGACTCCTAGCACCAGATATGCCTCCTCAGACATGTGAGTATATCGGACAGAGTGCTTAAAGGCATCGTTTAACAATGTTAAATCTGAGATGCACACCCCTACGTGTTATCAGTGTCTGTAATATGGTATAATATTGAGGCCTTAAAAAAAAATCGCGCTTCAAAATGATCAAGAAGTGCCTCAAAAAACTAAAAATCTTTCGGTGACCGCTTTACCATACTCATTATCCCCAATAGACTGTAGTGTTATAAAAACCGTTGGGAAAACGGTTTTTGAAATTTTGAGTTCCAATCATAAATATCTTGATAATCAGACAGGCGATCGGCTTGTAAAAGTCATGAGATTCCTGACTGACCTAAAGGCAAATAATTATGTTCAGTTTCAGTTTGTTTGTTTTATTATCATATCGCAACTTCAGCTGAATTACATGACAATTTACAATCAAATTAAAAATAACATCACATATCATTTCTAAACAACATATTTCATAATACAATGCATTTATATATATATATATATATATATATATATATATATATATATATTAAAAAGGTATGTACAAAATAGATACTTAACATGTAATATAATTAATGTTAGTTAATCTGAGAAACATTAACACTTACAGTTTTCTTACTCTGATTGCAGCATGAGGTAGATCAAGAATTTTGTTTAGAATCTGAGGCAAAGATACCCAATTCCTTTATTGCATTCTTTGCCTTTGCAGTCGCTCATTTGCAACACGTGCAATTTCATTTTGCACCAAAGAATAGACATCAATCAGTTAACGGATTGTTTTGCACAATGCAATGGCTTTGCAAAATTACCCATTTATCAGTCTTGATTATCTCCATGACAACCATTTTAACACCGGTATAGATTAATCTTGCCCTGGAAACCCTTAAATAATATTGAAGCCTTTGTTATATCCATCTCATCTGCATGATTCGAATTGTTGATGGTTGTATTTTTTTTGTTCATATTAATTTTGTCTATTTTTCTTGTTGGTTTAAATAACAACCTGTAGAAGCTGAGGAAAAAAAGATATTTCAAACCTAATCAAAGCATTAACAACAACAGCAACAGCAATATACATACTTGTATATTAAACCGTATATGTATCTTTTGATAACAGGGACTGCCTCGACAGAACCTTATGGTTTTATTTGCAGTTTCCCCAATTCATTTCTATTGATTAACTTTGTATACCTCTGGCATATTTGTAGACATGTTTCCATTTTTTGTGTGTTATATGTTTTCTTTATTGTATATAATCTCTATTTTATATGGATTTTATGGATTTCTATCTATCTATTAATCAGGCTATAGTTCATCCAGACGTTGGACAAAGCCCTCCTCGTCACATTTCCATTCTCTTCTGTTTCTAGCAATCCTAGTCCAAGCGGCCGTTCCCATGTATGATGTTGCGTCATCTTCTTTATGGATTTGAATCGAATAAAATTTTAAAACTGTAAACAAAATAAAGATGACATAAATTAAAATGAATGTTTTTATGATAATTTTGAGTAAGTTGGTTATGGCAGCTAAGCAACAGTTTACTTTGAACCTGTACGTCTGAGACCTTGCTCTTATTTTTTACTGCAGGCTGTGCCTGTGGAAGGAACTATTGTCATTTGTACTGGGGATGCAAGCAGTACAACTGCTTGGGATGTCTCAACAAGTTCAAAGGTCAGTTCTGTATCTCCTAAACCCTCATTACCTTTCAGGGCAGGGATTTTTTTAAGGTATAGACTAGTTCTGGTCATGCGATTGCATTGTGAAAGAAACGTTATGAAATCGATCAGAAAAGGTTGATCATCTAGCATATAAGTATTGGTGTGTGTACCGCAAGGTTCTGGAATCACCAAAATGATAAGAAATTTAGCCCAGTCTTGGTAAAGTTACAAGCACTGTACACAGAAAGAGGTATATGGGACTATGCGATATCTATCCAGTCCGGATAGATATTATAATTTACCAAATATATTGGTTAGTATGCGGTTTCCAGGCAAAATTTATATCATCACTTTTTAGTCAAAACATACTCTTTCACATGATTGGTAATAAGAGCTTCTATTTCAATTTTTTGAGAGGGGGGTGTTTCCAAAACTGGTCTATACCTTTAAAGGAAAATGAAACCCAAAAAACTATAGATAAATAGCCTTATTTAGAATTGTGAGCCAGTATGTGATGTTTCATTGTTCCAATAACATGCAATTTCTCTGAAAACAATATGCATAGGTAATTATAACCTTGTCAAAAAATAGAAAAAAATGTAACACTGCCAATTTAAAGATGTGAAAGCTTCTTATCAGATTGTCTTTAATTACACATTTAGCATTGACTCAATACCTTAGGTGATTTTTCTCCCATCTTAACAATGATCTAGAGTCCCTTCAAGCAAGATGGTGTAACAAATATCTCTCAAATTTAGAATTTAAATGCAAGGAACCATTTCCTTTTATGTAAATATATTCTAAACTTTTCTGCGGATCCCCAGACCCCCATTTATTTGTCATCCTTTTTAGGAAATTCTCTGTCTCATTCCTGTCTTGACCTCCAACATTGATGCTCTGCCTGAGGGCGAAATTCTTGTAAACTAATTTGTATAATTTTTGTTTTGTTTCTCTTGCTTTATAGATATGAAGTTCAGTGAGAGTGTACTGGATACTATAGTAAACAACAACAGATATGAATCAACCATATTTAAAGTAAGTTAAACACTTGAATTCTTAACCTGTTTTTTTTTTTTTGTACAGAAGAATATGCTACCCCAAAATGGGGGAAAACAAAACAAAAGACAACAAAGAATGCTTTGTTGTGTTTGTAAGTAAATTGTTTCACAAAACTACTGTAAGGAAAGGGATAATATGAGTGACAGAGAGAGAGGGAGAGAGGGATCGATATAGGTAAGAGAAAACTAATCTACATGACTGTTAAAATTCTTTTTCTTGTTCATATGTTTTTAAAGTGTCACAGACTTATGACCTGAAATGCTGAAAGTAGTTTATTTTTACCATTTTCCTTGTATTCTTTATTGTAGGATTTCATGTTGTCGAGGGGTCACAACAATATTCATCTTGTTCTACAAGAAGTATTGAATGGACTGGACGCTGGCAAATTTTCAACACCTGGTAATTGATAGTGTTTCAATAAATATTCAAAGATGGGGAGGTGCGATAGCTCAGTCGGTAGAGCAGTGGTCTCGTAATCCGGTGACCCGGGTTCGAAACCAAGTCGATGCGCTAGTGCCCTTTGGTAAGGCATTAATCCTCATTACCAGGTCTCTCGGAGAGGACCTAAAGCCGTCGGCCGTCTGGTTGCTTACTTACATGCATTTATGCTTTCTTAGCAGCCAGGTAAAATAACCATCACCATCACCATCAACAACAAAAAGTGGAGACAGATATGTATTTAGAAAGAAGGGCCACATTTAATGTCATTTTCCCTTCGTCTTGTGATATATCATGAAGGGGAAGCCTACCCTGATATTAGGTGATTTTAATAAAAGTAGAGAAATGAGAGGTACGGATCAGAAAAAGCTCTAGGAGAATACAAAAACATAAGAAAGTGAGTGATATGTGATTGATCAGAGGCTAATAGGCAATTCTTTTACTACCTTTCAAGGACCTCTCCCACTCGCCCCTGACTAAAACAATTAATACATATCTCCTATTTCTAAAGAAAGTATTATATTCAATAATTCAAGCTAGATATAATAATTCAAAATTTTATGTAACAAAACCCCTTTACAAAATACATGCTAAATATATTCCCTCCTCAATAAGCAGGGTGAAGAAAAAAAGAAATATTCAAAGCAAATCAATCAGAGAAGTGCCTTAAACGTTTTTAATGTGAGAAAAAAAATTAAAAAATTCATTAATATGTCACAAGTTTTGTTATAACTTCAATATTCCAAAAGTAGGCTGTATATAGTGTATATTAGCAGTAGTATTTCCTCTGTTGGATGTCTGGCAAGCAATAGGCAGGCTTTCGAGCCATAAATACTGAGTATTATGGAGGAGAATTGCATAGGATTATCAATTTCGCTTCTTTTTTCTCCTTCTTCAGAGACTCAAGTCTATAATATTAGAGGGCACACCGCAGTTTGCTATACATGTTCCTTGAGGCTGTTTCAACAGCTGGCTTACCTCTATAGAGCAGGCATTCCAAAGAATGATCTACCAAGTAAGATATTCTTTTTCTATTATCTGCAATGTTCTATGAGTTTGTTATACCATTGTGAGTTCTCAATGTGAAACTGAATTTGAGAAACTAGGTTAAGTAATTTTCACTTGCTGAACATACACATTATCCTCATGTGCATGTATGACACACATTGAGGCTGCTTACATCAGGAAAATGTTCAATTATCTGGTAAATTTTTCTGAATTTATAAGCATTTTTTAATTATTTGTTGCTGTATTAACATTGTTCGATGCCTAGAAAAAAATGTATGAATTCATAACATCACAGGCTGGCTTCTAATTCTTTCAATTCTTTCCCCCATGGAGTAAATAAACTTTTCTAAGAAATAGTACTTCACTTGACTTCTTCAAAAAACATCTTAAAGCATACTTCTAAAATTCTTCCTAATGTCTTGATTGACTAGGGGACAGCGGGCTTGTATCCTCTGAAAAAGGTGCTATATAAATCCACTATAATCATGATATCAATTATATTATTATCTTTATTCTTAATCATTGAAACCACAATCCCTCAAAAACACCAATACAGATCCATGTATACATTTATGGGATAAGGTATTGTCAGTAGTCCAGACAGATCCCAACTTCATATGATATCTAACTCTACAGATGTATGACTAGAATCTTCAAATCTGTGTGCTTCATTGCAGTTCTAGTAACAGCCAGGCCGGACTGCCACTGGGGGAAGGGCTGCAGAACACAGTTCAACAAGCCACATCATGCTGCGTAAGTATCAAGTCATTTGTTATCACCTAATAAGCCAGTTCATAGTTGCAGTCTGAGCAAGAGCAGATACGGTCATTGCAGACCAAATTGTGAAATACACGGAGACAAAATACTGGATACAAAATACTGGATACGTGCTCACGAAAGTTATGTAATCATTATTTATTTATGCACAAACAGTGCACTCCATGAAACACAAGTGGAAGTATTCTTTGAAAAGGGGAAACAAAGGCTATTTATGTAGCACCTCCATCACTGTAGAAGTGATTATTTAAAAATGTACAAAGTGGTACCTCTTCATGTTTTGAAGATCTGTGGATATTCGGGGTCATTTGGGACATGTGCTAACCGTGAACTGGTCTATTACATATATATTTGTCATATTTTTAAAGTCTATTCAACCTGTGTTTGTTGAATAAACCATCTAAAAATTAAGTTGTGTTGTACTGTTAAAAAATAAATTTGATGTTTTCTGACCTAACAAAAACTTAATGTATGTACTTCTTTGCCATCTTCTTTATGATTAGGCCTAAAAAAAAAATGTTGTATTTCCCTTTAGGTGCCATAACATTGGTCGCTCGGTTGGAAATCTTTTTTTTTGTACTCCCTTGTTGGGTTGATATTTCTCAGTTATGAATGAAAAAAAAAAAAGCCAACCATAGATTTCAAATTTTTGGGTCAGTGGCAAAGGGCAATGCAACATCCTTTTTTTAAGGCCTTGTTCAAAGACGACCAATGACAGCTAGGTCAATAATATCATGCATTGCATATTAAGGAAAGAGCATCCATAAGTTTCAATGGTTATAAGTTATAACTTATAAGTTTCATAAGTCTACTGAACCATTTGCTAGTGTACCAGTGCATGAACAAATATAAAATGTATGAAAGAAATATATTAAATTGTATGGGAAATTAGGTCAGTATAATTTAAGAAGTATAATGAAATAGGTTTTTTCCATTGCAAGATAGTTTCATTGAATACAAGTCAATTAAAATATTTTATTCACTTTTATTTTCTGAGTGAAATATGACTACCGGTAGTTTTGATCACTTCTTGTGACTTCAATGTGACTTTATATTGCTAATTTTATGGTTTTATTCTCCCACTTCTAATTTCCATCAACAGGAACTTCAGCCATGTTTGTGATCAAGTTCGATTCTGATTATGGGTCGTCCTTTGCTGCTGCCATGGAGCGGGTCATTCTTGTCTAGTCAACATCTGCTGGAGTGCACTTCTATTGGTGACCTTTGACCTTGGGAGTAGAGTGATGAGTGTTTATAACTTCTCCAAAGAAGGGTTACTTTGCTCTCTAGTACTTTTGAGAACAGGCTGTTTTATTTTTGTCAACAATGTATACCTCTTTTACTTGCTAAGAGTTGAATAGGTGCTTGTTTCATATATAAATGTATGAGTCTCCAAAGCTGGTTTCTTTCCTCTATGAATGCTATACTTCTCAAGTGAAACCGCAATTCCGTTACAGATTTTTACTTTTTATACTTTTACATGAGAATATATCTCTCACATTAATGTAAATGCTGTAGTACAGCGTTTTTGAAACCTCTCATAGTCATGGCACCTTTTTAAGAAATGAAACATTTCGTGTCACCAGAATCCCAAAGTCATCGTCGAAGAGTCAATTTGCATCACTCTCTGGCTTTCTTCATCTTGCTACAGGTTTCAATCGCTCTCCCTGGATGGTGTTTCACAAAGCCATTTTTCAATGACAAATGACAAAAATCAGTGACAAATCTGCTGATAACCAATCAGAAGCAAGGATTTCAGTAGCTTATAACAAAAACTGTCATTTGTCACTGATGACAAGTTTTGTGAAACGCCCCCCTGGTGTAACAATTGATGATGAACTTGTTGGTTCTAATTCAAAGTCTGCTTCGGGAGCTTTCCTCTTCTTGTCTGGTTTATTTTATAAACACTTTTGAATTCATGCGGCACTGTCAAAACACTCAAAACCATACAGAACAATAAATTTGGTATTAACATGTGATCATAAACGTTCATATAACTTTGCCCGCACATTTCTGAATTCACAATGCACAATCCACATTATCTAGTGTGAAGAGCAATAAAGATATTTTACAAAGTCCCTTTTCCTTCATACATTACTTTCATTTTCCACAGGCATGTAGTTGCTGTAATAGAACTATCCGATGTGATTAATGGACATTAATATCTTCTTGCACAGTAGCTATCAGTATGTAATGTACCTGTATTTAGCAGCCAACATTGATTAAGAATAACATTTCATGTCATTTTTTATTATAAAGCGCTTTGTGAAACGGTTAATGTAAAGAGCGGCAAAGTGATTTATAAAGCCCTTTTTCATTCCCTCCTTTCATGTTGTACGGGCATCCGGTGTTTAGTTTTTGGAGTGTTTTATGGCATGTCTTGTGCTAATGATGTGGGGTACATTAGCAAATGAAAATCGATTTAAAGACAATGTTGATAACTAGTCATGCAATTTCATATGAAATACAAAGTCTAGAAGTTATTGGGAAAATTATGATTACTGTATGTAGTGATTATTAACTATTTTTTGAGGTTTTGGAATCATCCAAATGATTTCAAGTTTACTGAATTTTGCTGGAAACAATGCACATTGAAAAGAATTGCATACATACATGTACAAGGGAGTGTATATTCTGTTGTATCAAATGATCTCCAAAGTTTCTAGAAACTATCTCTTGTCTTATATGTGAAACATGGGATCATTTCAAGGGCAATCCTTTTAGTTGGACATTGTCCCAATTATAGTCATCATCATTGGAATAGAGCGAATGAGAAATCTTGCAAATGAATTTCACTGTTATGAAAACTCCACCGTCTCTTTAATCACATTTTATGACATGTTTTGTGCTAACGATAGTGAGTGAAGTAGATGAATGAGAAATGATGACAACAAAATGGCCCAAAACTTCCTCACAACTGCCATCTATCACAGCTTTGTTTTGACATAGTGAGATTGATGATGTATGGAAGTGGCTGGAACAATGTCAGCATCATAAATCCAGTGTATTTGGCATTGCACTGGCATGGGCATAATTCTACATTAAAGATAAATGTATACCTTCTTAAATGTGCAAATGGTAGTATAGGCTCTGTGGTATCATAGCTTCTTTTTTATTAAATAGTGTTTACAAAATTGGCACTGTATTTTAACCATGTTCAGGAAGTTGGTAATTGTAAATTCATATTTTGTATAGATGTATATGTATATTCATCATTTTTCCATACATTAGAAACTACTTAAAATGTTCTTGGCAATACTGTTCCTTTAAAGAATGATGTGTATGTTTTTTTGTAAATCTTGTCTTATTCTGTATAATAACTAGAGAAGGAATATATATATTGTTTAGTCCGACTGGAATGTCATTTTGAATGTTGTGTGTAAACTGCTTGTACATGCATATGATGTGTAAATTGCTTGTACACAGTTATATTGAAGAGTTATATTGAAGAAATCATAATCGCAAGAAATTATCTTTTGTTATTGTTGCTGGTGTAAAAAGTACATTGATGGTAATACAATACAGCCAATACAACTACTTTAATACTCTCATCACTCATTTGTGTAAGGTAATGTTGCTTATTATGTGTACATTTGACTTAGGTATAATGAATTAGGATTGGTATAATTCCTGATTTTGTTTCTTTTTCAAAAAGTACTTAGTTAACTGCAAATAAATTATTCAACTGTCAGAAAGGGGGAGTTGATTCATGTTGTAGTACTATGTAGGGATTGTTTGAAATTAAGATTTTATTTTAAGATTGTATGGATTCCTCTTCTTTTCATCATGAATTTATTTTGGTATAGTTTAGATTTGAAGTAGATATGCTGCACTCAGTCTTTCGTGATGAATAAATCTTGCCTAGTTGAATACAATTCAGTTACCCTGGTTTATTGTGATACCTGTTGAATCTTTTGTATGGTTTGCTTTAATGTGTGTGTGTGTGTGTGTTGATGCTTTCCTGATATTTAGAGCAAATATTTATACTCTTCCACTTTTAAAAGTCAATAAATGAAACAATCTAAAATATATACGAACATGTCTTTATTGCTTTGTTTGTTACACCAGTTTGTAAGTGTTTAACATGTCTGGAAAATGTAGAACATTTACTTACATTTGTGCTTTACAGATGTAGATTTATTTGTAGTTTATACACACTGTAAATTAAATTTGATTCATCAAGAACTTTATTTTTGTTAGTACTAGTAATAAAAAAAGGTATTTTAATGAAGACTGAAAACAACACACTCTCCTTATCTCATTAATTTCATATGTATGTGGAAATCATTCCTTTCAATGTCCTTCTTCACCTCAGAATAGTAAGTTATATTCATTGTGCATTATAAATTATAGTACCGGTAGTAGTAGAAGTCGTAGTAGTAATATGTATTGTAGTAGTGGTGATATTATCATTGATATTATTACCTTTTTTTTAAAATCATTATTATTACAAAAATAATCTTGAAACTATATACATGTATTCTGCACGGGCCGCTAGCCGTAGTAGGGGCGGTGTCTGTTAGGCAAAGGGCTCATATCTCGGTCACATCGCCACACCAAATCCAAACTGAACGATTCTTGGCCATTCAGTGTAGAGTAAGATTTTTTTAAAAACTCTATATGTACGCTAGCTGTTGGTCTCTAGTCGTTCTGGTCGGTGTGAATGGGATATAGGTTTTATACATGATAATTGTTGACTTAGACAATGTTTGATTGAATACTTAAAACAATGCATGTTTTATGTTATCTCTATCTTGCATTAGCTCTCAGATTTAAAGGGCAGATGCCAGTCAACTTGATAGCTATTGATAGCGAAATGCTATATTTACCCAGTGCTGTGTTCTTGGTATATTTTAATCTAGACCCCCTAGCATGCTATATTGATCCATTTAATCATTAACGTCTTGAGTCATTAGCTATACAAACATAACGCCCGAGTCTCAGGCCATGCATATGCCATATGCCTACCCTAGAAAATGGGTTCGGTTTCGTTTTAAATATACCTGCATGTAGTATTGTTGTCTTGCTCATTGTGGGAGAGAGAAATGGAATAAAGAGAGCAATTATAAAGATGATTTGGGAATGAATAGAGAAAAGAAGAGAGAGAATATATTTGAAAAGATCCCCCAAGAAACTGTCAAGGATGGATAGATACCAACAAAATGAACGCCAGACAAATGTAACAAACGTCAGAAAGTAAGAGGGAAGGAAGAAGAGAAGGATTAGTGGAGGGGTGCATTAATTATTAAGAGCTAATGATTAATGAGTCGGTAGTAACCATGCACTTCAAGTGGAATCTATTGTAATGTGTCCCGATATTTCCAATCATTCTAAAGCAGTTATAATTATGCCAATCTCGCGGGAAACCTGGTGATCTCTAATCCATGTCCTAGATTGATTACCAAATTACAGTTAGGTTTATTGCTCTATACTGCTGTTCATTTAATGATCATGATTTTCATGCTTAATTTGAGTTTTATTTGATGAATTATTTATTTGCTGAATTCACCGCACTTTCCAAATGTAAATTAAGACGCACTTATTTACATGAGACAACCCTCCCTTCAACTGTCTAGCGACTCCCTCCCCCTCCTCCCACCCACGATATAAAAAGCAAGCTCATACCCGATGCTTATCATCTGCGTGTCAATACCTGCGTATCGTTGCACACTGATAAAGAATGCTGTGCTTTCTTAATAGCAATTAAATTGTCCGTCGTAAGACGTATAATATACATCGTTCAATCACAATCTTTGTCGGTTTAAACTGGATTTTGTGGAAGTTTGGGAAGCGAGTTATTCATTGGAACATGGACTAGCTGTCTCCAAAATGATGGCCCATTGATTCAGCGAGTCCAGATATATTTCAAGCGGTAGTTGAGAATGTAATAGTGCAGAGAGCAGACCGGGCCGGTATACCAACTTTGTGAACCAAAAAGTGCGTGGTACGTCTTCATGTTTGTTGTTACATTGATATTTTATCAGTTCTTTTGGAAGATAATGCGATGTCTCACTCTCAAGATACGAAATGAGTTTGAACTTTGGAATTGACTCGAACAGTTTTCAATCGGATTAAGCTCTGTGGAACCGACTGAAGGTGATGAGCCAAGGATATTTTCTTGGGTTACAATTTCAATGTCTTCTGTATATAAGAAGAAACGGAGCAGAATAATCTTTATGACTTTGTGTCTGTCCAAAATGAATATTGGAACCACATTTGGAGTAAATAGGCCTTCTTTGCATTACATTTTATGATACGTAGTTTGCTATACCGTAGCTTTCCTCTTCGTTTTTCGCGAACGTGTCAATTTTATCGGACAACCTTTCGCGCCATTTTTATCAAACGCTCTTGAAGCAGACGACATACTCGTTTCGCCGGGACGGGATTTATGCGACATGTTGTGGGTGGGCAGGCGATAGATATTGGATCGTGAATCAAAATCAGGAATGTGTTTTCAAAGGTGACTTCGCTGGACATTTTAAGTGAAGGTAATATACATAAACGTAAATCATACGTCTTTCATTGTAAAATCTATCAGCTGTGCTACTAACATTGGCTTTGAGTTATTGACTCTCGGTAGATTTGCTTTTCAATAGGCCTATAATCTCTACACTTCTCTCCTCCGTGCTCTCTATTCTAATTTTAATTTTTGGGGTGTTCATTTTAACACCTTCTCTCCATTTAACTTGTTCTTCCATTGCTTATTGCAACCTCTGTTATCTCCATTCGATATGATATTAATGTTAGTTGTTTTGATCTAAATACATACATGTACGTGCAGATAGTCAGTTACCCGCAAGAACTTAAGGTCATTTACTTACGGCCTTATCGCGGACAGCCGACGAGATTATATAACGCTATTAATTTCCAAAGAGGTTTCGATGAAATTAATCTTTTCTTAATCTCCCTCTTCCTCCACAATTGAAATTCATCTTCCTTTCTAAAAAGACTCTTTAATCCCTTCCCTAATGTGTGTCGTATATTCAGTTGTTTCCGGCTTTACTGTTCAAGTTACTTTTTTTCTTGGTGACTGTAGGCGTAGCCTCCAACTAAATTCCTTCCTTTCTCCAGGGGCGTCGCAAGAGGGGTGTGTGGGGGTGTCATACACTCCCATTCAAAGTGTTCCAGCGACGCCCCCAGCCATTCTCCACAATCACAATTTTCAGTCTGTCAAGCTCCTTTTCTCAGCTCTTGTGATGTTTTAGATGAATACAGACGAGCATCCAATACACTGTTTAACACTTTCCATGATAAAATTATATCTAAAAGAATAGAATATTACATAAATGAGTCTTATTTACGCGGGGTGTTCACAACTATGCGGGCCCCGCAATTATGGTTACCTCAGCAATTACCAGGTACCTATTTACACCTGGATGGGGGAGGGGGGGGGGGGAGGGGCAGGGTGGCACATGACATTGTGGATTAATATCTTGCCAGAAGATGTTAGTGCCAGCCTTGGATTCGAACCATCACCTTTAGAATTGAGAGTCAAGTGAATGAACCACTATACCACGGCTCCTTCACAATATTACGATACCGCCACGTGCGGAGGGTGGAGGTATATTTACCTCAAAACATATTTGTTCTTCAAACCTTCTTCATGTTCGTGCAGACAGGCACATTTATGATGGCGGTCGATCGAAATTTCCCGGATCTGGTAATTCTATAACCATTACCATACTAACCGTTAAGCTGGGGTATCGGTTTCTCTTGCCTTATACCATAGACGTAATACTCGCATGATAGGTTTGTAATTGTGCACACTTTTCCCCTCCTTGCACAACCTTAATTCTTGAACATGATGTAAGAAATCTATTTTATATCACATTGATTGCATTGCCATATACCAGAATTGTGTTATATTGATTATGTGTGTCTATAATATTGATATCCTCTAAAACTGTTATAGACATGAACTGGATAACACTAAAAAGCTGGCTATTCTTCCGATGTTGTTCAAACTCTTGTAGATCTTGTAATAGCAACTTTAGATACCTATGTTCAAGGGCGGCACCACGGGGGGGGCAGGGGTGCGGACGCCCCCTCCCTATCATTTGAAAAAAGGAAGAGGAAGGGAAGGAGAAGAAAGGAAAAGAAGGAGAAGAAAAGAAAAGGAAGGGGACGAGAAGGAGGAAGGCCAGGAGAAATATTTTCAATGTGCGAAACTGTGTATCCCATAATAATGGTCTAGTGGTTAGAATTCGGCGCTCTCACCGCCGCGGCCCGAGTTCGATTCCCGGTGTGGGAACGTTCTCTTTTTTTTTAAACTATCAAATGTAAATTATGACGTACGGGAAGGCGGGTGGAGAGGGACAAAAATAAAGATAGAGAAAATAAAGAAAAAGAGAGCGAAAGCGAGCCAAATCAGGCGATCAGATTTTATTAATAGACGCGTCATTATTACATTCACATTACCGGAATTTCAAACATTGGTTTACGATGAAAAACCTTTCACCAACTGAAAAAAAAATCATATTAATCCCTTGTATCTATTAAACCTTATGGCTGATTGTTCAATGGAAACGACAAATTCATCGATAACAACCCTTTTGAAAAATATGGTGACACCCCCCCCCCCTCCCCCACCCTGCGTTCTTGGCAAAAATTTTGCACCAAATCAAGCCATTTAAGCATCAATTAAAAAAAATTCGTCATCACCCTGCGTGGCGCGCCCATTCGCCCCCTAACAAAATAATCTGGCGCCGCCCCTGCCTATGTTGTTGTGTTTGCAGAGCTTTTTCAAAAGAAAACAAATCAGAATAAATCATCTAGCAGCTGGTTCATTGAACCCGCTGTCTATTTGCTTGTTTGGGGGCCAGCAACAAATCCATCCTTGATAGGTCAGTGAACTGAAAGACATGATGGAGATGGGAGTAATTTCCATCCATTACGGCTCAACTTGGCATCACATGTAGCCACGCCCCCTTCTCATTTTGTCCATCTCTACATACACATCCCGCTCAATATCTTCCTTTTTTTCTCGCTTTGTTTATATTTTTTAATCTAAGTGACACTGGGAATGAGAAGGGGGAATGGGAAGGGGGGTGGGAAGGGGGAGTGAGGAGGGTGTGTAAGGGATTTTGCGTCCGGACCAGACATAGAAGCTTGATTTTGTTGTTTTTCGATCTAGCTTGCCCCTCCACTTAAAATGCTGGTCACGCCCCCGGTCACGCCCCCTCACTTTCTCCATCCTTCACTCTTTATTTTGTTCTCATTTTCCTTTAAAAAAAATCTGTTTCTGCATTTCTGTCTATCTTGCTTACCCCCCCCCCCCCCAACCCTTCCAACCCCCCTCTCTCTCTCTCTCTCACACACACACACACACACACACACACTCTCTCTCTCTCTCTCTCTCTCTCTCTCTCTCACACACACACACACACATACACACACTCTCTCTTGCTCAATTTATCCTGACCAAGGAAGAGACCAAACCATTTTGCACAGGAAGCCAAGAAACCTCATCGCTTATAAAACATCGCGTATGTCTGATATATTTTACGCTAAACTGACCTCAGCCATCAGTTAGCCGACTCGACATCATAGACTGTGCACGTTTAGTTGAGTCCAGTCGGTAGACATCTATCTATTTTGTCCATGAGCTTCAGAGAATGAATACATCTATTTTTAGGTTTTATCGTAGAAGTTTGATTGATGTCAGCATTTACAATACAATAAAAGGTAGGCTTAATACAACCATTTCTATTTTTTTTTTATTCTCGCGCAACATGACGTTGAAGTAGTGTAAGAGAGAACTAAACCGATTCATTAATTGATTAAATGTATTAGGAGTATCTTTGTTACCCGAGTGATAGAGATCTAGTATAGCCTGCATTATGCATGACAGTAAACTTCTAGAATCTAGATCTATACATTTAGGTCCCATCCGATGGGCCTGATAATGAAATATCAAGGGCCCTCGTCAGATCATGGTATCGAACCATTGACCTACCGATGTGTGGATCAGTGTTCCATAACAACTAATCCATATTATTCACCACCTTATACAGTCAACTTCTCGGCGCAAAATTATAATGCGTTTGAATACTGATATTGGATCAGGCTGAATCATATTCAGGTGGAGTTCTAGTTTATCATGTTTAGATAGGGTGCACTTGGCATTTCGCATCATACAGGCACAGCTACCGCGAAGTGGGCTATTCTGCCATTATACATATATATAATACAATACCTACAATGTATTAGATGAAGCAGATTACAATGGTGGCAACTAATGGATGAAAATCAGTTGATGTTTTTTTAGGTTTAGGTTTGTATATTGTACCATACATGAAGGCCTTTATACTAAGTTAATCCGCAGTTGGCACAGGATATCCTTGATGCGCAATTTCCCATCTTAATTACTCCAAAAGTATACTACGGCAGGAAAATAGTGTAACCTGAATATGACATTGTAAAGTCATGAAACTCTTGTAGAATATTCATCCTAACTATCAATGATCCCACACCTCATAATTCTTGCATTTTTTTAAGGGCCCCATTCCTGTTGCACATTTTTTTCTTCTTCTTTTGTTTAAGGGGAAATATATTTCATAACAATAATAATTGTTATTGTCCACAAAATGTGAAAATATGCTTTCCATATGTCAAATGTCAACATTTATCTAATTACTAGTATGATATTGTTTAAACGTTCAATTTTTGAAAAATATTTTGTATATTATGTTGTATTGTTAAAATGTAATTTGATTTGTATATTTTGCAGCAGATATTAAATTAAATTCAAATTCAATTTAATAAGAAGTCCGAAAGAAACACCGCAAGGGATACATACATTTAAAACCAAGGTTATATCAAGCCGTTTTACCAGAAACAGTGTTATTTCATTTTCAAGATCTTTCGATCTCTTTTCTGGACTCTACATTCTGAACACCTTCGAATTTTTAAATAGGGCATATAGTGGCCCACAATGTAGAATTTAATATAGCAAATGAGGGGCAGCGCGGGGCAAAATGTATGGACTACTTGGAAAATCCCAGCTTTCTAAAGCGCGAATCGTTTTGGGGCCATTCCTCCCTACCCCCTACCCAACCCCCGTTAAAATTTAAAAAAAAACATGCGTTGCTGATATATACTATAAATATTTAGGCATTAATAAAGGAGGAGGCAATTCGCCGTTTTCGCCCTGCCATGGATACGCTGCATCCTAAATTCAATATCATAATAATTTATAAGATGAGCATTATAATTATTATGCTGGTTAAGATATTGAATAAAATATTTAATCCACACCTTTAGGTTTATTCTTAAGAGTTAAGAGCCTTTCATGCTTTCATTAATCAGTAACTGACATTAATCTCTTAAGATGAAGTTACCTTTTAACAAGACATAGTCCTATATCAAGAAGACAAAGTAATTTAGATCTTGAGACGGGGCTCGTGATACTTGTTGATTCTATATTATTAAGGACAAGATGTAAAATTTGATGAGAAGCGTCTCGCGTCTGTTTCATCAAGTACGTACTTCATTTCAAAGAGACGTAATGGGCTTAATCACAACACCAATTTCATCCTCTCTTCCATCTGTCCATTAAGGGCGTGCCGCATCCTTAAAAGAGAAGGGACGAAATGAGTTTGATGACGGCAACAAAGTGCATTCCATGATTCCCTGTTTCAGTGGCGGATAAAGGGGGGGGGGGACACAGTCGGCCCGTCCATTTTTAAAACATAAGTGACAGACATCCAGTACAGAAGTAAAAAAAATTATGCAGCCCCCTCCCTTGCCCCCCCCCCCCCCAGACTTTGAGGGTGATGCCTGTCAGAAGTTTATTTAGTGAAATGGACCTGAATATTTCTGACTTTTTTTTTGCTCATCAGCAAATTTTTTAGGAATTGTGTACCCCCTCTTTCACAAATTCCTGGATACGCTATTGTCTTCTCTCAATAAGGATGTACTTCATCTTAAAGAGAAGGGCTGAAATGGACTTGATTATAATTATGACGCCAGTTGGATGGAGCTGACCATCGGGTCACTTGATAACGGGAAGGAAATTAACCCAATCAATTTCTACTATTCTCGCTCTCAATGTTTCCGTCTTCTGCCTCTTACTTTCTCTCTCTTCATCTGCCTCCCATCCCCCTGTCCTTTCCCTACATATCTATATTTTCTCTCATCTCTCCCTCCCCTTCTCGTCCCATCTCCTTCTCGCTTTTACACTGCAAAAACAAGGGTGTTAAATTCAACACCGTGTGTGTTAATTTTAACACTTTCCCGGTATCTATATCGGAAAACACCAGCTGGTTTGAAATTAAATAATTCAATTCCACTCTTGGTGTTGAGGTAATTCCGCCTTTGGTGTTAAAATCTAACACAATTTCTTTCAACACCGTGGTGTGTAAAATTTAATCCTGATTTTTTTTGTTAAAATCAATACCAATGATTTAACACTTAATTCAAAGAATCCTGCGATGTCTGTTGGATTTAGTGGTAACATGTGTAACTTTTCTGTCTGCAGAACAAATTTTCACACTTAACGGCATGATTGCGCTGATGCAATAGGATATTCAGACCTTGACTAAAAATTTCATAACCACGATATCCCGAAGAAATTCTTGACAGCTAGCTCGCGCATGCGCATGCACGATACGACGTCATATCATTTGACAACTGTCGTCCAATGATTTTGCTCGAATCCACTAACTTAGGCGCATGCGCAAGTTCAACACCATAACACCAAGACTCGGAACATCAACCTGTAATTAAATATTTCGACACTCTGTTGGTGTTGAACGAACGTGAACGGACGTGAAATTAACACCAAGGGTGTTGATTTTTTCGTATTCCGTGCTGGTGTTAGAAATTTAACACCCTGGTTTTTGCAGTGTATGAATCTCTCTTAACCCTTCCTCAAGGATGAGTGAAGAAATGTGGTATCATTTGTTTTTCTGAAATTATCAATTAATTCGATTATTGATCCTTGCCAACATTTTATTTCTTCTCCTCTCTCTCTTATTTCAGAAAACACCCAATCTGTCAGACCTTAATTCTACTCGACCAGGGCGAATGATATGGAAACAGCTAGTAATCCCAAATTACGTGCGTTCTGGAAAAACGACGATTTCTGCAAATCAACATCGAGGCAATAGCTTATCGGACGACCGCCCTCTTCGTTCGGCACTTTTGGGCACATTCGGCTAATTTTCAGCACAGCTCTGTCTTTTGATATTGCAGTCTTTGCCGGTTATTTTAACAATGCTTTCAAGATATAGATATTCAGACACTGATGAATTAAAATAAAGTTTGAACAGTTCCCGAAGGTATTGAAACTGGGTCTTTACAAATGTGAAATTTACTTATACGAATTTTCTATCAACTGTACTATAATATGGTGAACATAATTGGATGACGAGAGAAAGGAGAATCAGTTAAGGGCTGCAAAGCTCGCTTCTTTTGTGGAATCAAGTGCTGCAGAATCATGATCCTCCCAAGTACATCAAACCCGTCGTATGATATGGGAGTTGAATACGATGTGTTCGACGTCAACACGACAAGCAATGGAACAAACGATGAGGACGTGGACATGTTTCCCACTCCGCGGTATGTCGGACGCTTCTTACAAACGGCCACCATGACCATCATCTTCGTGGCCGCGTTGCTAGGCAACATCTTGGTCATTCTCCTGTGCATGAAGAAGCCCAAAGAGCTAAAGGTGTCCCGTCGCCTAATACTTCACCTGGCCATCTTGAACCTCTGTATGACCATCCTGGTGCTACCGTCGGTCATTGTCTCTGCCGCGGCCCAAGAATGGGTGATGTCCAACGCTTGGTGTATGGCTCAGGGCTTCTGCAAGAATCTCTTCTGCGTTGCCATCATCCTCAACCTCGTCCTCATAAGTGGGGACCGGTATTTCTCGGTAGCCAAACCACTGCATTATCACTCAAGTGTCACCGTCAAGTACCATGGGATAATCCTAGGTGTCATATGGTTTTTGAGCACTTTAGTGGCACTTCCACCGTTGATCGGTTGGAACAAAATCTCGTACCACCCAAGCCGTTACATCTGCACTGGTAATTGGTCAGCGGATGATGTCAGTTACACACTCTTTATATTCCTGATTGGATTTGTCACTCCGTTTCTTTTGATGATGTTCGTCTACTGGACGATCTATCGCGCAGCTCGCCGACTCATGAAGCGCAAACAAGGACGTCGGCTGAGCCAGGACGTTACTGATTCAGGGTCCGGCTCAGGTGGGGGATCTGTCCGCGTAAGTTCTAACGCTCATCATTCATCCGAACAGAGCGGGGACAGTCGTAGCTCTTCGCGCCGCAATAGAAGTAGCATATTTAACCGAAACAGCAGCAAGCGCAGCAATCGTATCAACGTAACCGACGAATGGAAAATTGCGAAGACAGGTGTGATCGTGATGGCATCTTTCGTCATCTGCTGGTTGCCTTATTATATCGTTCTTATGGTTGACGCTGCGTATGGTTTTGGAACAACAGTTCCCCTTTCAATGCCTTATGCTTGGTGGGAATGCTTCGCCATGTGGATGGCACTTAGTAGCTGTGCCATCAATCCCTATGTCTACGTCTTGCGCAGTCCACCTATGCGCAAACAGGCAAGCAAGGCCGCCCATAATGTCCTTGCCCGCTGCAGACAATGTTGCGAAGAAGACTCGCGGACGATTCGCCGCCGCCAATCCGAGAAAACGGGACGCTATTCGTTTATGAGGATTAGCAACCGATTCAGCAGTCGCAAACGACCAACAAAGAAACAAAATGTTAAGGACAAGCATCCCCAGGCAAATGATAAACACGAACCTGAAGCGCAGCATATGATGCAGGAGAAAATAGATCCGAAGACGACTCCTCAAACAGTAGACCAGGTAGATGGGGTGCCACCGGAGGCCGAAATCGAACTCGTGTCTCACAGAAAGATAGACGTCTGAAACTGTGGTAGTATTGGTGAATAAACCCGTAAACTGCATGCTTACTGTTGTTTTGGCATCATGATTTAACGCAGCGTTTTATCAAGGAACAGTGAGAATGTAATGTGGTGTCAAGGCGGTAGGACACATCAGATATTAGGGGGCTTCTGTTTTTATATCATACTAAGAACTGCATCAAAAAGGTATTCATAAAATGTTTACAGTGTTGACATGGTTGATGATTTGATAAACACTGATGAAAAAAATGACTTGGTAAGACTATTTAGTGAAGAATTGTTGTTAACTGATGTGCCCCCTAAAAGAAACCAATCAAACTATAGAGGACCACAGAATCAACCTAGGCTCTACGGGGAAAGAGATTTGAGACTTTTTATTCTGATTTAAAATTCATTCAAAATCTACCGAATAGACCACATGTCTCTCCCATGGAGCGAGCCAGACATTTTCTGAACACTGAATTTGTATGTCAATAAATATTCCACCATGTAGAGGGAAGGATTATTAAGGGGTATACTTAAGGGTAGTTTTTCTAAATTGGTTATTGTCAAAGAAGTAGCTATCCGTGGTAGTTGTTTGAATTAAGGCAGTATGATCGTTTATTTTTCGCAAACTCAGCCCCGGAATGGAGTCAACTATTTTTAGATCGCTAACTCTACGTTGAATAAGCAAAATTATGGAAATTAATATTATCCCAAAAGTGTTGTACGGCTATATGTTTTTATGTTGCAGATTGTTCAGTGAATTGTGTTTAAAAAATAAAACTGACGATTACGAAATAAGTCTGTGTTTGTAAGCGTTTGGTGGTATACACAAACTGTCGGTTATGTTAATGATTTTGTGGTAAATAAATGTGGTCGTGAAAACACTGGAAAACATTAATTTCTTCTTTATTAAAACCTTCTAAACCTAGAACTAGATTATATACGTATTTAGCTCAAACATGTCAACGAAAAAAGTGCTTTGTTACTTTCTTAAATTGTATGAAGACTGGTAGCCTACCCGAAATGGGACAAAGGAAAGGCCGAAACATTGAAAGGGCAGAAAATGGGAGATGGAAAAGAAGATGGGAGGGAAGAAGGGAGAGAGGGAAAGAGAGAGAGAGAGAGGGTGGAGGGAATAAAGATAGAAAGGGGGAGAGGAAGGGGCGTAAAGGAGAGAGAGAGGAGAGAGAGAGAGAGAGAGGGGTGGAGGGGGAGGGAATAAAGATAGAAAGGGGGAGAGGAAGGGGCGTAAAGGAGAAAGAGAGAGAGAGAGAGGGTGGAGGGGGAGGGAATAAAGATAGAAAGGGGAGAGGAAGGGGCGTAAAGGAGAGAGAGAGAGAGGGAGAGAGAGAGAGAGGGTGGAGGGGGAGGGAATAAAGATAGAAAGGGGAGAGGAAGGGGCGTAAAGGAGAGAGAGAGGGAGAGAGAGGGTGGAGGGGGAGGGAATAAAGATAGAAAGGGGAGAGGAAGGGGCGTAAAGGAGAGAGGGAGAGAGAGAGAAAGGGTGAAGGGGGAGGGAATAAAGATAGAAAGGGGAGAGGAAGGGGCGTAAAGGAGAGAGAGAGAGAGAGAGGGGGGAGGGAATAAAGATAGGAAGGGGCGTTAAGGAGAAAGAGAGAGAGGGTGGAGGGAATAAAGATAGAAAGGGAGAGGAAGGGGCGTAAAGGAGAAAGAGAGAGAGAGAGAGGGTGGAGGGAATAAAGATAGAAAGGGGAGAGGAAGGGGCGTAAAGGAGAAAGAGAGAGAGAGAGAGGGTGGAGGGGGAGGGAATAAAGATAGAAAGGGGAGAGGAAGGGGCGTAAAGGAGAAAGAGAGAGAGAGAGGGTGGAGGGGGAGGGAATAAAGATAGAAAGGGGAGAGGAAGGGGCGTAAAGGAGAGAGAGAGAGGGTGGAGGGAATAAAGATAGAAAGGGGAGAGGAAGGGGCGTAAAGGAGAGAGAGAGAGAGAGAGAGGGTGGAGGGAATAAAGATAGAAAGGGGAGAGGAAGGGGCGTAAAGGAGAGAGAGAGAGAGAGAGAGAGAGAGAGGGTGGAGGGAATAAAGATAGAAAGGGGGAGAGGAAGGGGCGTAAAGGAGAGAGAGAGAGAGAGAGAGAGGAGTACTAATTCACTTTTGATTTTGATATCTAGATATTAGATAAAAAACAACAGTAGGCCTATTTATGCGGAAGGTCCAGAACCAAGGGATATCCTTATCGGCATTTACCACGCGGAGATTAACGCAGGAAATTATACCTTCCCCTTCCCGTCCTTTTTTTATATTTACTTTTTAATATATCTATAACTGTGTTGATAAATCGAGACAACTCCTGACGTCCACCCCTTTCGCCACTCGTATTTTCCAGCACATGTGCCATCAGGCATGTCAAGGGCGCAATTCAGTTCAGGGAGTATTGTGGCGACCGCGACCTATTATAGTTATCTATCAAAATTGTATTTCTATTATTTAAATCCCATATTTTTTGCAATAATTACGATGCAGTATCGTTACCATGCAAGGGTGATTTCCCGTGGGTGTTGCGTTGGGGGAGGCGTTGCCTTATTGTATCAACACGTACCCCCCCCCCCCCCCCCAATGGCCTGTCCACCCGTTACTTGTATAACAGTACTGCCCTACTTTTTCCTTGGAAATATTATAGTTTATTGTGGACTGATAATACAATAGGCTTACTGAAAATAGATGGATCAATGAGTTTTCACGCATTTTTGTCAGTCAGCTCCTAAAATGCACTGCCCCTGACGTACTTGTGGTTTGGGCAACACTGTACCAGCAATTACCATAAGGCAGTTTTAATAAGGTATGAGCTGCACCTTGACAGGAGCATATTCAACATCAGTTGCCGGCCACGCCAGTTACACATCGATAGAAGGCTTCACATAAAAAGGTCTGGGTTGTATTTACCGGCTTCCAGCTATATTTAGAAAGAACAGTTAAGTCCCCCAAATCTGCAATTTATCGCTGATTTTAACACAGCCCTAGAGGAAGGCTGATTTGCAACTGTGACTTTTTACCAGTTTGAAGCAACGCCCTATTATTCAGACCCTTATTAAACTCTGCCCAGTTCGACTCAAAGATGTCTTCGACCACGATTTCCTCTTTCGTCTCTCTCATCCTCCTCCTCTGCGTCTTCCAAGCGGACTGCTACGGTTCAGGTGCGCCAATGACGGCCTGTGATTATGGGAACCCGATTCACCATTCCAGGAGCAGTAACTACACCGAGATGTATGTACCTCAGTCGGCTCCGAACAACCCCTTCAGGTTCCTAGCTCATTCCCCTACCTACCAACCAGGAAAGGGTCTGAGAGGTAACAAAAATATTTCGTATTTGTTGAGACATAGTTGTATTTTCACTTCCATCTTCTGTCATTTGCCACTCTCCACCCAGGTGTAAATGGGTATCTGTGAATCGTTGGGGTAAGAATTGCAGGGCTCTCAGGAAGAACAGCGTTGAAGCTCGTGATGCTTCCCTGGGTAAACAAAATCATTACTATTTAGAATTATTATTATTATTTTGTAGTTCTACGGTCTCCTGGTATGGTCTTCAATGGTAGAATATTAAATGACTTCATCACGATCGCAAAAACTTTCAAGAAATCAACTCAAGGGCAATTTCAATATAATAGTTGATTTATATCTTATAGAAATCATGTTATGATTACGTAAATCGTCATTTAATGGTTCGCATGTTTCAGTATGTGATGGACAAGGCGAACGAAATTTCTTTAGGCTGATTTGTCTAGTCTTGGCGATGTTGTTTAAACAAAGAAGTTAGACCTACAAGTGAAATATCGCAAAAACTATAAGGTATGTGAAAGTTTCCTGACATAAATCTTTGAGAAGCTTTGGGGCGTCAATTTCATTTATTATTTTATTGTATTGAACATATACAATCAGAACATATCAATCTTTGCTTAATCTTCGGTTTAGTCAAAGTAACTTATTGTGTTTCACTTTGTAAAATCGCTCAAATGAATACTACGAAGTCTTGATTTAAGAACTTTAAAAAATGTAAAAACATGTTATAAGGCTGATACCAATGATGTAGCGAGACCGGGGGGGGGGGGGGTGTTTCATCAACATTTTCCCGCGACAATTGTCAGCGCTGACTAAATTTTCCATAGGCTCCTTTGAGTTTGCACGCTATACATAGGGGCGTTGTTAGAAGGAATGCGGATTGACACCAATAAGCCACCTCCTAAAAAAAGGGTTACCACAAGCATAAACCTAAACACATTATTAAGTAGAAGGGGCACAATCAAAATGTCACCTAAAGATAGAGGTTGTAGATTTCGACGATGACAACCCATGAAAACTGCCTATTGTCTATTGCATTATCACCCAAGTTGCCTTATTATATCAACTCATACCAAACTCCCCATGGCATGTCCACCCCTGTACATGGAAGTGTAATAATTCTTGTAGAGGACCCTGTGCATTTGAATGTGTTTTTTACATGCTGAGAATCATCACCACCATGCTGTAAATGGTTCATTTTCATCATGTTCATAATTCGTCGGCTTTCCGGAAGAAGGCCATAACAGTAATACAGTGCCTCAATGGCAGTAACGGCGTTCTTTCGTGCAGCCAACAAATTGAAAACAAATTCCTTTTTCGATTATTAACAGGCTTTAAAGGTACTATTAAATGAATTAAATGTCCTATCTGTAAATTTTAATCGTTAGCAGTGTCTTAATAGTATTCAAATTATGCAAGGAAACCCGTTTACTTTCTAGACTTCACTGTCAGACACTGTTGAGTGACTGAATAACTTCTTTTTTTCTTTGGTAGTAACATACATAAAATGAGCTGTAAATGGTACATGAGCATTTGTCTACATTAATAACCCACTTCTTGTAATGGCCAAAATTATACTCATTGAATCTTTGCGCAGCACAAAATGTGCGACCATTCGGTACAAGGGTCTGAAAATCAGACTATTACTAAATAGATTGCAATCGCTAAAGTCGATTCGACAACGGTCGTTATTTTCCCACTACAAGACATTTTCAAGCCCTTTCGTTTTGAGGAAGTTCTAAATAAGTACTATCTTTCAAATGCCTTTGGAATTTAACCTTTTGGTACTTGGTACTTGTTAGGATTCCTCCAAAAGACGCCGTAAAGGTGTTTAAACTGGACGTGTGTCGTCATGTGCGGCCATCAACTTAAGGTGCTGGTTTTTAGTTGGTTTAAGCGCATATTTAAAAGCATTTAAGGAAGATTGGGATGAATTAAGGGAGAAAGACTGTTCCAGTCCTTAATTGTCCTTGGGAAGAATGAGTATGCATGTGCATCCGTCCTGACTTGGTTGATATGGAACTGTTGGTCATGGCCCCGTCTTGTTCGTTCTACAGTGTACCTTCGGTGAGTTGTAATCCTTGTAGTTGATGTCCATCAAATTAGTCATGGACCATTTTGTACACACAGGTAATACGAGACTTCTGTCTTTCATCCTGGAGGGGATCCAGCCCATTGAGACCTTCAAAGCAGTTACACTTGAATACCTTGCATTTTTTTTAACGAATCTACCTGTTGCATTCTGGACTCTCTCAATCTTGCTGATGTTGCTGATCGTATATGGATCCCAGGCTGAAGAAGCGTACTTAAGATGAGGTTTAACCAGCATATAATACAGCTTCTCCTTTGTTTTTGTTGAAGATTGATTGAAGTTACTTTACAAGAAGTTGACTACTTTCATGGCCTTACTTCTTGAATTTTTAACCTGCTTGTTCCATCTCATATCATTTTGAAGGATTATACCCCAATATCTGGTAGGTTGTTTCTGTTGTTTCTTCGAGATTGACTCCCATCACCTGGTAGGATGTTCTGTTTGGTTTCCTGTCCCTCGTGACTCGCAAAGCAATGTGCATTTACTCAGGTTGAAAGTCATTCCCCAGGTATTGGCCCAGTTGACCAAGGTCTGTTTGCGGTATTTCCTCATCTTTGGGTGATCTCATGGTGTTGTAGATTAAGCAATCATCCGCAAAGACTCTAGTAGTACTCATCACACCATTATCATTTTTTTTTAGGGGGGGGGGGGGCTACAAATCGGACATTCTACCTTTCAACCTTTTTCTTGAAGGGGTGAAATCAAGTCTAAATTTCGTTACTTGTATAACTGACCTACTGGCCTAGTGCCTGGGAATATTACAGTTTATATAATACAATATGCTTACTGCAAATTGATGGGTCAATGAGTTTTCATGCATCTTTTGTCGGTCAGCTCCTAAAATGCCCGACTACCGCTAACGTACTTCTGGTTTTGACCACACTGTACCAGCAATTATCATGACAAGGCAATTGTATTAAGGTATAAGCTGCATCTCAACAGGAGCATATTCGACACCAGTTGCCGGCCACGCCTGTTACACATTGGTAGAAGGCTGCACATAAGAGGGTCCAGCTATTTAGAAAGAGCAGTTAAGTCTCCCAAATCGGCAATTTATCGCTGATTTTAACACAGCCCTGGAGGAAGTCATCGATTTCTCGACTCAAAGATGTCTTCGACCACCGTTTCCTCGTTCGTCTTCGTCCTCCTCCTCCTCTGCGTCTTCCAAGCGGATTGCCACCCTTCAGGCGCGCCAATTGAGACCTGTGGTAACGGGAACCCGATTTACGGGAACCCGAATCACCATACCAGGGCCAGCAACTACACCGATGAGTATGTACCACAGTCGGCTCGGAGCAACCCCTTCAAGTTCCTAGCTCATTCCCCTACCTACCAACCAGGAAAGAATCTGAGAGGTAACAAAAATATTTCGTATTTGTTGAGACACAGTTGTATTTTCACTTCCATCTTCTGTGGAGGTGTCATATCATAGTGGTTCATTCACTTGACTCTCAATCCAAGGATTGAGGGTTCGAATCCCAGCCCGACACTAACCTCCTTTGGCAAGTCATAAACCCATATTTGCCACTCTCCACCCAGCTGAAAAATGGGTACATTGGAATTGCTGGGGTAAGAATTGCAGGGCCCTCAGGAAGAATAGCTATGATGCTCATGATGCCTCCCTGGGTATGCAAAATCATTATTATTTAGAATTATTATTCTTTTGTAGTTCTTGGGTCTCCCGGTATGTTCTACAATGGTAGAATAGTATATGACTTTAACACGATTGCAAAGATTTTCAAGAAATCAGCTCAAGGGTGTTTTGAGATATAGCTTATTGTATATCCTTTAGAAATCATGTTATGATCACGTAAATCGTCCTTAAATGGTTCACATGTTTCAGCATGTGATGGACGAGGTGAATGAATTTGCTTTAGGCTGATTTTTCCAGTCTTTGCGATGTTGTTTATGCCTAGGTCACATTTGCCGCGGCTGCCGTGCGGTCTAAAATATCTACGGCCAATAGCAATTATAGGACCGCCGCAGCATTCCCACAGTCACATACGGTAGCGGTCACATATGTTAAGGTAGCCGCACTGCGTATTTTAAATTTGTGGAGACAGAAAATCTCCGACTGCCGTACGGCCTTTGTAGTGATGACGCACGGTCGCCTTTAGGCGTCCCTGCGGCGGACGTAGCTTTTTGACAATACTAAGGTAGACGCAAGGTAGCCACAAGGTGCCCGCAAGGCGGCCGAAGGGGGACCATACGGCGACCGTGCGGCCAGAATGATGCTACCGCTTCACACCTGCAGTATATAAAACTCAAGGCTACCTTACGCCCGACGTACGGTCGCCGTTGAACCGCTCTACGGCATGGCTACAGCATGTCTAGTCGCTACGGCGAATCAAGAAATGAAAACCGTTTTCACTCCGCGTTATAATCCCACGGCGACCCGCAGGCCGCCGCAGATTCTCTGCGGCCGCCGCAAGTATCTCTCGATTTCGGGGGCGAACGGCCGCCGTATCCTGGCCGTAGAGCAAATGTGACCTAGGCATAAACAAGATCTTGCAAAGAGTTTAGACCAACAAGTGAAACATCGCAAAAACCATAAGGTATCTGAAAGTTTCCAACATGAATCTTTGGGAAGCTGTGGGGTGTATAGTTCATTATTATTTTGTTGTATTGAACATTTTATACAATCAGATTATATTAACAATCAATCTTTGCTTAATCTTCGACTTAGTCAAAGTCACGTATCAAAATCGCACAGATATTTCGAATGTCCATTTAAGATTTGTTTTAACACCAACGATGTAGCGAGACCATTCTCGAGCTCAGATTGTTGATGCATCAAACTTGGTCTCGAGTTCATGGCCTAAAATAAGTTGGGAAGCGCGTTAAATCATACATCGAGTATTCTGGGATGGACCGTTGCGACCGAACTTAATATTTTGAAGCAAGACAGGGGTTATTGAGTGTGTGTTAGTACATTGTAACTACAATTTTTTTTCTCGATTTTAGCAGGGGAAACCTGGGGGTTGGGGAAATTTGTAGGGTTACTCCCTTGGCTACGCCGGTTTCCCTCTAATGACACATAACTGTACTAAAATATATCCTCCTTGACTTGGCCTCACAACCCTTGGCTGTGTCGAGAGTTTGACATTTTGAAATTTCCCCCAAACCATGGTTATAACAGACGCCACAGCCCCGCCCCCAAGAAATGTTCTTGGAGCTAATTCAGTGGATAGACTATTGGTCTACATTGGCGCTCCTTTGAGTTGGCACGCTATAAATAGGGCCGTTATTAGAGGGACTTTGGATTGACACCAATTACCTCCTCCCCCCCCCTCAAAAAAAAGTTTCCACAAAAAATATGTACAACAGGTTATTAGCCCCCGAAAAAAAAGAGAGTGGAAGGGGCACAATTAAAATAGTGGACACTTAAAGCTTAAAGATTGAGGTTGTATATTTTGACGAGGACAACCTCCCCAGGCGCGGATCCACGGGGGGGGGGGGGGGCCAAGACCCGCTCGGCTTCCCCCTAAGAAATCCTGGATCCGTGCTCTGAACCTCCCCCCCCCCATACAAAGAAAAATGTCCTGTGACACTCATTGCTATCCTGCTCACTTTGCATTGGGCCCTCTTTTGAGGTCAAAGCCAGCTTGCTTTTGTTCTGACGCCATTGTGTCTTCGGGACCCTCCAAGCACAACAAATAGATTCTTTTATTTGACATAGTTTTCTTTCATATTTTGCACCTACGCACTAGATGAACCGACCTTGCCTTAAATATAAAACTATTCCAAAATGTGATGGTTAAACGGCTTTAGTTTTATAATCAAGGTGAGGCCTATTGATCAGGAAAAAAATCTTTCTGCCCCAAATCAAATTCTTTGAGTAAAGTTCGGGTCAATGATATCACCGACTTCACAATTCAGTTTGACCACCAGCATGACTGATTACACAGCAACTGAAGCATGGTAAGGTGACCACGCATTTTTTGTCTTCAAAACAGGTTGATGATTTATTCACATCAGACAATATGCAAAATTGTGAAGATATATACGCAAGACCAAGTTATCTTGTCATTTGGGGTCGATTTCCTACGGTACCATTTTTTGTGGAATTCTGTCCATAAGTTTAAATTACAATTTTTCAATTTCAATTTCAATTTCAAGTTCAATTTATTTATGTTTCCAACAATACTTTACAAATCAATTATAAACATTTTCAACAAATGTGGAAATACATATTGAAAACAGAGAGGTCCAATAAAAAGCAATGCTTGTACAAGTGTGAACAACTCAAATGATACTTTTGGGGAATAATGAGTAATTAAATTAGTCCGTAACTACAAAAGGAACTACAAAATAGGGGGGGGGGGAGTGGGATGTCAACAGAGACGAGAACGGGACAAGACAGAAGACAATCATAAGATTAGATAATGCAAAAAAACGGGTACAGAAAATAATAAAAAATGATGAGCTGCATGTGGGGTTGAGAAGATGAGGAAAGAGAAATGCGCATTAGAATGGAGATAAGCATGCAGGCACAATTTTATCAAATTACAAGTCATTTCAAAACATATTTGATCTGGTCCAAGCGCAAGTAGGCCAACAGTAGTAAGGCTATTAACATTATAAAATAAACAGATACACTAAACTCTCAAAAGAGAGCTCGTAACTGCTCATGAGTATCCACGTTATAGTATCAATACCAAGGAGTTATAAACACTGATAACTCCTTGTGCTATCGAACATGATTGCCACTTTTTGTACCGAGAGATATCATCTTGCAGGGGATGGGGCAAAAACGCCCCCTCCTGGATAGAGGGAAACATCTTCCAAACACCATAGATTTTCTATATTCGCATTACGTGCAACCACGCATGGTGCAATAAAGGGGAATAGAGTCCTGTTACCATGCACTCCTCACTGACATCACGTTTCTCAACTTGGCAGACGTGTTGCCCTTTAGCCTGCAGCCCAGTCTTGGAGATTTTTCAAGTTTTAAATGGAGAATTAATTTATCACCATTATTTATTTTGTACACAATGTTATCATCAGACACGAACTACAATACCCAGTAGTAGAGGAGTTTTGGTTGGCTCAAGCCCCCCCCCCCCCTCCCCTGATTAAAAAATAATAATCATTATGATAATAATAAAATGAAGAAAGAAAAAAAGAATCTTTAAGCCCCCTATCAAAAACTACGAGAAAAAAAATATGATATAACCCGCAAGTCGCCGCAACCTCCCACCCACGCCCATCCCCCCCCCAAAAAAAAAAATATATATATATATATATTCTACCGCTTCTGACTATACCTTTTTCTAACACCACCTTAAAACTAACATAAAACCATCTATAACCCTTGTCCTACCATCGTCCAACCTGATCTTAAGACAGAAGCACAACAGTATTATCGCAGGACGATTTGTCAGAGTGATTTTCGCATTAGTGATTGAAAGGGGAAAACCCTTTTGCCGGATGTCAGACTATAGTGCTACATTATGTACATGTATCTTCAGCCGAACATGAAAGTGAGATCGAGTCCAAAGTCCAGAACGTTAAACGAGGCATTACAGTCATATGTTTAATATATACAGGAAGTCATACAGGATAGCTGCGGATGGATATAGAGTCAGGCCCACGACGGGGAAACTGGGGAAAAAGGTAATCTACAGACCCCATCCCCTGGAAAGAAATTGGAGGTTGACCCTATAATATGTTTTGACACATGCTTGATAATGGGGTTCTCCTCTTTCATTTTAGTCAAACTAAAGGTCGCCCGTTTGGTATTGCTGTATCACCCCCCCCCCCCCCCGAAACCCGACGTTGAATTAGCTACTACTCTTCCCATAACATTTAAGCACGTTCCAACCTTATATCACATCGTCTCGACACCAGAAGGTCCAATGTTTGAGTCTCCTAAAACAATCGACTTCTACTCAAAAGTGGCGCGTTTACTCTAGCACGATGCCGTCGACTGTTCAATGCTCGCTCGTCTCCCTCGTCGTCCTCGTGTGCGGCCTCCAAGCCGACGGCTACGGCAGCGGGGCTCCGAAGTCGACCTGCCCACACGGGAATGCCATACACCGCTCCAGGTCTAGTAACTACACCGAGTTTTATGCCCCTCAGCCAGCGGCATCGAATCCCTTTATTTTCCATACTGAAGATGATCAATATCATCCCGGGAAGAGCCTTAGAGGTAATACAATTCGTTGTTTTAATTTCAGCTGGAGGCAGAGAAAGGTCAAATGTATTGTATATTTTTTGTTTTCCAAAGATACCATTATCTAACTGAGTTGAGAGGGTCATCATTTTGAAAGACTTGAATAGCCTCTCAGATCATAGACCCAGTCAGATATTACGAAAAAAATACACGGTGGCGACGTGCGATTCGCCCTCTAAACCTCTGAAATCGCCACAGTAAAAATCAAGACGAGGGCGAAAAAAAAATTCGATATATAATGAAAAATCGCCCCCGCCATAAATTGATATTCCTTAGGAATTAGTAAATCAATTTATTGATGTGTCTGAGTGAAATCTCCGTTCCAACTAAGTATTGCGAGTGACGAGTGCTGAACTGCTAGTGACCAAATTGGTACGTAATATGTTTATTTTGTCTTTTTTCTGACCCAAATTTTTATCATGGACAATGTAATCCCATTAAAAAAAATGTTACTCCGTCTAAAATTGTGTTATTTATAACTTAAAACCATTAAATGCGAGTATATTTTTACTGTTGTCCCACATACGGATATATTTGTTATAACGAAACGTGCAACTGAAATCAATGCCGGATTTTTTTCCCTATAAAATCGGTATAAAGCTAGTTTCGTAGACAGAAATTGAATTTTGTTATAAAAAAAAACCTTAAATAAATTTATAATAGATGTTCCTATACCTCTGAATTGTTCTTACAACTGTTAAATTAAATTATATTATTTATTTACGATGCCAGGCCCGTCATTGATGCGATGCCTGAGTGATGGCATCAATTTCAGTCTACGAAATTAAACTAGCTTTGGCTTGGCCTTTAGAAATAAAGTCTATACGTGAAAAAAAAAAATATGGCCATGATTTTGTTTCGTTATAACAAATACATCGGTATGTGGGACAACAGTAAAAATATTCATTCACATTTAATGGTTTTGAGTTATAAATAACACAATTTTAAACGGAGTTACATTTTTTTAAAATGGGATCGCATTGTCCATGCTAACAATTAGGGACAGAAAAAAAACTAAATAACATATTACCTACCAATTTGGTTGCTAGAAGTATGATGGCTAAGGAAAAACACAACTTATCGTTACAGCTTACAATTTGGCTTTAAGAAAGTAGCCCCCTTTTTTCAATAGTAGCCCCCACTTTTCTTAAAGTAGCCCCTTGGTTTTTTTTTATGCAATGGGGTAAAGTAGCCCCCATAAAAAAATTAAATCTTGGCCTGCGTGTCAGTGATAATATTTTCTTACGATATGAAAAACAAAGAGTTGAACAAAACTCTCCTTTCGACAAGTTTTAGTTACATGTACGTATAGATCTAAGCCACACGTTTAGCACAAAGTGAATAAATCATGGGTATCTGAATATGTCTGCAATACTCTACATGACATATGTACGTTACAACTGTATGTATATTTGCCTTTGCTTGGAATTTAAGTAGGTAAAACCATGTTTTTAAAAAATACAACCTTAAAAAAAAAAAGCCCACCTGAGCTCCAAAATAGCCACCGCAAAATAATGAAGGGGGGCTATTTTTTTAAGGGAAAATATGAAAAGAGCCCTCGTAAAAAAAAGTAATTTTTTGGTTGATCATCATGCAGTGGAGGTTACGACTGTTGACACTTGTGTGTCTAGAGTGAGAAAGTATACTTCACTTGTCATCTTTTAAAGAAATTTTTAAAAGTGGAAACTTGTACAATAATATGTATCGTATGGAAGGGCAATGCAGAACATGAAAGTGGTCTAGGTCAAAACCCCAACGTGTCATGATAGTCGACTCCTTTGATTGTGGGCATCAATGGAAAGACGAGACAAAATTATTCTAAAGGTCCATTAAAGATCTAAGCTATTTCTAGTCATATTTCGGATATGATGCCATATATCAAGAGCAAGCCTTGCGTGGTATTCCTACTGTGGTATTCTTCGGTATGGGAATACATATATTCAAACAATTAAAGAACTTGTTGTCTTCTGGCGATCCCCTTGCGATGTGTTATTGTTTCCTTTCTTTTCACATGTACCTTGTTTCTTGTCACTTTCTATGTGTCGGATAAAAAAAATGAATCTAGAATCAATCGGTTTTCCCTCAAGATTTCATCATTCCAAATGTCCATTGTATTGCATTTATCTGAACACGGTAAAACCTGCTCTCAGCTAGAAGCTGCTTTTCAGCAAGGCCGTGAACAGGAGCTCAATTAAATTTAATTCATTTTATTTCCATTTCTCGTAAAAAAAAATACATTCAAAAATACATTATATAATATAATTATAATAGCAAATATATAAACAATACAAAGGATATAGAGGAGCCAGCAGAGGCCATGGGCCTTTCAAAGGCTGGGTTCCAATGTCCTCAGATAATTATAAAAAGTAAAGAGAAAAGAAACAATGGGTAGTAAATAAACAAGTGAGTACAGGCTAATTAAACATTATTGTATTTTCGTTTGAGTGAGGCAAGAGATAGGCACATGTTTATATCAGTAGGTATTGTATTCCAAGTAATTACTCCATAATACTTTACTGATCTACGTGAAGTATGGTATTTTAACAATGGAATATATAAATCATTAGCATGTCTTGTGTAATGTGGATGAACATCCTTTGTTATTTTGAACATAGTATCGAAAATAGAAGGTAACATATCATTATTGTACATATACATAAATGATCCAACTTGCAATAATTTGTATTTAAAATATGGTAAGTACATTTAATTTCCTAAAAAGTGGTTCAGATGGGGTTCTCGGGTGAGAGTTTGTAATTATGTAAAACATAAACATGATTCAGTAAAGTTTTTGCACAATGTCTCCATATCAAAGTACAGTAGGACAGATGACGAAGAATGATAGCATTATAGATATTGATCAATATATTTAGAGGAATAAAGTGTCGTATTCTATATAGTACACCTATTGCGCATGAAATCTTCCGCCTGGTATTATTGATATATCGAGCCGAAGTAAGATTTTCATTAAACATAACGTTCATGAATACAGCATATAAAACAAGAATAACATAATTTAATGAATATAACAACAAAAATGATGAAGAACAATATGTTGTTAAGGAATAGATGAGAAACTGTAAATGAGATATTAACTTTATTCTGAATAGTAAAATGAACACTCATGGAAATGTCTAGATGCATGCTTTTTGTAAACAAAACAAAAAAAAACGACAAACGAGACGGCTTTTGAAAGTGTCCGCACACTCGCCTGCATCCCCACTGCCGTGTGTTACCCAAGTTAAGATAGGAAAATGAGAATATGAATATTTTCTTTCACCTATACAAGAGGTCATCGTTATTTTAACCGTTACACAATCATATAATAACCATAACGAGTTTTATAGCCTTGGTTTCAAGCTGTAGATTTAATATTTCCTTTTTTAAGAGAGAGACGCCAATTCAAACGCTAGTTTGGAATCTAATGCAATCTACCGCATGCACATAAAACGAGAGTCGGAGTAGATGAAAAGAAAGAAGAAAAAACTCATACAAACAAAAATCTCAAACATTAATTTGCTAAATATCACACTAAGAAAGTGGAATTTGTGTCCAACAGCCCCATTCCAATGGTTTTCGGTGCCCCTACATGTATATGAGAATGGTGCTATTGAAGTGATTTCAACCCCGATGTGTATGTTTTTAGGGCTTCAAATCACGTGCCATTTAATTAGCGTGAATGTTTTCATTTTTTAGTTTAACACATTTGTTTTTCTTCACGGGAAAAATGAACTTCGAACCTGGCGTGATAAAGCATTGTTCTTTGATCCAGGGTTAATATCAACAGTCAATGGTATTGAGAAAGATGTCATTCACGAAGAAAATACAATTGTCATAATCAATTTCACGATTGGCATTATTTCAATTTTACTCGAACTTTGGATTGCAGATAACGTTTGTATTTGCATGTCACAATTTAAGAAGTAATGAAGAAAGATAAGGCGAAGAAGGAGAAAAGGAGTAGAAAGAGTAAAAGAAGAACAAGGAGAGCGAGAACGAGAACGAGAAAAATACATCAGAAGAAGAATTAAATAAGAAGACATAACTAAATGAAAGTTTCAGGTTTTCCGACATAAAAATTATTTATTTTTCAATGGGCTTATCCATAGAATAGAGACCATCGCTATAACAGGCCATTTTCATAATGTAATGAAATTTGATGTAGGCCTATACGTCTTTGTGAAGTGCTTAGATACGAGTATTTTAATTCACCCATTACAAATAAATGTATTTCAATACCCAGAATGCAACATTGCACAGGTAAGTTGTTGCTAGGTAGGACAAAATTATGACTTGCTAAATTAAATTTGGTTTCATTACGAATAAATTATGTTAAATTATCTATTTCGGGGCTTGAGTAATGATGAGCAAAAGCATGAACCATCGGATAATTATTATGTTTTAACAATGAGCCCCCCCCCCCCTCCCCATCGAAAACGAGTGTTGCAGCGTTCAAAAAGCGGACCGATCTATGCAGGCCCCGCCCCCACCCCCCCCCCTTTAAAAAGGGAGTGTTTTTTTCTCTCTCTCTCTTTGGATTCCTGAGAAATTTAAAAAGGGGGTTATAAAAAATCTTCAATATCATAGATACGGGGTTACATTGAGCAGTGTTCCGGATTAAGGGGGGTCTCGAAGGCAGAAAAAGCCCGCGACAGGGGGTTCAGAAATGTTGGCATCCCTGAGAGGGGGTGTCAAAGGAAGGGAACATGCATACGCGTACCCTAAATAACACTGAGAGGGGGGAGGGGGCGGGATGCAGGCCAAATAGTATATGGCAGCTAACCATGTAACCTGAAACTTTATCTGTAACATTTTTGTCCTATTTCAGTGACCATTTCTGGTAGTAATGGGGAGCTCTTCAAGGGGTTCTTTCTTCAGGCTCGGGCCTTCAACAGCAACAAAACTCTTGGTGTCTTCTCGGACCTACCGGCCCTCACCAAGCCAGTCCAGTGTACCGGGACAGTAGATGACTCCGTGACCCACACCGGCAAGGAGGAGAAAGAGGCTCTGTCATTCCTCTGGACCGCTCCCGAGGAAGGCGTAGGAGACATCATATTTATGTGAGTAGTGCTTAAAATTTGACTTTGACTTGTGGAGATAAAATAAGATACAACTGGTGAATGCCATAGCTCGTCGGTAGTTTAAATTGAAATTCAAATTCAAATTTATTCATGTTTCCAATAAAACATTACAAATCAATTATAAGCATTTAAAACAAATTTAAGAAATACGTGTTGGAAACAGAGGGGTCCACTAAAAAGCGTGTATACAGTTGAATACATTTTGAAAATGGCCTATTCTTCTAAACAAATTTGTATTCACCTGTTACAAGGTTGTTTATCAATAGGCTTCTACAGTACTCGACTGCATAACTGTATCAGATACACTTCCTAACGTTTGATATACAGTGCGTCCCAGAAAAAAACTAAACCGAGAATTATCGATGTTTTATCATAACTTAATCACAATTATGATTAATAAATGAAACATATTTGTAAAGCTTAGATCCATCTCTTTCATTTGATGCAACTCATTATGATGCATATTTCACGTATGAGCGATTAAATCAATTTGAAGAGAGGGAACCAAAAAGTCATTTGGTGTACGGTATCTGAATTTCAAAGCGAAAATCACGTTTCTAGAAAGTTCATTTTCTGACCTTTCATATGGCATCTCAATCAGGAAAAATGAGCAAGGAATAACAAAGTTCTGTTTGTTTAAAGTAATGCTTGCATTTTCATAATTTGATTGAAACGAATTAATTTTCACTAGTTGCCTGCCGTAGCAACACACAGAATTGACAAAAGACTCAACTCCGTTTCGTTGACGATCAGCCATAGACGAAAGACTTCATGCATGGCTGATTAAAATCAAATTATGGAAATGCAAGCATTATACTTTAAACAAAGAATGTATTTTTTTTCTTTTTGTAACTTTGCTTAATAATGATTAATTTCTTTTATTGATTTTCATCATATTTGTTTGATTGTTGTTCTTCTGACATTCCTTAGCCTGCTTCATCCAACAAAGCAATATTTCTTTGTAAAAAACATGTTTGTGAAAAGTCAAATCATGGTCATGGTCATAGCAGGTAACTTTGGAAAATAGATCTCTATTCATTAATTTGTTTTCATCATATATTTTATTCTCGTCACGGTTTTTTAAGCATCTATAAATTGGGAAAATTCTTAAGTTTAGCGTTTCTATAGATTTCTATTATTACTGAAAGAGCAACCGATCACTGCCCTCGCATTCTGTATTTGGTGGGAGAACCAGTTGGTAGGTTGTCTTTGGCAATATTTTCCTACTGACAAGTGTGTATTCTCTGACATATTGGCAATATCCACATGTGACCCCCTCCCTCTCCACCCAACCAATTAAAGGCCGTAACAAGCTAGTCCAACGAAAAGAACACTAACATGGAAAGTATCATAGAAGAAAACAAAACTAATTTAAATTGCATATATCAACTGATAATTCTGCTTGACTTGATTACGGTAGATAATAATGTAACTTTCTATTCGTTGTCTGAAAAAAACTATTGTAGAGGTTCCGTAGCCCTTGGTCATTCAACATTCTACGTCAACATGGCTTCATCAATCATTGCAGAAGGCACCACAGGCAACGGTGAGTATCGTATCCGTTCAACTACCCCCCCCCCCCTACCCACGGACACTACCCCTAGGATAGTTGTCCGAGGGGTTGTTGTCCTATAGGATGGTTGTCCAGGGGTAGTTGTCTGGGGGTAGTTTTCTTAGGGGGTAGTTGCCTGGGAGGTAGTTGTTCGGGGGGTAGTTGTCCCGCGGTGTAGTCGTCCTAGAGGGTGGTTACCCTAGGGGGTAGTTGTCCTAGGGGGTAGTTATCCTGGAGGTAGTTGACTGGGGGTGGTTATCCGGGGGTGGATGTCCAGGGGGTAGGTGTCCTAGAACCGTGAGTATAGAAGGCCACTTATCTCTGGGCCTTGTTTTATGTTCGGAAAAGAATATAATAGTACTCAGGAAAAAAATAGATGGAAGGGAAGGGCAGGGAAGGAAAAGGAAGTGAAGGGAAGGGAAAGGAAGGGAAGGGAAATGAAGATTATTTAGGATGGAAAAGAATATAGAATAGAATAGATAAAATTAACTAGAATAGTATTTAGAAAATAATGGAATAGAATAGAATGAAACAGGAATTTAATGAATAGCAGATTGAGGATCTCTCATATAGATTGGACATCAAACATTTCCAAATAACGTCTGTCTCGATTTTCATTTATTTTGAGCATTTCATCAAAATTGTATTTTTGTTTTAATTTCCAAATGTATAGTAGAATATACAAGGTTCCTTTGTTGAATGTATTATGTAACGGTAGAACGGTAAAATTTGTGCATATGACCAAAATGCCTGGATTTTTTTTTTAACCCATGGTTGATTTTAATTGAGTTTACATTATGATGTATGACACTGGTATACTGGAAAAGGCTCTTGACTCTCATTCGATCCTTGCTTATCATGTTCATCCTAATTGGGCTAAGTGTTCCACCCACATTAAATGTGTCTCTCTGGACCTAGATGGTACCTAGGAGTGGGGGGGGGGGGTATTAATAACTGCAGCGCCCTCAGGGTGAACAGTGTTTAGACAATGTGTTATCATGTGCACTACATAAAACCAAATTGTTATTAAATAGCTTTATTGTTATTTTATTAAATTTTTGCAGCGGGAATCCTTCAGGTAAACCTGTGCGTGATGGTCATCGGTTTGATTGCTGCACTTATCTACACGACTGATGAATAATTAAGAACGTTGTCATGACGTACACGATGCAATTAGGGGATAGTGGAGTAGACCCCGGAGATATTTTTTTACACATTTTTATAATTTGTAACAGATTTTAAATCTCTTTTCAACTGATATATCACTTTTCACTCATTTTCATATATACAAATTTACCTCTTTATATAATTATTGTTACATGTTTATACAAAGTAGTAGTTTTAGGTGTCATGGGGTCGTTGTTTAAAGTAAGAAATTAAACAAAAATATGAAATAATTATTACAGAGGTGTCGTGGTAGGTGAATATGTCACCGGACTGTGGATCACAAGGTCCGCGGTTCGAGTCCCGCTGCGGCACTAATATCTTTTGGCAAGACATTAATCTACTCGACCCAGGTGAGGTAAATGGGTACCTGGCAGGAATTAATTCCTTGAATTGCCAGAGTGCCGTAAATGGCAATCATGCTCAAGCTGGGGTAATAATTTCCAAATTTGGAAGCGCATAGAGATGTTTCATATGATATGTGATATGTGCTATACAACAACCGAATGTTATCATTATTATTACAGAGTACAAATGACAGGATTATCCTAAGTAGTATCATACAGTATTAGAATAAACGTTCAGCATGTAAGGGAGAGAAAGAGATCGGAGAGTACTAATTAGTCCCGGACGTGTATTTTTTATTTACACGCAAGCGAAGGGAATTTTACGATTAATTCTAATGAAACCGCTCGCGAAGAGTCAAGACTGGATTGGGAGAGCAAAAGCTATAGCTCGAGCGCGAGATATAATACGCTTTGGGCATTGAGCAATAATAAGTGGGGTCTACTTGCCATATGCATGAAATAGGCTTTCTTCAACTTAAAAAAAAAAGAATCATAACTGCAAAAACGATATTAATAGCACATCATTTCTGCTATTCCATGTCGGTGTTATAGGTGTATAACTGGCATCGTTACTTGATTACATTGCAAAAATTGATTAGATTAGAGGTACTAAATTTATATTAAGTACAAAGGTTGTTTTAGTTTTTCTTGGAACACTTGAATGTTTATGGAACACCTGAATGTTTATGGAACACGTTTGTGTTTCTAATCTTGAAATGTTAATATTATTCTGCATCAAATATAAAATATTCATTTTTACTGTGGTATATAAAGGCATGAGCTTACTCTAATACATACAATATGATTATTTTTGTTTAAACTAAGAAAATACACCATGGTATCGCAATTTTAACAAACACATCATCATATTTTCTGGACATATCATCATCATGGCCATTGTCAATTCATATATTAAGGATACATGTAAAATAAAGAGTAAATCAATTATCGTCAATTTGTAGTATCCTGAGTGTGATTTGTATGATTGATTTGAGTCATAGTTGCATCTACATGACTAGTTGAAGAATAGATACAGTGCATGAACTGGAATATGTGGAGATCTGGAGAAATCAAGAGGGAGCTCAATTGGAATGAAGTATAACGAGGGATATTAAAGCAAGAGAGACTGGGAGAGGAGGGAAGCGAGAAGTTATTGAAATTGAGAGATTACTAGCTATTAATTAAGAAATGAATCCTTTAGAGTTTAAAGAAAACTGTCTCGAGAGATGGATATAAAAGTATTTTTAATGGAGATTGGTGCAAGTACGAGACAAATCGGAAATGGAATGAATGACAAAGTTATACATTTTTGAAAATCGAGATCATTATGTAATTAGATTGGAAATGTCCAACTGGCATTGTCACACGCGTAACGCATGTCACATATTGCGAGGATAACTCCATTTGATATTTGCACAAGATTACTCGAAATGTGTCGATTTTTCAGAATTGTTAAATAATGCTGGAACAGATATTTATTCACGGTGGGATATATTATTAACAAGTGAAAGTATACCGCCCCTAACAAAATTTAGAACACGTGGTTATGCCATAAGTGGGAAAATTGAATTATTTTATTTTGTGCAGACAAATTTATACAGTTCTCCTTGTAGGGCCTACGCATTACACATCAAAATTAATTTGACAATCAGAAATTTTTTATTTATATAATAAGTGCCCCCTCCCCATTTATTTCCCCACAAGAACCTGTATCCTTTCTCATAAATGCCCATTTTCGTCTCTGATAAAAGCCACTATTACAATCTGTTAAATGCCCCTTTCTTTCAATAAATAACCATTTTCCTTTATAATAAGTGGCCCTTTAATTTTTTGGTGAGCCGTGCCTCTTTCAAGTGCGAGAAATGATCCTTTTCACCTCTCATGATTTCCCCCTTTTCCTTTGACACGTCAATTTCCCTTCCTTATCATACGAGTTCCCTTTTTATTTATGATAAGTGCCCATTTCTTTTTTTGATAAAGGCTCCTTTTCTTTCTCTTAAATGCCACTTTTTCACCTCTGATAAGTGCCCCTATTTAAATACATTTGTCCTTTTTCCCTTGCCCTAAATGTCCCTTTTACATTCTCATAAGTGCCTTTTTTCATATCTGTTGAGTGCCCCTTCTCAGATTCGAGGCGTACTTTAACATGCGCTCTTTTGTAATTTGTATAATTATGTTACTGATGAAATTTATTTTCAGTCTTTTATGATGAGATTATGCTTAAAACCTTTTTTTCGAACTGCGACCTCACAAATCTTAAAACATGAATGTTCTTGATATCCACACAATCACACCGAACTACAAAGTATGGTGCTTTAACAGTATCTTGGACCATGTAAAGAGAGAAACAAATATTGAATCCCCCCCCCCCCTCCTCCTGATAATGTAAGCACAATCATGACAATGTAAAGGTATATACCAATGTCTAAAAATTATATATTTTCGTTTTGAAGTTTCCCTTGCTCTGTTTTACAAAACAAAACCAACTGGTTGTCAAAACTATGTGTGTGTAATGGCTCTGATCTGTGAATCTCTCTGGTAAAAAAAAAACAGCGCCATCTCATGTCAAACCTTTCTTTTGAATTCGATTCTGACAAAAACAGTAATTTTATATTTCATATACATATATATATATAATGTATCATATTATATATTACTTCTTCTAATACTACCATTTTACCTTCTTGTACTACTACTTTTGCACTACTAGTATCATGTTCATCATCATCACCGTTAATCATCAGAATCAACATAAGGCCCCAATCACTATTCATCATCATAACATCCCTAACATCATCTTCACCACCATACCATCATTATCTTAATTCTTAAAAGGACGTCACACGTAGCATTCCACTATGTCGACGTGCAAATCGAAAAGTCCCAATTAAACGTTCGCGGAGATTTTGAAAATATTAGAAAATGTGATATTCGATCTATGATTTCTCATATTCTTAACGAATTTTATTTATTTCAATTGTTACCAAATGGACGTCATAGTTTTTTACTACAAATTGGTTCAACTAGAAAATTTATCGTCGAAGGATTCCTGAGATATCGCGATCTAAATATTCGATGTCCGATCGGCGCGTGTGCGTGCTTAGTATGCTGCAACTAAAAAAGTAAAAAAAAAAAACAACGAGACCTTACTAATTCGCGCACGGGGTTTACACAGCGATTTATCAAAAAATGCGATCCATCCAAAATAAGGTAATTTTATAATTTGAAAGGCAACATATTTTACAATCAGTCGGTACCACTTCTCACTTACAATGTTGAGGAAATCTGCTCTTAAAATGAAGATTTCCAGACCTGGCTTTATTGGTCACTAGTAATTTGTCGGAACGGACGCAAATGACTGCACAATTTGCCGATCTTTTGTCAATATTTTCATAATTTCACACCCGATTCCTGAGAAAATTCTGTCTATGGGTAATTGTATGTTCCTCTTTCCATTTGTGATATCAGATTTCCAAAATCTAACCAATTTTTTTGAGAAAACGAACTATGGTCACGCGCGAACTATGGCACATCGCCAGGCTAACACGTCTACAGCAGTGTAGGCATACATACCGGGTACTACATGTCTACATCTACCACTGCTAATTGTCAATCAAGCTAGACTATGTACTGAACTTTAAAAGTATGAAAGTTGTCTAAATAAAATAATATATGGTAAACGACTAAATCTAGAGTTTATTCAATCGGTCAATATTCGTTGGTCAGACAAAATACAGTAATATATAATAACGTTGTGACAATAAAGAGAGCCCACTGACACTGCACTGCATGCACTGCCACTGGGCGACTGCCCCGGTGACTGCCACGATCAACACATCACAATCATGCAATACTATATACAGATATCTTCACACAAAAAGGATCTTTACTTACCGCACTTTTCTTGGGATCACTTCAATGTCGATGTTCCCCTAAAGATTGTCAGCTTCACTGAGATTTACTTGACAAACTTCTTTTTGAATAGAAATTCCCTTACAAGAAAATTGTTTCAGCGTTCGTGCTTGAATAACTTAAACACCTGTTCAAAGTTGCAAGTTGCGATTGGTTGCAAGTACAGACTACAGTTGCAAAATTTGCAATCGATTGCAACTCAACTATCTTGCAACGCCAGGCCAACGCCCCACCAGTCTCCTAAATTTCCTAGGATTTTGTTAGGATTAAAGTTTTAACAATTAAAATTAAGTTAACTTGATCTAGCTTATATCCCCCCCCCCCTCTCTCTCTCTCTCTATCTATATTTGTCTGTTTTTATCTCTCTTTGTATATATCTCTCTCTCTCTCTCTTACTAATACAACTTACTATGGTGTTGTGCACAAGAAAGTTTAAAAAGAATTTCAAAAAATATTATCCTTGTACAATTACATAGTGTCATAAGTACAATAATGCTACATGTAAAGTCTGCTGATATTGTACTAATTTAACTTTTGTAAATAACACTAATAAATACATCACACTGACTACAAGTTTATCAGAATTGTTAATATTTATCATTCCGACCGTTTTGGGGGTTAAGCCACAAGCAGAAGTAATAGAAGGCCAAGTGAGGAGCTTAAACAATGCGTCCGGACCAACCAAATGATGATGACCCAATTACATCGCCCCCTAAGAAGAGACGTACTTCTCAACAGTACAGATATTCGCTATCACTGGAAACCAATCAAAAAATTGCCACTGAGTTGAAGGAAATTAGAATGGTTATGGCCATGCACATTGGTATTGAAGTCAGGGTGCAAAATGATGAAATTTAAACTCATTTCCTTGCAATTTTTAGCCATATTACATATTACTTTTTACATTTTCAGTTTATTTTCAACTTCTTGTTGTTCATCAGAAGACTATAATATGGTGGGAAAAACCAATGTTTAATCATGAAAACTATTATCCATATCTGAGTGAAATCTAGGCCTTTGTATTCTGTTTAAGATGCAAGCAACCCAGACAATACATTTAACTATGTGACTGTATGCTTCAATCTCAAAAAAAATATTAAAAATAACCTACGTTTCAATCGTTCTCATTGGTGTGAGTTGGGGGAGTGGGCAGGGGGGGGGGGGTTGATTGGTGTTATCAATTGCATCTTCAATCAAGATTTTTTCACTTAACCAGTCACTGTCATACTAATAATGCATTTAAAGGCCTATTCACAAGAAACTGTGTTGCCAGCATTATTTCACTCTTTCCAGAGGTTGATGCATCGTATGCATTATTTTCATGTGTCTAAATTGTGATTCTTAGATAGATCATTCTTATTCTATACACAAATTGATTGATTTCATTATATTCTTTAAGAAAAAATAAATTTATGAACTTTGAAACAACATGCTCATGTCTTACATTTCTCATATGACAAAGGCTCAATAAATGATTCATACAATTGTATTTTTATTTTTAACAGTTATTCAGCATTTTATTCTTTGTACATCTGTTATAAACAGTATTTGGAAACATTAAATTCTGTACAGATAATATTTATGTCATTTGTATGAAAACAGACTAAGACAAAACAAACATAAGAACAATTTTTAACAAAACTTTTGCTTTGTTTGGTCCAGCCAGTGTAAGCCAACATTAAATTTGTCAAGAAGCAATCATAATTCACCCCTCATACCAATTCATCGCTTTAACTTTCTATCCACACATCCAAAATCTCACTGTCCAAACTCTCTTGCTGGTCACAAATTACTTGTGAAACAATTTAAGTTGGTGGCCTACATTTAGATATCCCTCTTCATAAAGCGAGATTCTGGTATTTAGCAAATTTTTAGTAGTTTCATATCTAATGACAAATTCTCTTTATAAAAGAGAGATATGGAGTAAGTAAATAACAGTCAACATTTTTACAAAGTACAATCATACATGACAGTACATATCAACAATTAAAAAAGACTGATCATGATATAAAAATACATATGAAAATTTGAATGATATATATATAAATATCTGTACATGACAAGACACCAAAGTCTCTTTGTTATTCAACAGTATATACACATAAATTGTATAAAAGATAAATGATTTTGAAAGCCTAGTACAGCATTTTTCCGACCATTCGCGTAGCATCAAGACACAAACATATACAACTTTCTACATGACCATGTACATTGTACTTCAAAGGACACAGATAGATTTAGCATAAACAATTTCACATATTGTTTGAGACTGCAACCTACATAAGTAGAAGTACATGAAGGACGTTAAGAAATGCTGCAGTCAAACCTGAATATAAAGACCTTTGTAGGCAAGTGGTCTTTATGGACAGGTTCCCTTAGTACACATTTCTATGAGAAACACTATGCAAGGGAAACATAAAATGTGGTCTTTATAGACAAGTGGTCTTCGTATACAGGTTTTCACGAAAGCAGGTTTCACGTGTTAGAACCACAGATTGGGAAACATGCATGAACCAACCTCTACAGACAATGCCTCAACTGAGCAATACAATTTAATGAGATACATTTTAGGACATATGACATTTCCATAATTCAAAATGTACGAGTATAGCATCCGCAGACCACTATATACTCTAGACCGTGATCTGCATCAGTAGTTGAAATAATTATACCACAAATTCGATCTTCCCACTCAAAGATTTTATATTAGATTTAAAATCATGGTCCTATTAATACAACGTAGCCCATTTTCAACCTCAAACTACAAACGTTTTGAATTGGTGACAATTTCATTGACTGTATTGATTTACATGGATATTTTCTCCAGGAGATGAATATGAATATGACCTCTTGCTGATCAGATCTTCAGAGGTCACAATCTTGGTGATTCTCATTCAATTTGCCTATTCAAATGCAAGTGCAGCAGATGCAAAAGGCTTGATCAGCAGCTATTTCACTGAAAGAAAATTATAGGAACAATCTGCAGCATTGGTCATATAATATGGTACCCTGGTAGAGCATATCTGCAGAGAACCCACAATGTTGAACACCCATACCCTCCCTCCCATCCTGCCAAACTGCCATCTGGACAACAATGCATCTACATGTACATGTAGCATAAATACTACTTAGACAATTTTCCCTCCGATAAGAACCCCCTCGGACAATTTTTCTTATGTAGGATCATTTCACAAAGAGAACGATCAAAACAAAGTACTCATTTTGACGGGCACTTGTCAAGTCGGTAACAATTGCCAAGGCTTGTAGTTGAGGGCCTTGTAGGGGTATGTAGCTACATCTATTAACTGCTGGGTATGGGGTATACAAGAATGTAGATCTATAATACATGGAATATGCTAGGTTATTGTCCGTCGTCAAGTCACAAGAACATTTAAAATTCAGATGGTAAAACAATAATCGTTGGCTCCCTGCAAAATAGACACTGCTGTTATGTATTGCCAATGACTGCAATGCCCTTTTAGTAGCAAGGTGATGATATTCATGTTAACATTATGCTGACAGGACCAGCTTGCTACATCTGTTCTGATCAAGTTTCATTAACCATGAATATTCATATGCGTCCCTGGCCTCTGGACAACAACGGAAAGAGAATATCTCTAATTGGATGACATACAGTTAGTACTGGTAACAGAAATGCCCCTTTTTGAGAGTGAAACTGCGATATATTCTACTTACGCACGAGTCAGATGGATATACATAATACTGGTATTCTATATATCTTGGCTTACATTGAAACAATGTTAATACAAAGTACAGATACATGTGTAATTCAGTAAATCACTCCTCTAGATTATTCTACAAAACCAATGAATGAATAGAGTTGCAAACTTGCAAGACACTGTACAAATAAGAGCTCATTATGCGTGTCACAAACACAGAATAAATATGCACAGCTATGTCAAACCTTTAGAACTCTGGTAAGAGATGAATACAAATGCATACACCTTCTGTTCTGTACAATTACCAACAAATCAATTGATATAATGCACTTTCTGACTTGAATACTGTTATGAAAGAGTGTCGCAAAGGAGCAAGTTCGCAATGGTAATGCACCCTCCAAATACACTCTTGATTGAAATACATTCAGCATATTTTTGAGACTCGATTGTCAGGAAATTTTTAATTAGATTTCACTTGATCTGATTTTTTGTGTTCATTCTCGAACATGTCATTTTTTAACTTTTTTTACACTCATCTGAACATGTCTGATGAGATAATCAAATTGTTTCAATTTAGCTAATTCTACCAAATTATTACAACAGGATAAATCTTCCAATTTTTCAACCAATTTCCATATTTTCTGTTGCGAGCCAGAGGGATGTGAACTCATATACTTTAACACAAAGTTTACACCTTGCTGGCCTTGGAACAGAAAATTGACTATTTGTAATTATCAATTATACGTGCAAAATTAGCTTCTTTGCAATTGTAATGCCAAGCATCTTATCAGTCTTCTCTTACAAGCTACACAAAATGCGACATTTGTCATGAAAAGCAGGAAAGACGGAACATAATATGAGAATGTTGTTGAATAGCAGCACATATACAGACAAACGTCCGATTTGCATGGAATTCATGAAGCAGAAGCTATTTTAAGGCAGCTTTTATCAGATTGAACTCAAATTGTGACAGATAGAAATGAATGAATTGGAATGGAAAAAGCAAATTTAAATGAAAGCTATACAACGAAAAAATCATTCTGATGAACAAAAGGAAAAAGAAGCATTACAAAGCATTATGATGCACTGAATGCCGTGATCTAATTCTAATATTGCAGAAGATAGTTTTGAAGGAAAAAAATATTATCGTCATTTCTCACCATCTCTTTCTCTCACTCTCAAACTCTACCATACTGTGAAACACAAACAAAGAATGAACTTCCTGGTTGTTTTGAATGTGGTATATTAAGTTTGCAATTATAAAAGCCTTTATCAATATATGCATATATTATGAATAGCTAGAATTTAATTCCAGTGAATACCAAAGGAATTTCAGCTTGATATGCAACATAGCATTTGCATGAGATTTGATATGATCTCATCAATTCTGGTTGATATCTTGTTCATATGAATACATGTAGCAATGACCAGTCATCATGTACATTCTGTGATGCTCCCATATAAGTTTGTTACAACACCAACATCGTTTCTTCACCTGGAACAATATTTCGTTGCTCCAAAGATTTTCCAGACGGATTTCAGAGCATGGCTCTTGGATAGTAGCAGAGCCGAGTTGGAGTGAGTTGAGCGGATCAAGTGGAGGACATACTGTGATTCACCATGAGAAATGCCATCCTGACCTATCTCCTGTCGGCCAAGTTGACCGAAGATCAGCGCAAGTACTGTCTGTCTTGCATCTCATTTATCTGCTTCTGTTGCAGGGTTGAGATGAGGCTGATGTATCTCTGCTTCTGTGTGGAGTCAGGATGTCGCCAATAGCAGCTGGCTTGAACTGAAAGATCTATTGGGGACCTGGGGGACGTTTCACAGAACTTGTCATCAGTGACAAATGACAGTTGTTGTTATAAGCTACTGAAATCCTTGCTTCTGATTGGTTATCAGCAGATTTGTCACTGATTTTTGGAATTTGTCATTGAAAAAAGGCTTTGTGAAACGGGTCCCCGACTTTCAACAGCAAATCTAAGGGCACACCATCTGACTAAGGACCAGCACAAGTGCTGTCTGCCTTGCAGGCTGTACTGGTGTATCTTGGACTCTGTGCGGAGTCGGATGAGGCTGCTATTAGCTGTCTTGTGGTGAAGGATCCTAGAAGGAGGTGCTGGCTACCGACATCACATTTGAAGGTAGACTCTCTGACCCAAGGACCGGCACAAGCGTTACCTGTCACACAGGTAGCATCTCAGTTCCTTTGCAGTTAGGACAAGGCTGGTAACAGCTGCCTTGCGAGATATTTTTAGATCCTTAGAAGATCTTCCTTTCTCAGCAGGCTCACAGTTCTGATGTTAGGACCTCCTTCCTTTATTAGGGAAGAACAGAGATGAAGAGAGAGAGAGAGAGTGAGTGAGTATTAATATTTTGCACACACACACACACACATACACATCTTAAAGATTACTTGTGCTCCACCCTAACGGCTAATGATGTTTGAAGCCATCTTTGCCTTGAAATTGTTTCCATTTAGTAAACAAAATAATGATGAAAAAAAATGTAGTTGTCATCACTGATCTATCAAACCACAAAGAAGCAACATAAGAACAAGAACCCCTAGTTTCACTGCCATAGGCTAGACATGGTCATATACTCGTGATAGGATTGAAAAGATACTTACTCTGTAGACATGGTTGTGGTGCCATTGCCTAACATAAGATCTGCTTGAGGTATTGATGTGGTCTCAGCCGGTAGCCTTTGTTCTGCTGCGTCTCTTAGATGCTGCTTCCGCAGTGCCTCCTGCTCTGCACTGTCCAGAAGTTTCTTGAGGATGTCGCTGTCAGGCTTGCGGGATTGAGACCTCTGATTACCTGCACAATCAATGATGACAAAAAAAAGGGGGGATGAGTGGCAAAAGTTGTGTTTGAGAAGGTGAATAGATGAACAAATATCTGATGAGACACTATTGAACTTCAAAATGGGATGCCTCAATGTCAGTTCAATGTTATGAATGACAATAAAAATAACATGCCACATATACTATTTCTCATAATTAAAATGCATTTTGTTCATAATTATGTTTTCAAAATCTTGTTTTTTAATTGGCATATAAAAAACATAAGAGAAAAGGAGGTAAATTTCTCTCAGCTTCAAACTTTCCAAAAACTTTTTAGGATAGATCTATAAAATATTAGAACCTTTAAACACAAAGTTGATAGGAAATAAAACCAACCTTTCAGCTGAACTTCTTCCATCTGTCTCTTGATCTCTCTATACCTCAGGAGATCATCTTTGAGTTGCGCCTCCTGTGTCTCGAGTGCTTTTATCTCCATCCTCGTAGCCTTGGTCGATGACCGCGACTCAGATGACCTCCGGCTGCTGCCCTGACTTTGCACCTAACAAGTTCAAAGTAACATAATGTGTTGGTCAGAGAAAGGGTCATTTCTTCTTTTTTTTTGGCAGGGGGGGGGGGGCATTAATATGCTTTAATACCACATTGATAATGTAAGACAAGAACATTTCAAATTCATTGAATGGTCCAGATTTGCAAAAGTTTCAAGTTACATAATAACTGAATTCTAACAATGTTTATTAGCCATTTGCAAGTGTTGAGATCGATAACGTGTATGTTGTTTCAAAATGTTGAGGTTTAAGTATTGCTGTTTACTTTGCGAGTGTCAGATCAGCTTAATTTCAGCAATGCTAGTGCAGCTTAAGTACATTTAGACATGTAATAGGCATGGTACATGTATCTTGCATGCTGTGGCATATTTATGGATAAAATGAAATACATTCTTACCTTTTTAAATCTTAAACTTTTACGCTCCAGTGAATTCCTCTTGAATGGACCCATTCTTGGAGTCATCATAGCACCATCACTTTCACTGCGATTCAGCTGATAAAACAAATGAAAGAGACCATTATAAAAGGAACTCCACAACAAAATAATACCTTTTGTAATGACATATTAAATCTAAGTTGCTGCAAAACATGAAGGTTTGAAGAAAAATATATCAAAATTAAGGTACATGTAGAATCATAGTTGATTGAAAATGAACAGTTTTGTCAGAAATTAACTGATGAATGTACTAATACAATGTATGTAAGAAAAAAAAAGCATACCTCCGGAGATAAAAATAGTGTCTTTGTAACAACAATATTACAGGTATTTGCTATTTCAATTATAGTTTATCATTATATTGAATGTATGAACACCTCATCTGAAGCACATAAACAAAAAAAGAAATATGAAAGGGAAGAAAAAAAATTACCTTCGGCATTGTAGGTCTTGCCATCCCAGTTGAAGATCCGCCTCCAAAGGTTTTGGACCTGGTGATACCTGGTCCTGGAACATCACTGAAGTCGTCCAGATCCTTGGACGTCACAGTGTCCAGGTACCCGTTGGTCATCTGCGAGATGGAGTCTTCGGTAGCACCGGGGTCTCCGCCTCCTCTCCCACCACCGGCCTCCATGGGTGAGGGGTGGATGGAGGAGGTGGTGGTGGGGGGCGGTAGGTACCCTGTCACCGAGGTGGAGTGGGGTGGAGCATGGTGGTAGGGTATAGGTGATGAGTGAGGGAGGGGTGCATTGTCCGTCGGTACCGGAGGCACTTGGCTAGCAGGTGGTGGGTGACGGTAGGTGAAGAGGGAACTGTCCAGAGACGTTGAACGTAACCTGCATGACAATGTCACAGAAATAAATGAATGACTGTCAAGCTTCTGCATCCCCTTCCTATGAGCATTACATTTTTTTTGTAATGACACATAAAACATTTCTTAATGCTAAAACCTCTCCCATGTACTGTTTCACTAGTTCAAATGAACAGAATAATATGTAAGTATGGCCCACCTGCACAATGTTTTCAATCAAAGATTAAAAACAGTGCTTCTGACATATGCCCCTTTTCCTTTATTTGTACATAGAAATGAATGCTTGAAGGCAAATGCTTGCCATATAAGGATTTAATTTTTAATTGCTTCAATACAAGTCCCACATTCCTGAGCTTATTGAATTGCCTATTCAAGCTATCATGACCCCTAAAGTACAAAGTACAGAGATAGCAAAGGCGAAATGGTTAAACACAATAAAGGCATATTTGGATGACAAAGAATACACAGACAACGATATATCAAACATTTGTAGATAACAGTATGCACATACCTTGATTCAATGGGAAGCGCTGTATCAAATATGTCTGACATATGACTAGGAGTCTGCAAATAAATGAAAAAAGAAAAGGACATTATATACATGTAAAAAATCAATTTCATTGACAGTTGTCACAGACAGTACCAAGGAATGTACATGTACAAACAAATGTAGTCATACGTGTAGAAAAATTAAAAAATACATCCATGAACACGCTTATCTTATACATGTAATATCAGTTTTCAAAAAATCAACAGATTGCGTGCCAAGATAGGAAAAGGTGAACTAAATTTTTGTGGCAAGCAAACATTCATCATCTTAGATCATATATTCTAAACAAAAACTTAATGACATTTCTCTTTGACCAAGTTTCTGGAACAAGATACCGCTGTTTGCCTATCAGGACTGATTCTCCAGCAGTCAATTATTAGGAATTGAAACCTGATTGGATGATATCAGCCAGTTGAAACAAGAATGCATTCAACAAGTTTTTCCAATACAGCAAATCAGGAGTGCTTCTCGTGCAATCACTTCTAATTTGCTGAGATCATTAAAATGAAAGTGGATAGCATTTGCCAAGTTACTAGCCAATCTGCATCAATCCTACTGCATTCAATTGGAAAAGGCTGAAATCTGATTGGCTAATAACGAAGCTGGGATATCTACCAATGGCTTTAATATTTACCTGACTGGATCTCTCCAGAGTACTGGTGCAGGTGGCTGTTCCCTCGCTGCTTGTATCTACATCATGCTGGGGGTAAGCTGGCTGGGTGAAGTTGAGTAAGGTGTACCATCTAGGAGCTGCAGGGTTCAGCAAGCAGGCATCTAGGAGACTGATCTGAGTCCCAGCCTAGTGAAGGGAAACGTCAAATAGATTGTTATCAACATATTATAAAAATGAAAACTTTGAGACAGATAACAAAAAGTTCAACTCTATCATTTAGGAAGATCGTTACTTGGGTTCTTTCTTAAAAGAAAAAAACGGTTAAGCAACCACTTGTCTATAAGACAATTGTTCTGCTGAAATAGTGTTTCCCACTGAAACTTCAATCAAGAGAAGTGCTTGCAAAGACCATCTGACTATAAATAATTGTTTCATTTCCTAAGCCCAGGGTTTATATTCATAAAGCTGTTTGACTGTAGAAGCAAGTAAAGAAACAGGATATAATTCTGCCAATAAGTAATCAACAAATATAATTATTTCATTCTATACAAATGAAGATCTTGCTTTGTCCATTTGGAATGACATTTGTGGCATTTGTGATTTATTTGAAAATGACACTCACCAGACAATCTTCCAGCCCATCTGGATTACAGAAGCAGATGTATATCTGTAAGGTGAGGGCATGAAGCTCGGTATCCTTGATAGGAACGGTGACCTTGTGACCCAGGGAGATGGTGATAGCACCCATGTGCTGTAGGGGCGGGGTCTGGAAGCTCAGGTTGGAGTTGGGAGGGCAGGGCTGGATGTTACCCTTGATGAAACTGGGTGAGAAAAAAGAAGAGAGATGGAATAAATCATCCTAGATAGAGTAAAGTCCTTTTGGAAAATATTATCAAAGCATGGCTTGTTGTTACCCTTGATGAAACTAGGAAAAATTGCTTAAAACATCCCCCCCCCCCACATGACGCCAGCATTCAACAAGCAGAAAATAAAGATGCACTCTAAAAAACAACAACATATGTTTCACTTACAACTGAGTGTTCTGAGATGGTAGTAGCTCCCTGAAGTTCTTGAGGTTATCCAGCGTGATCACTATGAAGCCGTCCTGGGGGTCGTACTGACAGCCAAGCAGGATCTGGGTCATGTCAAAGTTCGCAGGGTCGTAAACTTCCTCCACACCTGCCTCACCAGGCCTGCAGAGAGAGACAAAGAGAGAGAGAAATTGTGAAGGGGTTAAACAAATTTAGTTTCATGATTGTGAGTTAAATGTTGGAATAATACAGATGCTTGTTAATCACATTACAAATATTAGAGTAAGATACAGCATGTGAAATATACAATGTGTACTAAAGAAAAGCTACAAGGATCATCATAAAAGTTTGTACTTGAAAAATATTGTTTTGAAATCTACAGAATTGATGTTGAAGCAAAGCTTTTACTCTGGAAATAGTACAGAGTACACCAAATAAAAAATGTCCGTACTGACTGAGTCATTTTCTCTGCATTATTAGTTCTGACCCTAAACATTCCCCTTCAATGCAGAAATCATGATATCATACCATGATGATGTTTTGTTCTGTTATGTTTTCTCCTATAATGAGGAAACCTACATAAAATTACTCAAAGAAAAGATCGTTCCAGACTTTCCCATCCAGTGATGTACCTTCAAACATGCAAATTGACACAACATTTAAGCACTAAACTGAGCTTAATGTAATATTCAGTACAGCTAAACTTCTAAAAAACGACAAGATAGGCTCTGCGTCCGTACCTTTTAGCCGATGCCTCATAGACCCCACTGTCTCCAGCCATGGACTCATCAGACACCGCTGCTGATACGCTTCGTGGAGCCGCTACGGACTGACCAGGTAATAAATCTACTCCTGGTGGATAAAAACATATGGGAAATTGGTTGCAATTACTCAAGAACAGGTAATACAAACGATTTAATTGTATAACTAAAATTATACTAGTCAAAAATAGCATTAAAAAACTGCACATTTTTTTGAAATGCAATTTTCAACTCTGAATATATTTTTCATCTATCTTTTGTTTCAAATCCAAATGTTTTTGTCTATTTTGTTACATACGAGAAGATCTAAACAATTCCAGGGTTCTGGGAAATGCCACAAAATAAAGAGAAGATAGCAACATTTTTTTTTTTGCATGTGAAAAATGTCTTTATCTTTGCTCACCTTCACTTATAGGGCTTAGCTGCGCATTGAGATAACCTTCCTGACTACTGTACTCTGAGGTGGCATGCTTGAGATCGAGTCCTGGTCTCGCTATGCTGTACCCTCCCAGTAAACCTTGACCTCCGACCCCCAACGAGGGATCCTGCATGCTCAGCTGCAATTGTGAGAGGTAGGCTGCCAGTTGTTCCCCGTCCAAGTCAGGTGGGGGTTTAATAATATCAGTCCTATTGCTATGTCTTTGCATGTTCGTGAGGTGATGATGGTACGTCGGAGGTCGGCCTTCGTACTGGAGAGGGGCGTTACTACCAGGGTGGGGTCCGTCACTTCCTGACACAGGGGCGCCAAGTTTGTTCCCTGTTCCTCCGCCCGGTGATGCGGGGGGCGAGTTGGAGGAGAGAGATGATCTAGGTGATAGTGAAGGCACAAAGGGTTCCCCTTGTCGGGCTGCCGGGTGTGGCTGAGGATGTTGCTGGTGTTGTTGTTGTTGGTGTTGCTGTTGCATTTGTTGTTGAGGAGGGTGTTGCTGGTGGTTGTAGTAATGATGAGGGCGTGGTGAGGTTTGGTGATGGTGAGTGGTGTTAGATAGACTCTGGTAATCTAGGCCTTCAATACCACCTTGTAACAATGCATCAACCTGCAATATAAAAGCAAGACAAACCAATCATAAATACACATGTAGATAAACATGTACATCAATTCCAATTGCAAACAAATGTGTTGATTTAAGACAACCAACTTTCTTTGAAAGCAAGTATAAATACCCTTACAATTTCAATTTGAAAGCATGCAAGCAAACCTACCTTCTGTTGAATGATGTCATTCATATCTGGGATACTGTTGAGTTCGGAATTACTAAGGGCACTGTTCAGAGAGCCTTTGCTGGAGGCTAATGATCCTCTGCTTGAAGGACCCAGCGATCCTCTGCTAGAGCTTGACGAGAGGGTACCCATTGACAAGCTGTAAAGGAAATATTGAAAAAGTATTAACTGGACTGCATATAATTCACAAGAAAGTCATGACCGTGAAGACCACATTTTTGTTTCCCTTGTATGGTGACCTTTACGTAGTGTCGTTTGTTCTTCTAACGAGAGAAAGTTGGTTAATCAGGTTTTTAGGTTCAGAAGTGACTACAAATGCCAGTCAAAGACCAGAGTTTACTTGGGCAGTGAGGGCAAGACTACAGTGCCAAAGGATTTTTGATTGGGAGTTTGTTGCCTCACAGGGTTTTGCGTAATATCTGCTCCATTTTGGCTGCCTAAATTCATGCAGTATTAAACGAAGGTTTCATAAATAAGACCTTTATTAACTCTTTACATGCCACACAAATAATGTCCCTGTGTCACAATGTATTTATCATAGGATAGATATACGGAAGGCTTCTAGAACAGGTGACTGTTTTCAATGTAAGATTAATCTATACCTGTTTTAAAAGGATCGTCATAGAGCTAATCAAGACTGAAAATTGGTAATTTTGAAAAGCCATTGCATTGTACAAAGCAATCCGTCTATTGGTGCCCATTCTTTCGTGCAAAATGTGCAGAGGGGCGAAGAAAAGCAACAAAAGTATTAACAGGACTCTCTTAATTTAATGGTGTCATCATTTACCTTCTGTTAGGGTCTTGGTTGAACTGTCTCAGCTGCTGTGCATTGATAGATTGTTTGTATTGTGACAGGTCGTACTGGGATGAACTCGTCAACTGGGGATGCGACGACGATGTCGGCAGGCTGGAGGTCGACGACATCCGATGCCCGAGCCTTGACATGGACTACAGAGTATAGGGATAAAGAGAGTGTGTGTGTGTGAGAGAGAGAGAGAGAGAGGGAAATGTTATTAGAAATGACCAGTTCATTCTGACTGATAGCTACATGTACTTGAAAACTATATACCGAGTATATGAAAAAACCATCTCAAATCTCAAATTAGATCTACAATCTCAACAGCCAATTTAAACCTTTTAGTAAGTATCACAAATCAACTTGCCACATTTCTATTATTTTTCTTGATTAATAGCAAGATATCAAAATACATATGTATTACGATCTCTTTCTTTATGGAAAATTATATTACTATGACTTCTAACCCTAGTTTTGAGCTCTGGTAGTCATTTAAGTACATAGAGCTTTTCACAGACTAAATCCTACCCAGTACTTATAAACCTGGGTTGAAGAAAACGAACTGTAGATGAAATGATTTGTCTAAATACATAAAGTTAGAAGCATGATCTTACCATGAGCAATTCCTGATCACTGATAGCAGGCTTAATGTTGAGCATACGTGGTTGTATTTGTACACTGGGATCAGATCTAAGAGAAAGAAAACAGAGAAACATTTGTTTTGTTAATTAAAAGGACATTCTCTCTTGTTTCACTTTAATTTGTGTTATCTCAACTTTAAAAAATAAATAAAATGTCTATATTCCCTATAGAAAATTTCAATCATTCATGCACCTTAAATATAAGGATTGAAAATATGTTTCTATACAACCCCTATACGAAACAAATCTATTCCAGCATCAATAGCTAAGAAAATAAAAGTGTATTAATTTCTGTACAGAGCACATTGGAAAAGACCTAACACAAAACCCCAGTGTTACCTATTTGTGTTTCACTGATGACAACTTTAAAAATTCATAACTTTTTGTTTAAAATCAGATTTTTCTAGAACTTTCACTAATTTGTTTCTTCCATTTTTCTGCTTCTATTTAACCCAAATTAATATGAGGGTTGGACTTCACCTTTAATGATAAATGAGAAGTTTGGAAAATGAAAATTTTTTGTTATTAAAAATATTTGTTGGTATTAAAAATATTTTAATATGACATGATTATATCAAAGGAAAAGTAGAGAGCAAAATAGAGCGAGAGAGATATATATATTTAGAGAGAGAGAGAGGGGGGGGGGGGGGGGGAGAGAGGGAGAGAGATAGAGAGAGAGGGGGAGAGACAGACAGAGTCTGAGACACTTAGAAACCTACCATACCGTATAGAATCTCAGTACTACAGTCTACCTACCAATTGTACCATTCTCAAAGTCACAAAAAGCCCTCTATTGATCAAACATATTACCAATTGACTTTGGTCTCTCACCCACTTGACTCCTACTTGAGTACCCCCTCAACAATCATACGAGGGTTATAATCAATGGGAAGGTATGGCAATCAATTCAGGCTCCATTGTGACAATGAGTGCTCAGGAGTGCAAAAAGGCACACTCATGGAGAAAATATTCCTGGCTTCACAATGCCAAAATGCCATAGATTGGGCCAAAGCAATATCTCTATTGCGAACTATGCCGTATGAAACAGCACATGTAGGTGTGTATAGATGCATATAAACAGAGGTGTGTTGCATTTTAATGTAATAAAAGAAGTTCTTACAGCCTTTATATGTGAGTTAGGACTGTATTGCACTGATCCCCTTAATTTAGAATGACATGTTACGTGGTAGATATAAATGTACATGCATGAATCTCAGAGGAGAGTTTACTTTCAATTGAAATGGTACTTACAGCCTTCCGCCTCTGTCTTGGCTGAAGATCTGGGCCTGGACCTGAAACAGCTCATTCTTGATTTGGGCTACCCTAGCCTTGGCATGGGCCACCTGGGCCTTTAAGAGATCTGGGTCATACTTGGTGCTTCCACTGGAACTGTTGGAATTCACTGAGTAATGAAATTAATTCAAAAAAATTAATGATTTTCATGTATTTAAAAACTGATGAAAGATAGTAGCAGAACGTAAATCAATAGAACAACTTTAAAAACAATGAGAGGAATATAAATGGTGAATAAGGGTGAAGAAAAGTATCAAGAGAGAGAGAGAGAGAGAGAGAGAGAGAGAAAGGGAGAGAGAGAGGGGAAGGGGAGGGAGATCAATTGTAATGTGGTAGATTCTGTATCTAGGCTTCATGACCATCAAATGTTGAATCCAAACTAAGGAAAAATGTTATTTACAGTCAAATTCGTTAGAGCAAGCAAGTCCTGTTACTAAGGACCCCCTTCTATGTTTGCTTTATTTTTTTTCCCTCAATAAAATCTTTATAATTGAAAAAAGAAGAGTTATGGAGATTGCTCTATATAGTCTTTATAAACAGATGTGACTGAACGACACCATTTTGTATACCTACATCAAAGTTTAACAGCGGTTAAGAAATACCAACACCTAAAATGAAGGTAAATCACCTCTTAATGGGGTTATCCTTGCAAATTGCAAATACTGACTATTGTTGGTCTTCTGCCAGCTTTATACTTTCAGGCAAAAAATATTTGAAGAATCTAGCAAAAGATTTGGAAAAACCAGTTAATCTATTCATGTGCCTGATTTCCATGGCTAAATTCCCCACAGAGAATAAGATTTTAGGGGAATAATGGTCTCAAAATTGTAAAATAAATCCCTTTGTTCAATAGTGAGAATGATACTACTTCTGTTGTAATCGCACAAAGACCAGTCAGACGTTGATGACTTTGTCCTTGGAATTAATAAGCTATCAGGGCCTTTAATCTTTCTCCCGACTTTCATCACATCAAATAGCTCAGGGCAATAGCAGTTCCTTCACAAAAGGCAACAAAAGACTTATCTCGCCAAATCTGTGCGTTGGCAAAGAGCGAGAATGGGGAGAATATTCCACTTAATTATCCTTCTGATTTTTGGAGCATGGAATTACTACATATTTCCAAATTGTCCCCACAAATCATCTATTAAAGCTACAAGTTGCTTCAAGGGAACAATAGACTGAGAGGATTGAAAGGGGGATACGCATCGATTTGGAAATTGTCTTTTTTTTTTTAAATGACTGACTTTATAGGGTATTGTTATCTGACTTTCAAGAAATAATTTGCTGAATGTGACCTACTAAAAAAAGGAAAGGAGGGTTTACCACATCAATCAATATATTTTTAAAACATTTTTGCGACTTAAATGAAAATGCCTTACCACAGACATCCAGACACAAATCAATTTTGCAGTTTAGTACATCGCTCATCAGCAATTTAAAAAGAATGTCAAGAAAGAGAAAGATTTGAGAGATAAATACAAAAGTAGCCCATCTAAAGAGCAAAACAGTAATATAATTTGGATAATTACTCATCTGATTTTCTACAGGTATGGTTATAGCGGTCACAAGTTTGAAGGGATAAATGAAATGGAAAGATAGAATTGTAAAATGGAGTAATTTATTATACTTACAGCTTGTATGCGACTGCCAACCACTAAGAGCCTCGTTGGATCTTTGAATCTGAAAGAGAAGAATCACAAGAATAGAAAAGATATGGTGAGGAGTGGTTGCATACAGAGAATGTGCTGCACTCTGGCAGTGTGTAGCTGCATAGAGTCTAGTTGAGTATAAAAAGATTTAATCCGACAGACCCTGTAACTGATAGTGTACATTCACGGTTAACTTGAGGAAGACTTTTAAGTGTACTAAAGAAATTTAATAAATTTCTAAAATACAGCCCAAACTTTTCTGGATCTACCCATTTTAGCATAAATTTGTCCACATCTTTTTTAAATTTCATTTTATTCTGTGTATTTTCATTGTTGTGAACTACTGTATCTTCATAAGCAGCCACCTACATGTAGCGGCACTAACGATAACTAATGAATATTTATTATCGATATGTTATAAAGACAGTCGCTGTTGCAATAAAATCACAGATAGAACAGTTTTCAGACTACTGCACCAGAAGGTGAGACAGTTCCTCATGCCCTTAGATTTAACATCAACCCACCGTGGTCTGCCGAAGCCTGAAGGGCGTTATTCAATGTATGCCCTTCTAGCTTCCACCAAATGATATCATCTCTTTAGATCCAGGAAGGCATCATCTCATATCCTTTGGCCCAAATTCATGAATGAGTTTATTTTAATTCCATGGGGTAACACTCCATATAGTATGCATGTGTCCTCATGTCCAGTGGCCAATAATATGCTTCTGAAAACATGTGTATCTACGCTCATTTCAATCCATGGTGGGGTGCTTTTGAGACATAATTTAGACCATGGTTTAAACTACATCTCTTTTTGGAATTCATGGCTTGAAGTTGACTGAGTTTAATAATGCCCTTCTGGCTCTGAACAGACACTATCATCAATCACGTAGCCTAGTCCCACTGATCTTCTTCTCCTCTGAAGTGAAAGCCTTGTCGGTGTGGGAGAGGATCTGATGGCAAAATGCTCAGGGGGAAACTTCTCGGTAATTCTCTCACCGGTGGTCTGTACATGACACACTAAACATCAATCCTACTTCTGCCGCTAACTGGGGCAGACAGACAACTACCTTTTGTGGAGTGGGATTACAACCTTTATTATTCTTGTAAAATGGGACAGTGAGTAAACTACGAGATGCAGTTTGTATTGGAGGTTGGTATGGGTGAGGGCCTGTAAGAATTTCTTGTCTAGACCCATTTCTGCCTCCCCCTCCCCTCCTATTTAAAAATGTGGATGTCATACACCTTACCTCTTCCTGGCTAAGATGCAATCCATACTCCTGGATGTCTCCAAGCAAAAATATTGGATGTTGGTCTGGATGGGGCCCTTGAGAACACCCCCTCTAAAAGCATTACTACCCCACTCTCCCCTCCCCCTCCCCCTATTTAACACTGTGGAAGTCATGAACCATACCTCTTCTTGGCTAAGATGCAATCCATGCTCCTGTATGTCTCCTAGCAAGTGTCTTGACTGGAGGTTGGTCTGGGTGAGGCCTCTGGGAGCGTCCTGGCCGGTGGTCTGGCCGGTGGTCTGCAGGTAATCCTTCAGCATGAACTCTTGGTCCTTCCTCCACACCAGCCGAGGATCCTCCACTTGGTTGTTATCTGGAAAGAAGCAAGAATCACAGACAACCAGGATAAAATACAACTGATTTTATTAAGGGCTACTACTCAAAATTGGGCAATGTTAATTTTGATTTATTTACCAACAGCAATACATACATTTCATACAATGATTATATACCAGAAGAGAAACTATTGGTTGGTAAAAGGGGCGAGATAATAACACATGTGCTAGTCGAGCCTAACCCCTTAAACAGCTAAACAAATTATTTGGGTACAAATCAGTTTAGAAAATGTAATGTCTGATAGAATTGGAAATCTAACCTAACTAAACTGGATTGGATATATGAGAATGTAAATTTGTAAATTTGTAAATGACCTCAGAGCAATTTGGGTCAATCTAAACTCTCCATTTACATCCTTTTCTTGTCTTATTGTGCTCAGTACTTACAAACATTTGTACATAAATGTAACGATGAGAAAATAAGGGAGAAATGGAATAGAAGAAGGAAGAAACAAAAGGGAAGAAAGGAGAAATGGAAGAGAAGAAGGGAGAATCAGGATAAATAAGACTGTATTTTCAAAGGATTAAGGTCTGCTACAGTACATGTACTTTGCCATACTGGACTGTCCTTATTGTGTTCAGCGATGGTATCCAAACCCAATTTGACAGATATTGTTCAGGATTTTTATTCTCCATCTACACTGCACTGTGGCTTTGGTCTCAGGGCTACTCCCATTGACCTTCATCTATTCTTGTTACACCAAAGAAAACATTTATTTGTAGGCTCACAATTTTTGTTAAAGAAACACTGTATTGCTCTCTGTGTACAGTACTACAAGAATATACATACACATGTATGATATAATATCTTTAAAGAAGAATTCTGAACAACAAAAAATTGCTACATAGTACATGCTAATTATGAAGTATTATGACTTATTATAAACTGAAATTTGCCTGTTAAGCATTCATGGAATTTGTTGTGCAAGTACCACACCTCGAAAGTCATCAATTTCTAAGGGTTTTATGTTACTTTTGGTAGAGGGGCATCAGAGCCCATATAAGACACATATTTGATAGGAAAATGGGATGGCTACTGAGAGAGTCAGACGGAGAGACAGAGAGGGAGAGATAGAGAGACAGAGAGAGAGAGTCACTGGAGACTTGTTGTACATGTACATGTAACATAAGGACATAATATTAGGACACAAGAGAAAAGTAATTGTAGTTAAAATTAAAGCATAGATGAACATGAAACATGAACATGTCATTACTGATGACATTTTATTTTCTAGCCAGAACATATCACTACAAACAATAATAACTGATTGGCAGTTGGGTAGTACTTTTGCCATTCCATTCACGTTTCTGCCACAATTTCCACTGTCGGCGGGCCGTGTGTCCCAAAATCATGTCATTTTACCTTTTTCAACACTATTCTACAATGTCTTGCTCTGTGCCCAACAGGAGACGACATTACATTTCCAAAGCGAAGTATTCAATTACTGTTTCTGTTTCAGTTGTGACAGGCGGAAAGGTGTAGAAATCCGAGCCTGGAATTTGGCGAGGAATGTGAGGCCTACATGTTTCTAGTGAAGATCCTTGTCAGGGGGGCCTGGAAGAGGTCGCGGGGTCACCGAAAGGAGATCAAAGGTCTAATCTTTTGCCCTGGATACACTGCAAGGGTACACACATTCACATACTTTGCTCTATCTCAGGTTTACAAACTTTAGAGGAAAAAATGTGCATGCAGCTTGGCACAGAGTCAACAAATGGAGAAAGTTTTTGTTTTCTTTAATACAGGAAAAGTAGAATTCGCGATAAAAAGTTATTGCCATTACTCAAGAACGAGTAAACTTCAACGAAAGATAATGTTTCAGGTGCAACATACCGCATTCCTTCATAAACTAAACCTATGCCACCAAATAAATTAAGGCAATTAAATGCCACAAAACTTTAACATTATTACACAAATGTCAGTAAAAATGACACCCTATAGATCTGAAGGGTACCATGCCATTCCTGCACATAGACCTGATTTATGCAGGAACTATATTTTTGAAGATTGATGTTCTAAAAATCTTACAGGCCTGTATATGAGTAGATGGAAATAAAATATTGATGAGAGCCAAATTTGAGATATTTGGGAGGGGGGGGGTGGGCAAAACAAATGAGCCTACAGAATATTTCAACCAGGAACAAAATCTCTAAGATGTATCACTAGGAGGGGGCAACTACAGTCCATGTAGATCTACACAAAAAAAAACAATGGGCACTTGGCTACGCCACGGTGCGGATGCCAATCCTGAGTATTATGTGATCCAACTGCATCGGACCCTTGTAAAGGATTAGACCAATCAGTTTTCAGTCAATAGATACAGACTATAGCTGTCATCAATCACAGAGAAAGACCATACAATCCAAACAGTGGTCCGTCCTGGTATGGCAGGCAGGAACTAGGTCAGGTCATGTGGTTGGGCAGCAGTGGGTATACATGGCATGGCCAGCAAGCCAAGCAGTCACTGGATCATGGTGACAGACGAGCAGATGCCCAAATTTACTCTCAGGAGTCACACAAGTAGGCCTATGCTAGTATCAAACCAGAAACTTTCACGTGCATGAAATGCTCGTAAATTTCGCAAGAGGTTCAGAGTTATCAAAGTTTCATGTCATGACGAAACTGAATCACAACTGACATATAACACTCAATTTTTTGAATTTGAGAAAGATTGTTGCCTGAAAATGGTAATCTGTTACAATTCATGAAAGTTTCATGTCCAGACAGTCCCTTGATTTACAGTTCCTAGTATGATTCTGATATTTCTCTTTCAGATGAGCCTCAGATTAAAGTGTATAGTCCTGTATCTGGCTGATTTAATTTTTCATAATCTCCATCACGGATTCATGGATTTTACCATCTCCGGATTGCAGCAGATGGGGATGGGAGAGATCGCGATCACAAAAGAGAAAAAACACTATCCAAATTCTGGACTAACATGTGTACATGTATACTATGTAGGCGTCCTTAAATATTAACTATTTAAAACTTTTTTAAGGAACAAATCACCCTCATCCCCCATCTATTATAAAGAATCATTGTAGGCCAATTTGTGAAATGAACTCATAATTGTTCAATGTGGTATGAACTGAACTGGGCTAATCTGATTATAAGAGTAAGAATAGGTAACTTTTTTAAGATTAGGTAGATTTTTTAAGAATAGATAGTTCTTTTTAAAGAATAGCAAAAGAAGATATCAAAGAGGACAGGACATAGGAGGGGTGAAGGAGAGGGAGAGAGAAAAGAGGGAACGAGAGGGAGACAAGGATATGAAGGGGAGGGGAGTCGATATCAAAATGGATATTGCATACAAAAATGACAGAAAAAAGAGGGGGAAAAGAAAGAAATCAACACTTTACATATTTTCTAAGAAAATTTAACTAAATAGAACCAGAACACATACATGAAGGCACTTCCTTGCTTCTCCTTAAAACGTCCATGTTCAATGGACTAGAGTTGTTTACTCCGCCAATTAGGTTGAACAACACTCCTAATGAAAACAGCTTAAAACCCAACTTGCTTTCAAGGGCCATTGTGCTGCATTGTCATGACCCAACAATACAGGCTAGCTGGGAAATAACACTTGACCATGCATTCCAACACAAGACCTTTTGACACACAAGGCTCTCCAAACTTGGACTACCTCAGAAAAACATTCCTTGGTGATTACAAGGACGTTGCTCACTTTAAAGGTGAGATCCACAAAATCATCACAAGGTATAGCATATTTTGTGTTAAAGGGATTGGGTAACTTTGTTTCAGATTCTGAAGCAAAATCCTACATTTAGCTCATGCTGCAATGATAATTATAGGTCAGTCAGGAACCCCATGACTTTTACAAGCCGATCCGATTATCAAGATATTTATGATTGGAAATCAAAATTTGAAAATTTGTTTTCCTAATGGTTTTCATAACACTACAGTCTATTGGCAAAAATGAGTATGGTAAAACTGGTCACTCAAAGATTTTTACTTTTTTGAGGCACTTCATGATCATTTTGAAGCGCAATTTTTTTAGAGCTTCAATATTACACCATATCACAGACACTGATAACACGTAGGGCAGTGCATCTTAGATTGAACGTTGTTTAACATTATTTAACAATGCCTTAAAAATAGTAAGGCTCAAAATTTTGAAATTCAGACTCCCACATTTTGAAACAGACCTTGAAAACTGCAAGATGACCATTTGTGAAAAAATGCTCATGTTGAGCCATGTGAAGATAAAATTTACACTTGTGTGTAAAATATACCCTGTAAACAATGGAAATACCTATCCTGTAATTGAATTACATGTACATAAAGGCTTGCATATTTTGTAAACAATGGAAGTAAACATGTGTATTTTGTCTAGTATTTATTTCCGATTGATTTTTGTGTGGTTGAAATAACTTCCCCCTTATGTCATTAAACCACAGAGAGGCATGCATACTATTGGCAATATAAATAAATAGCCGTCAAGGCAAAATATTTGTTTTTCACCTACATTTTCACCTGGTGTTTGATTTGATTGGTAATATTGATAATGTGGATTATATTGAAATAGCATGTGGAATGATGCGACACAATGTCATCATTCTCTGTAAAAATTGCATTGTATTTAGAGAAAACATTGCTGAAGACTCTTTCAAGCAAATTGGACAGTGCCATTTCACTTTTATCATCGTTTTAGAATAAGAAAGCAGGATCACATTTTCCTGTACTATCAGAGAGGCTAGCTCACTTGGGTAAAAAACTGAAATCAAATGTGAAAATAAAGTGGGGTTATAATCAGTGGGGCATTTGGCCCACCAAATAGTAAAGGACTGAACAAACTTCTGCGAGTAAGAAAATGGTAGAAATGTGACCATCCCTTCAATCTACTGCAGATGTTTATCCACTTATAATTTCCTTTCAGTCACTGAGGATGAGAATGGAGCCAGGCTGAATCGTTCCTTTAAACGTTCCTTGGCTGCTTCTGGGAACAAGAGAGCCCACTCAGATGGGATTGGGGTGCACAACAGAATGGAATGTGAGGAACAATAGGCCGCTAGGAAGTGGGAACAACAGGCACAGTCTAACCACACAAATTGCTACATGCTTAACACATTTCAATGGAGGAAGAAACGGAGTTGTGATTTAGCCAGAAAAGAATGATCAGAAATTGCAGGAGTGTCAGTCATCAGGCTGTTTGTTATACAGGCATCTTTGTGGCACGGACTAGTAATGTGCTTGCATGCACGTGCAATCATGAAAGGGCCCAGCCCTACTTATTATAGCGATAATAACACTGCATACTATCATACTGGTGTGGTGTTAGTGCTATGAATACCGGGTAAATGAGTTTTGATCAAACAATTTTTTTTTAAAGGTGTATAGTTGTTTTGTTATTTTATTTCATAGGTGTATGTCATGTTAATGATATGATTGTTCCTGGTGTAAAAATGAGAATCTTACAAGACCATATACAGGTGTAGGTAGGAAGCAATATGGAAGCAATGTGACAAACCGCAAGAGAAAGATTTGTGCAGAATTTGGGGTGAGCAGGAACATGTGAACAACAAATATTTTACGATATATAGTTCAAGGGACAGCCCTCCCTCAAATTGCTCGTATTTACGATCCTTTATGTATACCTGTACTTTACAAAGTCTGAGCACTAGACTAGTAGTAAGCAGGAACACTGTACCCTTATATGTGAATAATCTGTTTTTTTATTTGTTTGTTTTGTGCGGAATGTTAACAATTTGTATGCATCCTTATTTTTCCAAGTTTCTACAACTCTACATGTTTTTTTTCTCTTTGAGTTTTCCACTCGCCTTCTCATTGCCTCCCGCACTGTATCCCTTTCTATGACAAAGTAGGTCTATTCTTTGCTGCACTTTTCAAATATCTTCTAAAAAATTCCAAAAAGACTGCAGGGGGCTACGGTGATATCATATTCATTATACTAAAAATCCAAGCATGAGCAGGTAATCCCCTCCTTAATTGTGTTGTATTCAAAGAGCATTGTAAACTTGTCTATAGATACTAGATAGCTCACATATCTACCTTTGTTCTTCCCCAACTAGCCCCCCACCATGTTATCACCCCCACACAGATCTCTGTTAATTGTGTAAAGACTATTCTTATAGAGCACTCGCACAAGAGAACATTTGTATGAAACTTGTACAAAGCATTCACAAAAAAGAGGATTCACAAAAAAGAGTATTCACAAAAAAGGAGCATTTATACAAAACTTGTACAAAGAGACATTCTATTTTAGCAAAAGGGGCATAGGCATGAAATAAGGATATCTAGGTTAGGTAGAAAGATAAAGAAATTAGTTTTGTGGAGTTCAGTTTACACCATACCATGTTTAGCATCAACTTATGTCATGGACATTGCTGTAGTGTAAGAAATTAGAACTTAAGTATATATAGGGCATGGTTCTGCCCATTAACATGGTTTTTGCTCCATATGTATTTACACAAGCACTTGATTCTTTAGGCTTCATCGTGTTTCCATTAGAAAAAATGCTCAAACCACCGTTTCATGTGAGAATGTTTCTTATGTTATCCATTGAAAGAGAGCGAAAAAGTGCTTATATAAAATATCATACAGTTGTAGCCTATACAATAATTCTCCCTCATCTGAATGGGGGAGAGGAGTAAAGTCAAACACATCTGATTCATTTGTCTTGTCTACACTGTACTTTGAAATATTTGAAATGAGATCTTCATTTTCACTTCAAATGAATGACAGACAGACAGTCGGACAATGCAAAGCAAGCCAACCATTGCAGAGATGTCTTTCTCCCATGACACCAGCCTGTCTGTGTCTAATCAATCATGACACAAAATCAATGCATCAGGATCACATCTAAGAATGAAATACATTGGATCTAAAGGAGGATTAAGTCAAGATGATGCTCCAATTATTGCCTTTGTATTTGTTTGTAATATAGATGAATGCTAGTTTTAGGAGGGGAGTATCGCATCAAATGATCAAATGATAAAATCAATGGGTTTTTAGAGCTACTTGGCTGTATTTCAGGTTTCTAATATTGTTAAAGGTGATTGAACTATCGCAGTCAGCGTGGGGTCTAGTTTACAACACAGAGATATTTTTTGCTATGACAAAGATGCTTTACTACATCACTAAAAATATCTATAACAATGGACTTTATCATTGGCCTTCATTGTACCATGCATTTACAGAATACTGTCTTTATCTATTGTCTATAGGCCTGCATATGTATGCCAACACGCAACCTCGAAATACTCTGCAAAGTCTGTTGAAAATAGTAGGCTGACATCATCAAATATTGTATGCAGGTAGGACTACATGTACATGAAGGGTAGAGCAGAGCAGAATTGACATCAAATGTACCTTTTTCACCTCAAATTTTGTCTGATAAAACAGGGCTCCACTCTAACTTTTTGTATAGGGGGTCCGGATAAAAGAAAATCGAGTCTGTATGCACAAGCCCTATGACTGTGTAAACATTTTGATATTTTGCGAGTCCAGACTGAGATTTTGGGTGCTTTATGTGTCCTGGCCGCCTGCTAGTGTTAACCCTTGAATAAAAGCTCTAATAAAAAGGTCAGATATACACCTGTATACTAAAATCATAGACTTGGTCAGTGATGTATAATAATAATGATAGTGGGTTCTTGTATCGCGTTCATGTCTGTCAGACTTGACACTCCTGGCACTCCGCATTTATTACCCCGGCTTTAGCCTGGCTGACATTATGGTGCTCTAACATTTCAAAGAAATAATTCCTGCCAGGTACCCATTTACATCACCTGAGTCGAGTGTGGCAAATGTAGATTTAATGTCTTGCCAAAGGACATTAGTATCAGACAAACTAGCTTAGACTTGCCCCATATCACATTCTTACTGTTAATGGGCCCCAGAGTTCAAACATTATCTACTAGATAAAGTAAGCCAACACTAAACAGACTTCATGAGCTACAATGTAACATGATGATAATACTGAAGAGTGCATTACTAACACACTATGCATGTAGGTACAGTATGTGGAATGGGTAATCAGTAATCACTAATCAGAAATCAGGTTCGCACGGCAGTCCATTAACTTTAAGTTTAAGTCATGGTTTCAAAATTTAAAGTTATTTTGTATTACTAGTAAGGGAATATGAGACGTCTGCGGATGCACTTTTAGTTGCAAAACTAAGTTTACTTGAAGCTGTGTGGACGCACTCAACTTTGAGGTAATATGTCAGCTTGTATTTAAAAGGATTGCTTTCCTAGCTTGTAGTCTAAAACTATGAATACTTGTTATTTCGTTCCTACATGTATGTGAACTCTTGTCATACATGTAGTTAGTGGATTGTTGATTATAATTTTGAGGTTTTGCAAACTTAAAGTTAAGAACTACACAGTGCCACATGAACATAGCTGGAGTTGCATTGCAAGTCTATTTATCTCTTTGACTGGATATCAACTGCCACAAATATGTCAACAATGTCAGTGAGGAAAGCTTATCCATAGATAAGTAGGATTGGGGATTGAGGCTTATCCAGATAAGAGAATTACTGGGTAGAAATCAGGCTTTTCGGGAGCTGCTTATGCAAATATGCGGTTGAAAAACAAATTATATTCTACATTCATGAACACATTTTCCATACAAAATACTAATTGGGTTGTGAAATGCAATTGATTTGAAATTTGGAGCAAATTCTGTGATAGTGATACAAACTGAAGTGGTACATATTTCCGGTATGGTTAGGTTCGTAATGCAGGGTAGCCTACTAAATACTATCATTTTTTGTCCTCCTAGGGAATTCCATTGCATCAGGCAATACTTGAAGTAATCAACTTTATGTTTTTCTATTTTTCATTTGTTTGTTTATCAATTATCATGTATATTTGAATGATCAAAATTGATCTATCGTTCAGATAGTACAGTTATGTACAGTGTAGATGGAATGAACTTTCGAGGTTTCACCAGTATGCAGTTTAAAATGGTTGTTTCAGTCATGCGGCTGAGTCAACCTGTGTTATTGTTTGTAGGCTGTTATTTAAATTTACAGGTCTCCCAAACCGAAAGTTTGTCACTACAAATGTCAAATGTGAACATAGCTCATTTTGGACCAATTGAGGGTCATTAATTGGTCTGCTCCCCTAATTGGTCTCCTTGACTAATTGATCTATAGCTTTAATTTGATGTCCCTATCATAAAAGAGGAGGAAGGCATATTTGACGATACATTTGAATGACCCTCAATGAGGTTTGTAAATCAATCACCAACTAAATCCCCCTCCCCCCCCCCTTCAAATAAATACAAGGGGCATGTTTGTGGATGTGATTTAGAATAGAGTGGAGAAGTGTGACGTCATCAAAAATCTATTTTTAGAATTTCTCAATTTTTTCTTCATATTCCGAAAGAACACCTAAAATAATGTCAAAATGTCGAAAACCAATTGAATATTTTAAGTATTGGCTGAGATATGACCATCTGAATGAATATATCTCCTATGGGAGGTCAGTGTTATATGCTCTGGCTCCTAACCATTAGGAGCCAGAGCATATAACACTGAGTTCCTATTGGGAGTATATTTATTCAGATGGTCATATCTCAGCCGATATTTAACATATTCAATTGGTTTTCGACATTTGGACATTATTTTTGATGTTCTTTCGGAATATGAAGAAAAAATTGAGAAATTATAAAAATTGATTTTAATGACGTCACAGCTTCGGTACTCTATAGTGCCTCTGATCAGCACAATAAGAAATAATAATGCCATTAGTTGAATGTGATGAAAAATTGTGGATTTAATCCTGTAAATATCCAATACCCTTTTCAATGTTCCAAAAAGAAAGTCTACTTGAGAACAGTAAGAGCTGAGTTTGACCACAGAGCACTATCCTACCATTTCAATCTATCTATTCATGTATCACATTCACAGCTCAAAACAAGCAGCTCGCAGGCAGCGATGAGTCATTGAATAGGGTGGGAGTTACATTTCAAAATGCTAGCATCAGCATCCCCTGGTAAACGCATTTATATTCCTTCTCCTTACGACCCTATTAACCCCTTAACTGCATCGTTTGAAAGTGATGTCAAGTGCCAAGTTCATCATTAAGCTATTGTGGCTTGCTAGGCATCAGAGCTTGTCCTCATTTTTTTTTTTGGGGGGGGGGAGGGGTAGGGGGCTGTTCCTTAGTAATAAAAGGGCTAATTTAAAATGCAACATTTTCCTTATAGTAAAATATTTTTAAAAAACATTATGATAGTGTTATTATGGGGCTCTATAGCATTTTCCAAAGGCTCTGAGGGCATTATTGCCCCTGAAACCCTATTGCATTTTGAGGGCTAGTAGCAAAAGAATCTATCCCAGAAATATTCGACATTTCTGGTGGGTGGGTATGGAAATGCTTTATTCAGAATTTGGAGGGTGGACAGTGTACAATGAAGTTGACTTTGCCCCCTAAGCTAATGGGATAGCCCTTGTCCCACCCCCTTATATTTTGGTCTATAATTTCAAATAAATTAACAGATAAAATGAAGTATGAAGAAGAAAAAAAATCAATGTAAAATGTTGTTGTTGAGAGTTACAAAAGAGGTGAAAAATGATTCATTGCGAAGGTCGAAATTTAAATTATTGAACCTGAAAGTTGGACACGACGATTAGATGATGAAAGCATGTTGATTGTCCTCCGATGACCCTGCCGTGAGAAAAGCCTCATTGCCCTGACCTGCACCCACCCTTCCACCATCACAACATCAAATCAATCTGATTGATGCCCATCATCAGATGAACACAGGAATGCAGAGAAGTTCTTCTCCAGGTGTCAATTTCTCTCCTCGCTCTATTAACCCATTCCATTCTGGAACTCACTATCATACTGGTATGCTAAGTAAAACCAGTTTACCTTTCAAGTCATCCAATGATCTATAGAGTGCAAAGTGTCAAGCTTACATTGTGTATATTTTTTAATTCTTTAATAATAATAACACCGGAGTGTTGGCTCAGTCAGTAGAGCGTCCGCCTCACAACCGGGAGGTCGTGGGTTCGAACCCCGGCCGCGTCATACCAAAAAACGTTAAAAGATGGGAGTTGTTGCTACCTTGTTTGGCGTTCAACAATAAGGGAAAGAGAAACGTCGATCTGGCGCTGCTCAGTGGCTGCCGGGCTCACGATCAATTGGGCAAAAAGAATTCCCATTTCGGTTAAATAAAATTTGGAGTGGACTATTAGGCTATTATTATTATTATAATTTTTTTTTTTTTTTTTTTTTAATTCTTTAAAAAAACGATTGAGAGATTGAATGAGATAAGTATTGAACTAAATTAAAAATGACAGTTTTTTTTTTTTTCTTCACGTATAGCCATATAGAATTATTGTAATTTTTTCTGGATGAATAGGTCGACACTTTAATAGTGCTCTACATAAAAAGTGGACCAACTGATACTTCACCACCTTACAGTACATGTAGTAGTTGTAGAGTAGGGGTTAAAACCAAGAATAAAGCCATTGTGTTTAATATGAATATAATATATCACTATTGGAGTCTCACAATGGAATTCACTGGTAGAGTTATAACAAATAAATGATGTGAGATGCAAGCAGTTAAGATAGTATCTTGCTAATGAGTTTTGCAGTGATTGGCCCTGTCTAGACCAATGCCACCCATCTGTGTTGAATGGGTGTTTACGCCCCTTAAAGAGAAAGTTGAGTTCGGGTCATACGTAATAGTGTGAAAAGAAACTGTCTAGAGATTCTTGGAAAAGGTTATGCTGCAAACTTTTTTTAAATTAAACTAATAACCATAATATAACAAAACTTAATGATAATCACACTTAGTGAGAAGCACTAAACAATGCACAAAGTAATGAAATGAGATTATACTATCATGTGGTATCTACATTTAATCTAAAGTTATAAACAATTCTTAGTAATCTTAGATTTGGCGCATGAGGGCACTTAACTAGCAACCCTTCTTGAGTGACATTGCTAATATGTTTGTCACATACTGTATGTAGGAAAACCAGAATAAAAAACCTCAAACTAATTGTCACCCAAACCCAGAACTAAACCTTTTCTTTAAACTTTTTACCATCACTGCACAACCCAATGACAGTAACATCTTACTTTGCATCAAAGGCAAAACCATTAACTTTTTTTTCTTCTTCAAATTTGACTCCCCCCCCCCCCCCCCCCCACCCCCCCCCCCTCCAATTGCATAAGGAAAACAAAAAAGGGCAAATGTAAATCATCCTTGCCCATTTCAGCAGGCTTAAATGTTGCAGTTTAATGTTTCAATTCATGCATTTACTGTATATCTACAGTACCTAAGTCTGAATTGTGGCACTCTTTTCATGGAATCTTATATTATCATCACTGATATTATATTCTTGCACCCTGTTAAAACTTAAAATTCTAATCTATAAAAGAATAAAGAATAATTCAATTTCTAATCATGGAAAGTAAATTCGATCCTGAATTATAGATGAGATGACTTACGATTTAAATGATTGATGTAGTAGACACCAATTGATGGATCAAATGTTTCCTCCCATCCAAATGGCAGCTCTGTGTGATAACGAAGAGAAAACAATAAAGCAATATTAATAATTAGATCACAAAATAATGACTGAACACTTCAATCCCGGTCATGAAATTGCATTTTGCAAGAAAACGATTTGGCAGATATTAGGCTTTAATAGCAGATATTGGTTTTCTATCCTTTAGAATAGATCTCATACCATCAATTTTATTAGGTTCTGGGAGTTTTATTTTTGCCATTCTTTTCCTCATGACTACTTTACAATACATATGATATACATACAGGTATCTGAATATATGTAGATTAAAAATTAATGGCTTTTATGGTTTTATTGATTACACATATCGTCCTAAAATGCGTACTCTTGAGGGCTAAAAGGCAACAAAGGAACCAGTACTTACCATCACCTACGCAGTCTCCAAATGTCAATGGTTTGATTAATCTGTGATCAAAATGAGAACAAAGTAAGTAGAATTTTAGAATAGGTAAATTAGGAGCAGGCAAACTAACAACCAGAAAATCTTTAAGATAGGTAAACATTTTTGTTCATTACAAATTTACTAAGTGAATCCTAAAAATTCTCTATCCCCAATCCACTCTAGAAAGTGCAGTTTTATTTCCACCCCCTTATTTTGCAGGGAATATCTCATAATCGAAAATTAGCAATCTGCTGTTTCGAAGATCATTTTGACATAAAGGTAGTTTTAATAAAATAACACTTGTGTGGTTCATGATGGAATGCAGCTTGCTGTATGCAAGAAATCATAGAATACATTCTACACATATTTTGTTTAAATGTAGTCTACCTGCAGTGTGTTTCCATGTTCATGTTTTGTCCTACAAATCATTTAATATTAAAACTAAAAACACATTTAAACATTGCTGAATACATCTACAATTCTACATGTATGAACTCCATGTACATGAAACCAACTCTACATATGTACATGTACCTCTGTTCATGAATATTCATTTTAGGTTTTTATAGTTGGTACCATGTTCATTTTATGACATGTGGAATGTGTAACAGGTGTCTTTATGAAGCTTTTATGATTCTATGAAGCTTTTATGATTCTCTGACACATACCCAACATGTGATCATTTGTACACATGTTAGTGATTCCATATACATGTATGGAGTTCTCTATATTACAGAAATCCCAATACTGTATGATAGTGTACAAGTCTATATTTAATCCACACTACATTTAACATACAGTATTATCTCGATATAGCAAATTAGAAGCTTATGAAACCATGATACGCCTGGTGGTGCATGATCACATACGTAGGCATGTGAAGCAGTACAATATACTTCTTTTTAAAGCCGGCACGCTGCACACAAAAGCAGTCCAACCCCACACGGCTCAAAGCGAGAGAAGGAAATGCACACATAGCTGATGTATATGTCGAATTCTAGAGTTGACAAAGGGATGAAGGCAGATCAATAGATGACACAAAGATAGGAATGTAGATCAATAGTTCTCTTTCGGTCCTCTTAACAGGACTATTTGGAAGCCAACGCTACTTAGCCATTTAAAGATAAAGTGAAGTTCTGGTCATGTGACTGCATTGTTAAAAGTATAAGGAAAGATAGATTATGAGCAATGTGGTACAGGGTGTACATGAAAATGATGACTACTTTGAAGTTTTGAAATCATGAAAATGATTTTACTGAGCCCACTCTTGCTGAAAATCGTGCACAGAGAAGTATACTGAAACAAATAGATATGGGTACTGACTATGCGTAAACATGTGACATTGCCAGTTTTGCTCGAAAGTTTTAATCCCCTTTTTAACTCAAGAGTATCCTGGTATGTATGTGAATGGCTGAGAGAATCAATACGCTACACAATCAATACACGCAGTGGGTTGTCAGTTTTGTTTATAAATTGTAGACCCTTCAAGAAAAAAAGCATACCTCTTTCTTGGAAACTGAAAAACATAAATTTAAAATACACTTGTCCTGTAAGCTCACAGGCAACAAAGCACAAAGGCTTGCATTTCAAGTAGTCTTCAAGATGCATGGACCATTTCATAAAATCTAATATTGGGAAGGTATGAGTGAAAGTGTGAGACATTGGTCTGTTTATGGAATGTATAAATGTATATCTACATGTAGGTTTGTTTCAAATTTCCCAAAACAAAATGTTCTGTTATGGCACTCTTGTTTACAAAATATGCATGTACAATGTAGGGCCTACTAATTCAGAGCTTGACAACTGTAATTGTCCTCTCTTTCATAAGCAATCAAAGTGGACTGTTTAGCAATTCAGACTTTTGAGAGAGATCGAGACAAGTCACAAAGGATTACAACTATGTGGCAACTAAAAGAAGGCTTAGATGTTTCAAACAATGTCAAGCTATTCACAACATGATAAATAAAAAATTCTAACCGGAACGGATGCAGCGATAATATATCAAAATTCAGGGCAACATGTATCCAACCCAGGTCTATATTATAATCCAACTGAGGGCAACTATAGGAGCCCATTAGGCACTCAGCTAGTGGTCCTAACCAGAGCCCATGTGGGAAAAGAGGAAATGATTTATGCAAGGTGTTACACAGGATTGTCACATACCAAACTACTCTTTTTACTACAAATTTCTCGATCTTTCTCAGAGTTTGGTTCTAGTCTATCAAAACAGACCTTTGCGCAAACAATGCAGCTGTACTGTCGAAGCATCATTCAAATTTGCCTCTTTGTAAAAATCACTAAATAGTAAATCACTAAAAACAAATTCTAGAAACACTTGCATTCTCAAACAACCTGCATCAAATTTCAAAAACTTGTACTGTAGTTCATTTCGGGCAAGAATACATTTTACACAACTTTATAATAACCAATCAGGTTTAAATAGCCTTTAAAAACATTTTTTTAAATATATTTTAAAACAAAAATCTCAAAAATTTGTAAATTATATAAAGTTAAAAGAATGTAAAGGTACATCCATACACCCAAAGTTCATTTTTTTTAGACAGGGCTCCTGATGTAAAGACCTAAATAACCTACATGTAAATCCTGATCCCCTACATAAAAAATGTGTACTGTGGAGCCCTGTCATATAAATGGTGAATCAATAGGCTAGTTAGTTTTCCAATTTATCTGTTGAGGTCAGCAGAGAAGAGACTAATTTTACATGTCCTGGTAGACACTTTCACATTTGACCTCAAGTGTTGTGGTGACCTGCAGGGCCATATATAAACTGAGGAATGTGTGGGTTTTGGTTCAAACTTCAAAGAGTGAGTTCACACAATAGTATTCGGCAAAATAAACTGGTTAACATGTTAACAAATTGGCCAATAAAATGTTCATGATATGCCCAGGTTTTTCTTCAGATAAAGTAAGGTATACAACATACTCATAAAAGGTACAATGTATGTCTGGACTGCTTTGTGAACACAGAAGAGGATTACTTGCACTGAAGGCCTTGAGATATTTTAGATTGTCCAAGAAGATTTTTATAATGTGAACCATACAAGAAGCAAGTTTCCATGGCCTACCTGTACATAATTTGTCCAGAAAACTAGTCTCTATATATGATATTAATGGTATGGTACACTCAAATATGGACAGTTTGTGTTTCTCAACAGTAAAATAAGATGTGATTCAAACTTCAATATTTCCATATACATGTAGGTTATAAACAAATTCCTACATAATTTAGGCTATAAACAATGACATAGTTATCAAATTATCTTACATGTACTGTACAGTACAGTGTACATGGCAAAAAATTCACCGGTATATGGAAATTGAGGTAAACATTATACTTCACACCCCAAAAAAAGATATACATAATACAGTAAGAACAAAATTGAGGTTGAAAAAATCCTTTTGAGCTGCAAGATCAGATAATTGTTTGAAGCCTTGAATTTGTCAATGGCAACAACTTTGACGGAAATTACACAAGAGAATATTTTATTACCGTATTTACATTTCTCACACAACTGTTACATGTACACGACATAGGCCTACACTGTAATGATTGTATATTATCTTTATTTGCATCAGTAGCAATACAATATTTCAAGTCGTACAACAGAACTGTTCTACTGTAGTATTCTACCAATTCTAGCTGAAATGATACTGTGTAAATAACGAGTGGGAGTGGGAAAATTTATACTCACAAACCTGCATGGCATGAATAAGTATTATGCAGACTACAATGGAGTAAAGATGATCATGAAAGGGTAAAATGGACTGACTAATAATACAATTGAATGCTCCAAGTCACAATTTAATTCATGGTGGTTAACAAGGAAATATTTAAAGTATTGCTTGCAACCTGTACATGTAGTTACAGTGTACACATTTTATGACGCAGGCCCATGGTACATTACATTAGTACTTGTACAAATGTGCTCTACCTTTAAGATATAAAACAAGTTGGCAACTATATCAAAGGAATTCTCCACCTCACTTGTTGCATCATGAACATCTTAATAAAAATTTCTTGTTATATTATCTTTAACAAAGTTTCTTATCATCATGAGCAAGTTTTGTTCATAAATGAATTGGCACATAATTGTTATTTACATTTGTCTATTCACTGGAATGTAGAACGATTACAGTGCTCTACAAAATAATGGAAGCCTATATACATGTGTTTTATTACACTATATAACTTCTACATTGTGGGCCTATACCCGAGTTTGAGGACATAATGAAGGTCTGCATGTAGTACCATGTACGTGAACAGTACATGTGCCTTCAATATAGTTGTATCAATTTGGTCAATCATTTTTCAAAATTCAAATTCAGAAAGACAAAATGGATTTTTTAAAATGATATGCCTAATAGGGCATCTTTAGTCCACTCTTCCACAACTTGAACCAACATGTACAAGTAGTCAAGTACATATACATGTAGGTCCACAGGTACATGTATAGTTGTACCAGTAATCAACAAGTTTCATTTGATCAAGTTTTCCCCTTTTCTTCAATCCTTGTCCTGTCCATGCAGAGGAATATCAAGCTGACTTTCTTACCAAACCAAGATATTTCAAAACTTATTACCTGCATGAGAAGCATGTACTGGAAATGTATTGTACATGTTGGCCTACATGTACATGTACATACATCAGTGTGATAAGATCCCAAACTGTATGGACAGCATTTATATAATGTCCCACCCCCCCCCCCCTCAAATTACAGTACAGGCTGTGGAGACTGGAGATTTACATTGTATGGCAGTGAGAAAATGGGCTGTGATACAGTTTTTTACATGTCTGAAGGCAGCATCAGATAAGTTGCCCAGAAGTGAGTGCATGCACCCCCAAAAGACAGACAAAACATGAATTCTCCCATACCACACAATAGGCTTTCTGTCTACATGTATATGGAAACATAAAGGTGTCATTCTCTGTATTCTTTGCTTCTACTGTAGGTCCAGTGAGAGAAGAGAGAGAATCAGAGAACTTGCAAAAACCGGCATAGCTTGAAAGCACTCTGCTATGAAACCAACAACTATTTCAAGGCAGGCTAGAGTTTGTAGACAAATAAAACACACATTCCTTTCTATGGGGCCCTGTCATTGGGAGAATGGGAATTTGGAGGGGTTTTGCTAATACATATCACTAGACCCATTCATACCGTCTGTTGTAATACCACTTTCATACTTAAAAAAAGACTGAGAGTCCAGACGAAGCTTAGCAATATCAAAAGCATAGGCATATATGTGTACAGTATGTACTGTTAAATTTGGACAAAGTGAAACAACTGCCAACTTTTGTGAATTAAAAAATAAAAATGCATTGTTAAGCCAACTGTGATGCATTTTTTATTTTATTGATGCTATTCATGAATTTTAAAACAACTTACAGTTAGATATTCATCATTATAATGTGTTCCAATTCTCTTATTCAGTTAATATTGACCTTCTTGTCTGTTGCAAACCTGTTATGTTTATTTCAAAGTATCTCATTATTATAATACATGTAATTTAATCCAAGTATAATTCTTGTTATACAAGCAATTTATGTGACATAAACTAAACAGATAAAGGCTTTGGACCCACTCCTCCCCCTAAAAGAAAAGACAAACAACTCAAAAGTTAGTGGCATCAGAAGTATGGAGCAAAGTCCAGACTGTAGGGCCGCAATTTGAAAGATGTTTGACATTCCTGCCCTGATTATCTTCACTGATAGAGGAGGCTGATTTTCAAAAGGCTTGAATAATATTGACAATCTTCTCTCTTTTATCACGATAAACCTTTAGTTATTCCTCTCATACTTGGAAAGGAACATTCAACAGGTCATACAGGTGCAATAATTGGAATGTTACAAAAAATATATTTTTGATATCTGGTTACATCGTACACTGTAGGTTAGCATGCCAAATGTATCACTCTTATATTTTCCAAACACACTTTATTGAAATTAAATAGGAAATAAAATTTGTGTACTTTTCTTATTTCTTAAAGCCTAAAGGTACTACAGTACTAGGCAAATAAAACAAATACTGACAAAAGCAGTACATAAGATAAGGGTGGTGATGATTTATTTGAATTTCTCAGAATAACTCCTAGTCTAATTGATGATTGTTGAGAGTTTTTCCTTTTCAGTATTGTAGGCCTATAATTTCCTTCCATAACATCAATATTTTTTCAAGAATACAGAACACATTTTTAACTAAAGCTTGGAACCATGTTTTCATAGGGTGAAAAGACTTGAAGGCATACATTGTACATGTACATGCATTATGTGTAAAACATTCCCTTTTTTTATTATTCAGAAAGCTTCACATTTTGCTTTCAAAGCTTTCCTAGTATTTTTGCTTGAATACATGATACTAGTTTCAGACAAATGTTCAACTACTTTTACTAGTGAACAGATATTATTATCTAGAATTAGCTTTAAAGCATTATCCCTGGTTTCAGAACACTTAACTTTTTTTCTTCCTTTCTTTAAGCTTCAAGGATTATTTTTCTCTTCTTACATAATGCAAGACTGATGAGAATTAAACTACTTCCACAAAGTGAAACTGAAAGGGTTTTTTCTTGGTGATATGAATACTTGTAGGCGTAGGCCTACATTTATCCTTCAAATACCTGTATTTCCCTTTTCAGAATACTGAACCTTTACTTCTTTCTGAAAGTGGAGCAAGGATTTTTTTTCTTCTTCTTCTTCTTCATGTATTATGTAAGACAGATGAGAATTATAATGCTTTCACAAAAGGCCGGTTTTCATCAGACCGAAGTTGCAAAATAACTTGCTATTTTCGGGATATTTTCCCGAAGCTTGAAATTGCATCTTCGCCAGACCGATACGCTCATCGCAAACTTGCTCGGATGGGTGCAAATTAGCCCGCTATTTCCGAGATAGCGAGCTACTTTGGAAACAAGACCACGATTTCTTGTGAAATTTTCTTGACTACCGGTAAATAGCCTGCTAATTGCAACTGCGGGCTGATGAAGACGCAAATTAACTGGCTAATTTGAGATCGGGCTAGTCAAAATAGCGGGACATTTTGCAACTTAGAACTGATGTAAAACAGGTCTGATGAAAACAGGCCTAATGTAAAGAGAATTCTATTGATGTTGTCTCTGTTTTTCAGATTGGAGTCGTGTCCTTCTCCTTGTGCATGTTCTCAAATTCTTTCTGTGTTTTTATTACCGGTAGGTACATGTACATGTGTGTCTGTCCCAAGAGCTGAGCACCAAAAGTGTGACCTACATGTACATGTATCAAGATGATATCACAATCCAAATATACATACTTTGTTTCCGTATGTTATGGCCTATCTCTTTTAATGACTGCCTCTATGAATTTTGCAATAATCTGTAATTTGCAAAAGAAATGTTGAGATGAGGGTTCAAACTCAATTTAGTTGTTGAAACTAGTCTTGTACATGTCATAGCTCTCATTTGAATTCAGTATAGGGGTCTATTACTCTAGATCTATTTGAACTTAAATTTCACATGATTTATTTTTAAGAAAAGCATTCTGTGAATATAGAAATAAAACATTAATTAGGATCCTCTACAAGATGCAAATAAAGCTTTAGTGATTTTGCTATTTAAATTTACTCTCGTTTAAACTGGTCTGAAAGAAAACTGATGAATTGGAAAGAAACATGTCGTTGAGACATTCTGGGTCTCTATAATACCAGTACTAGATTACATTGTAAATACTAAATATTATACTAAAAATAATACTGCACCATAAATATCCGCTAACAAATTACTTCACTTCCACGTACATGTAAATTAATTAATTGCATCTTGTTTAATATTCATAATCAAATTGTGTAAATCATTTTTATACTGGACAGACATACATGTAAACTGTGTCTGGTAAGGGAAATTCTTTGTTAAAACTGACTATTTGTCAACCTTCCCTAGATTTAAATAACAAAGTGAAAGTCATGAACTAATGGAAGTAAAATTACCTCCATGTATCTCTTTCAATAAAATACACTTTTACTGATTTAAAATTTATATGAATCACTTTCATAAATGACATGAGCAAAAATTCTAGATCTAGACTCTACTCTCTAGACCTCTAGGCCTACCAATTTTTATTTTTTCACTTCTTTGACTTGAGATAATTGACTGAACAATGATGATCAATAACATTTTTTATCTATATTACACAGTATGCTCATTAACATAACAACCCCCAAAAACGGGAAAACATCGCGCTATTCACTATGCAGCTGCAGTTAGCAATTCCCCTTTGTACTGCATGCTACCACCACCGCGCCGCGCCGTATACCAGTCTACCACCATAAACACCACAACTACTATACGCGAGCGGCTAAACAACGGCCACCTTGCAAGCCCGATCAGCCTACCTGTCGCGAGGGTCCATCCACGATGTCTTTCTCGTACTGTGGTCGATGAAATACACTTTTCCATCGCCATCACAAGCTTCTTCCCATCCTCCTGGGAGAGGAAACTCTCCTTCGCGTGTTCTAGGCATTCTTATCACTGATGTGAGCTCATATCCATGAAAATGATGAGGTGGCTTCAATCTAATCCTTCCACTGTATAATTCCAGACGCCATGTTTACACCATTCCAGTCGATCGCGATGATCAATGTGCGTAATTAATTGTGCCGTTTTATTTACGAACGAACGTTTTCAGAATTCGAGTGTAACGCTGCATCGCCCGTACTACACAATGCACTTTATGGTTTCGCTCGATCGGAGCGAGCACCTGCGGAATAAGCTCATTACGTATGCACGATTATTGCGCTTTCGTAGCCTTGGTGACATCATTCACCAGGAATTTCAGCTATTTTCTGAGAGCGAGCAACCTGAATGAGCACCGACCGCAGCGGAACTTGCTCTTCAAAGCTTCATGGCTTAGACGGCGCTATTTATAAACATAAAGGACAACAAAATAAGGTTTGACTGGGGGTTTGGCAAGACTTTATAATAATAATTTCAAATAACATCGAAAAACAAAAACTTTCCTTCTCTACAGATAATTGAAAAACGGGCCTAGCTCTCACGTTCTTAAGTGTATATGCCTCTTATCTGAAAGCCTAGTACAGATAACATATTTAATTTGTTTCCATTTTATCATTAAACAGTTTGTAGAAAGGGAAATAATTATAACAATAAGATTAGAGGAAAAGCGACTTGTAGTTGTAGCCTATAATTATACTGTTAATGTTAAATGGAAATGTTTGTATGCAGCCTGTTGGTAGAGCAATATTTTTTTTGGGGGGAAGGCCAAACCTGGTTACAAGGTAACCTAATCAGATATTGCACCCAGTCCCACCAATCTTTCCTCATCAATTAACCTCTCCATTTAAATATGTATATTTCATTTGACTAATAAATTTAAACAAATATATGCTTAATATTTCCACTTACCTATCCATCTGGCCAGTATCTGATCTACTACTTGTCTTAATTTCCACTCTTTATTCATTCATTCATCCATCAACATAAATTGCTCCACTCAACAGCTGATACAACATCATTCCATCAATCCACTCATCCTTCAATCATCTATCCATCAATCTTCTGATTCATCAGTTCACTAAGACATTGTTGATTAATCATTAAACCATCAATCCATCCATCTATCCACAAATCAATCCATCCTTCCATCTATCAATCAATCAATCCATCCTTCCATCTTTCATTCAATTCATCAATCAATCAATCAATCAATCAATTTATCAACCAACAAATCCATTAATCAATCAATATTTCACCAAGTTTTCAACCAAGCACAAGCTACAATGTACCAACATTACAAGGAGTGACATTTTTACATTACAAATCATTTAAAAGCATTAATGAGTATGTTTATTCCTTACATATCTCCTTTTAACAATGAAAACAAATGTAAATGTGCAAATCAATATTACTCTTCTCTTGAAATTATTTCAAATTTTGGGGGCCATACCAAAACTCTAAATAGCGCAGTTTTGATGTACAATCTAAGAAAGGAACTTTTTAATGTTTGACAATAACATTAATTATAAATCAAGTACCGGTAGTTGGTTATGCAGAGTTGGTTTCCTTTTACTTACCCTACTTGTCTTTCTTGTATATATGTATACACTTACTTGTTAACGATTATAACTGCCCTTAAGCTTTTACAAGATTTGTGCATGTTATGCACACCTGTATGATTTTGTTTTTATTATCCTTTTCATTTTATGAACATAAATTGTATTTGTTCAAAGATTTGTTATCTTTCATTATAATGCTTTAGCACTTAAACATTGTTTTTATCTTTTAGAAGCGTAAGAAAGTTACAAGATACTATATTATTATTTATGTATATATACAGCTACGTCTCTAGACCATTTTCTTCACGCCTATATATATATATATATATATATATATATATATATATATATATATGTAAATACAAAAGAAACACGTTTTTCATTCACAATAAATTTTTTAAATAAAATTTAAAAAATCTTGCCAAAGAATGGTACTAGGCGTGACTAGCACTTGTGCTAACTTCTAGTTCCCATTAACAACTTCACCTAAATATTAGTAATATCTTTTGTACATTAAATAGTATGCAAATCTATGTCTAAATATCCTTTTAAAACCATTACTGTTCAATCAAAATCACTCTTCTGTTATGTATACATGTATCAGTATTCTTCTTGCATTGTAAAATTGTTTATATACTTTCATTATTGTTATGTGTTGTCAATAAATTCAAAGTCAAATTCAAACATGTATCCTACATGTGTTGTACATACAGTAAAAGCACATCTCCATGTCCATTCTTAAATCCCACAATTAAATTTCATTTTAAATATATACCTGTACAACTGTATGGTTATCTACAACCCCGTGCTTGGGAAAATTCTTTGTCCTGGGCCATATATTGCTATTTTGTAATTTATGTACCACTGTCTATGTTGATAGTGAAATAAATACTTCAGTAATATGCATCTATCTACAGCTCAAGTATACCATCATTTTCCAGAATAATATGAAAAAAGGGAATACATGCATGAATTAATCATATGATATGGTAAGTACATTAGCATACACAAATTATAGTGATTTGTGAGTATATAAAAAGCAAAAGTCATTCAAGAATTCTAAGTACGGTACAGCAGTAATCCCTTTTTGACAAGTCTTTATGCACATCCAAGGTCTTAAAAGTAACAGGAACCAGTGAACATGGCCCCTCAAATTTCACTCCAGAGTCCAGACCCATGAAATTGTATTCTAAATGGGGGCATGGTCCAAACATTGCAAAAATTTCCAGTAGGTGGTAGGTAGCCAGCACCTGTCTGATGGAGTTAGAACGGTCTTCTAACCAGGAGGTCTAGGGTTTGAACCAAACCGATGCACTACTGCTCTTTGGTAGGACAGTTAGCCTCAATTACCAAGCATAGGACTTAAAAACCTATGTACACTTGTTGCTTATCTACAACCATATTCTTACTTTCTTAGCAAGCAGGTAAATAAATTAAGGTAAAATACACAATTTGTACTAGTATATATTTCAGAGCATTATAAAATGTTCGATAGACTACTAGAATTGTATACATGTAAGTACAGAACTGGAAGTGATCACTTTTGACACTTAATTTCAAGATGCTCTGTAATCATTTTTTTAGTCTTGAAGCTGAGCTTCAGAGAACTCCTGAGTAAGAGCTCTATTCGGTCGTAGGATCAGCTGGGCTGTAGGGTAGTTAGCCGCTACCTCTCTCATGGAGTCCAAACAGTCTTCTACTGCCGGAGTGCGGGTCAGCTGGGTACCCAGGCAAGCCACAGAGCGTCGTTTGTTGTCCAGACGGGCCGACCGTCTGACTGGAGTGACAAGCAGGCAAGGAGTGGGCGGAGAATGGCCAATGGTCCGGTGAATCCTGCAAGGAAGAGAGAAGACTTTAGACATGAACCTGCAAATGATCTTTGTATTTATTTCATTTACATAAGTTTTCCAATTGATTCAATCATAACAGATAGCTCCTGAATTCTACAAGGTTTCACAATAAATGACAATCTGCACCAAGAGCGAACACCCGGTTTAAGAGTTAGATCTTTGATTATGTTAATCGATCTTATTCTAAATGTTTCTCCTTTCTCTCACTATGTAACAGCATTGAATGTGTCTGATATCAGTAACCATACACATGTAACCATGACCTCTAGTTTTACAAACAGTATCTATCATCAACCAACCAGTCCATCTTTATCACAATGTGAGCATGTCACATCAGATATTGTTTGAGAATCAGAATTGCATTATTGTCCTTAAATAAGATGCATGTTATCCAGCTAACAATGGAAGTTACAAACTGATTCAGCCGAGGACGCAGGTTCGAAACTGAGTCACGTCTTTTGGATGGTGACGTTAAAAGTTGGTCCCCAGATGTAAATTATCATATCTGATTGACACACGTCTGTAAAAACACACACACACACACACCATTCTGGATTTTAAAAGAAAAGCCATTTAAATTGCAAAAGTGTGGTTTACCTCGTAAAGTAAGGTGTAGTTTCCTTGAGGCTGTACTTGATGCTCAAATGGGATGTATCCTCTCCAGGTCTCTTATCATCCTCTCCATCAGGAGACTGGTTCCCATCCTCTTCTTCAAACCTCAGGTGTGCTACAGGTGTCTGGACCTCAAGGCATGGTGAGTGCCTGAGACGGTAGTCCACACCAGTCTCTATGGAAGGAGATTTCCATCTGGTCTCTTCGGATTCCTCACTGCTCATCTTTAGCTTGAGTCTGTATGTAGCCAGGGTGTCCAGGATATCTTTTACAGGCTGTAGTATTAAGAAACAAAGTATACAAAAATTGTGTGTTACACTTAGTAAATGAAGTAGACAAGCTGTTGTTAGATCATATTAATGGGGCCATCATTGACATTTGATGACACCATGGTAACCCCTTTTACCCCCTTCCACTTTATGACAAGACATGATACGACTAGGCAACATTCCAAGTTTGCATTTGTCATTTGAATTGTGAACTTTGTATGTCAATAACCATTGCACATATGTTTTTGAGTACCCCTCCCCCCCCAAAAAAAAAATAAATAAATAAAAAAAAAATTAAAAAAATACATGTACAAACATTTTGATAAGACTAGACATGTAGCAGATAGGAGGGGGGGGGGGGGTCAACAGTATAAGGGTCAACCAACTACAAAACCTTGGTAAAATTGACAGCATTGAGACAGTCATGAGTAGTTTCAGGCAAAGTTTCCCCTAACAGTGTGTAAATACATATTATTCAAAACTAATGTTTTTAGTTTGCATCCCATCAAACAAACTTCCAGAAAGTAAGTCTGTCATAAATTGCTTACAAAGTCTTGTGGTAAAGTAGTGTGCTTGAATTTACATGAAGCATACACACTTATCCCAGGATATTTGATATATTGCTCCTACTATTGTTATCAATATGATTCTAATTTCCAAGGGATAAACTAGAAGAGAGACAGACATACAGGCACACATAGAGGGAGGGAGTGTTACTGCTTGATACCTACAATGTTAACTCTTGTTATGCACTTACTTCAGGGTTAAACTCCACAGCTTCAAACAAGCATTCAATGGCAGACTGGTCTCCACCCTGTTTCTCAGCAATCTTTGCCCTGCACAGCCAATAGCCTGCACATTGTTGGATGAGTGGAACTTTGGTCACCATTCCATCCAGCCAGGCTAACATGTCTTCCAACGGGCATCCCTATAATAGGGTAAAAACAAACAAGGGTTTTTGATGAGAAGGACAATTTTGGTGAATGTTGAAAATATATATATCATTTAACATTTGTCAGCAGTCTACATGCAATTAAGTTAGGAAATATGGAACAACCTTTCAAGAGAAAAATCCTGTATATCATTATAAATTCATGTCATAAGTTTCAGAAAAGGGTGTTAATAAGATTTGAATTATTAATCTTCTTTTTATTTTTTCAGCCTGAATGGGTAAATGGATAATTGTCTAGTCATACACCAAAGAGTCTTTAATTCCCCCAACATATTTAAAATGGCATTTGCCTCTAAACTAATGAGCAATCACAAAAGAAATGCACAATGCACAGAATCACAGCATATATTCAACCGACAGCTCTGATCCCTTGAAAAGAAATGAATACAAAGGGTACCAACAGGATATAGGTCAAATATCAACTCAATCCAATAATCTTTTCAAATCATTTGTTTTGCTTGGCAAAGGCATTTTTTGCTTGTGTTTTTTTTCTTTTCTCTCTAAGCTCTCTTCTAATGATACAATTATATCCTGCTAGACATAATACAGGATTTAGGTGGGCTTTCTTGGTATAAACCAGAGCCTGGTCTTATAAACATTTAAGATTAATTACAACTTATGAGATAGGAGACTTGATTGATTGGAGGACTTGCGATTTATTTGAATCAATTGCAACTCTCTATAACACGTGGTCCTGAACACACATTGTGATATTGAGGAAACATTAATTATTAATAAGAATTTCCTGTTCAGAGAAATGTACAGGAAGTAAAAACATATTTACATGACTTAGTAGTGATTTAGTTGTTTGCATACAGCCTTATTTAGAAGGCCTAAATAAAACTGGCATTTCTTGCATGGTCCTTCTAATCTATACCATATTTGACTAATGACTAATACATGTCTAGATCTGAACTAGCTAGACAAGATTTGAGTAGTACAGCCTCAACTAGGAAGACCAGGGGAGTGTTTCACAAAGACTAAGATCGACTTCAAGTTGGACTTAAATATGACAGGCCATTCATGCCACTGGGTGCTCTCACCATTGGTCTCTCAATTATGATCTTCAGATAATATTTTTTCCTTCAATAATGAACTATCAAAAAGGCTCAATTCTGTAGATTTGTGACCATGATTTGTACATCCCTTGAGAGACCATTGCCAGTAAATGGTGAGAGCAAACAGTGGCATGAATGACCTGCCATAATTAAGTCCAACTTAAAGTCAATCTTAGTCTTTGTGAAACACCCCCCTGGTCTTAACTGGTCTGAGTCTCCATCTCACCTCCTCCAGCATTTCCAGACACTCTTTCATGGTGCCATGTACAGCACCACCTTCACCAGACCGACGTGTTCCTTTTCCGGGGGTGTCTCTCCTGTTCCTCCCAAGGTGAGGTGTCCCAGACCTTCTCCTCGACATGTGGCTGCTGCCTGCAGGGCCAGGGGTGTGTTGCAGGGACGACTCATAGCCCAGGAAGTTGTTGAACCTCGAGGGCGTCTTACCCTTGGCTATCAGCCATTGCTCCAGTCTTCCTCTTTAAATTTGGAGACAAATAGTATAAGTAACGATAACAATATTGATGTTTTTTTCTACAGCACATATATCAACCACGAAAATCGCTCAAGGCATTCCAATACCATACCTGCCAACATTTAAAAATAAGAATTAGGAATTTCTAGCACAGTATGCCTTCGAAAATAAGAAATCTGTACCCTTAACAGGCGTTCGCACGTGCAGCGGCAGTGTACCTGGCAATACGCGGTAAATCTGTAATAAAAAATGAATACAAATTCGGTGCTCAATCATGCAGCCTTCCGATGCATGCAATATGTGAACTCCCAAATTGCGGCGCATGATAAAACAAGCTTAATTTGGCTTTAGCAACAACAAAAAACAAAAATATCTGAATTTTGACAAATCAGGATATTCTGAGTTGTTAGGTTCTCAAAATCCATTCCGGATTATTTGGAAGGGTTGGCAGGTACGCAATACTACCCTGGCCTAAAGTGAAAAAAAATTCTAGCAATATTTTAGTTGTTTTGTGGTGCAAGGTCACAAATTGTATTTCTATACCAGTAGCTTATTTCTTGTGGAACGAAAACAAAAATTTAAATTACCTTATGTCTGACTTGCTCTTGCTTGGTCCAGGTGTGACCTTGGGTGTGCAGCTGACAGGGATATTTTCATCACATGCCTCCACTGCTGTTGACATCTTGGGCGAGGAGAATCGAACAGACTTGCGACCCTGGGTATGGAGGCTGACATGTGACAGATCATGTGACCTGATAGGAACTTGCCGAGGCATGGCTGCTGGGATTTTATCTCTTTTGTTTGGAAGCAATGTGCTGCACAAAAAAAAAGGGTAAATGAAAGGGGTGGTTAACATTGGAAAAGCCAAATATGATAGCAAGACCTAAAAGTATCCAGGGAAATTAATTAAGTAAATCATAGATATCAGCCACAAAAAGAAAAAATGTTTGCATAAATCAAAGTCCATGCAGAAAGATCATGAGCATGTATAAGACTTTAAACTATGTTTTTTTTTCTTAAAAGTAGATGCTACCTGTAATTATTTATTTTTTACTATGGATGTACTCACACTTTATTGCCTGTTGCTATATTTTTGCTCTCATTCCTTTTCACACTATTTGAAGATTGATGGGGAGTGTTCATCCTAGTTGATGGTGCTAGGCTTCTCCTGCTAGGCTGCTTGTTAGTCTGTAGATTGCTACATGTACGTCTCCTATCGATAGCTACATCACGTTGGGTTGAAGGGCCTGGGGTATAAAACCTAGCTTGCTTGCTCTTATCATCAGTTCTCTCCATCTTTTTCTCGGATTTAGATATCTGAATGGATTTCCTACGAAGCAGATGGAAAACATAAAAATATGTAATTACAAGTAAGACATGATTACCAACAGTATGTTTCATAGTGTAAAAAAATAGTGGAATCAATTGTCAACATCTCTCTCTCTCTCTCTCTCTCTCTTTCTTCATTTATGTTTCAACATTTGATTATCACTCAATCTTTATTTATTTAATACCAAATTGATTTTGTGAATCATGCGTATACATACTTTCTATGAAAGAAATGTGTATTATCATTGTTTGTTGAAATAATCATAGGAATTATTATCTATGCACAATGGGTCTATTTTCAACGATTAGATAAATTAGCTTTTATTCCTCAAATTGTTAAAACTATTAATTTTGGTGCATACTATACTTTGCAAGTATCTGGAAAGAAATAATGACAGAAAGTTAATAAATTGCCTCATAAGTTACATTTCTCAGTACATGGTGCATATATAAACTACCCTATTGCTCATAAAGTTGGAATTATTTCTTCATACCTCTTTTCATGAAATGACTGTGATAATATGTTTTATTCTTGATAAAGTTTAAATCTTCTCAGAAATGTATCAATAAAGTTATGAGGAGATGTAAACTTTATCTATCAGTATCAAGTATACATGTACATACTGTCACAATCAATTCATGAAAAGAGGCAAGAGAAAATTATTCCAACTTTCTGGGCAACAGCGTATGATTCTTCATCCATAGCCAGGCATTCTATCTGCCTGACAAAAGTAAAGTTGGATTGTTTAGATTACCTCTTCAATGGATGACTTGGAGTTGTGTGCTTGGACAGCAGTTTTGTCTTTTGTCTCTCCTCTTGTATTTTACTTAGGGTAGGCAAACCCTTCTTTGCTCTCCATGCTTGCAGCCTTTTCTCCATAATATCTAAAACAATACCACAATGAATTTCATTATAAAAAATACATTGATGATCAAGCTCTTCTTGTATGTAGGGGACTAAGGGTACATGTATTAGCTGTATTGTGTTTTCAAGGCTAAAATTCCTATAAAGTCATACTTTTCAGTACTTTAGGACAAATTTAATAATGTAGTCATGAGTCTTTGCAGCTTTAGCATTTTTTGGTATGGATTTGTGTGATGTGAATACTCAATATTATGCATTTCAGGAATCGCCAGGAATCACTGATCAATCGGCAGTGAAAATAGAAGTCAACACAAATTATAACATGCATTTGAAAATATTGTGGGGGCAAATTGAACAGAAACAGATGTTTACTTCTTTATGTTTTGAACATAATTTCGAGCATGGATCACTGTGGAAATGTCATCTGTTTCCCAAGGCCTCAGGTTTTGCCCAGTCTGAGATGTCCGTGGTGGAGACTGGAGAGCCATTGTGGATTCAAAATATTGTGCCAATAATGATACAGGATCAGGAGTGATCACATCTCAGGGAATAATTTTCCTGGTATCGCATCGCAATTTGCTATGTATTTTTGCATAACTGCTATACAAAATATCTTTTGTGTAGCAGTTTTCTTTCATAGAAATGTACAGAATTTCATTTGAAATATTTATCCATCGGGTGAAATTGCTTATCAAAAAATTTAGGGAAAGTTATTCCCTGCATCTAAGTAACATGTCTAAGGCTTGTTCAAGTATTGGGCGGTAAACTGCTGCAAAAGAAGCCGCAGTGATCTTTCTACATGTAAATCAGCACTTTACTGACACTTGATAACACTTTTAGCAGCGAAATACAATAAATTTAACTCGCCAATGAATGTAAAAAATACTGCAACTCGACCCCCCATAAAAATTGGTATTCTGAAAGCTCACTTAACTTTATTTTTAACGTTACTTTTAAGTACTCAAGTAAATTGAGCGCTAACAGACCTCCTAATCGGTATTCTGAAAAATCACTTAGCACTCTATGAACTCCTACATCATGAAAATAGGCCCCTCCTCTTTTTTAGCCCATTTCCACCAATCAGATATACTGTAACCAATTAGAAAAATGATGTATAAATGTGCTCCAATTTCAACATAGGAAAATGTGTTTATAAACTGCAGAGTGTGAGAGCCGCTTTCAGAAAGCCTTGTGATAATTTCACTTTCTTGAATTGAAACATCCACTTAATTTTAGAACATTGAGACCTCTGTCTTATCAAAATGAATAAGGTTATTCTTAATTAATCAAACATTTCATCTTGGCAATTGGACATCCATTGCGTGAAATGAAAAATACAATTTTAGGTGATAGGTGATAGTGGTGGTTATTTTACCTGACAGCTAAGAAAGCAATAAATGCTTGTAAATAAGCAACCAGGAGACCGACGGCTTTAGGTCCTCTCCGAGGGACCTGGTAATGAGGATTAATGCCTTACCAAAGGGCACTAGCGCATCGACTTGGTTTCGAACCCGGGTCACCGGATAACGAGACCAATGCTCTATCGACTGAGCTATCGCGCCTCCTCCTTTTACTAGTGTTGTGTCTGCCATGTCTCGCTAAAAAACTGATGACTTCATAGAACTATTGGGTCTTTTATCTTTTTGAAGCCAATCGACTACTAAAAGAGATTTAAGAACAACAAAACTCTTTCAACTCCTCATTTGACTGCTGTGTGCGCACATCAAAGCAGTTTATAGCAAAACGCATCTCTTGCCAATTTAAAATGGTCATTTAAGTGAACTTTCAGAATACCAATTTTCCAAATTGAGAGTTGTGTGTGAGAAATAGGTGCGTGATGTGGACCAAGTTTTTTGTGGCTTATTTTTTTATTGGCCAAGTTGATTACTGGAAGTACTGAGACTATTGCTGGAAAAAAACCACATGTGGCGGTTAAAAATATCAAATCGGATATCTTCATTTTATTGGCAGTGATTTCGACCTTGGATTATAACTGGAAATATCAGAAGTTCTTCATAATGATAATAAAGGCATTAAAGATTATGATTTTTGACAGTTAAATTCATGAGTAAGTATTTGAAATTTTAATTTTATTTTCCCCCATTTATTCTAAACATGCGATATATCATTTTTACATAACGGTAGATAACTTCACACAGGCGCGCGCCCGCCCGCAACCCACCATCAGTATGTACTGTATAGTGCAGCGGTTTGCCGTGAAACCTGTGAAGAGTGTACATACTAATATCAACGTTTATCTGAAAATTACTCCAAAAATAACAAGAAAATTGACACGAAACAGGTAACAAACATAACGCCTTTTAACTCATGATCATTATTTGGACATTTAATTAATATTTACTTCATTTTGGGTATGTTTTAGTAGGGTATCTCCACGCCGGAGTTACGGGTCAAATTTTGGATACGTATCTGAACAAGCGCCGAAGTAGAAGGCAAGAGCCACGGATCGCCTGGCCGAGTCTCAGCTCAGGTCTGCCAAACAAGAAATTAGCAACTAAAGCAGACCTGTTAAAACCAGTGATCGAAATTTATATCGTCTTATATACTAGTGAAATTGGCGTTAGTTCATAACAGCTTTCATAATTAAAACAAAAGTTAGTAAATCACACTCACTCAGGTTCAATATGTGGGACTTAATATTAAAACTACCCAATTTCTCACCGTTTTCTACCGAACTTCTTCGCCTTTTCCGACAATCAGAAGATTTAGAAAGTGACTCCATCGTATTCCGAAATTATATGGCAGAGTACTTTCTAGCAAAGCAAGGCAGAGATAAAATAAGACAAAACAAATCTCGAAAACTGGCAGTCTTGACTGTTTATGTTTTTGTAATTCGCTCCTCCTTCTGTCTGTTCTCGTTGATGACCAATCACGTCGTCGCATACTTCCGGGGGGCGGGGGGGGGGGGGGTGGTAGATAGGGACCGGATCAGGGTACCGAGTGGGCGCGGAGAGGTGGTATGGGCATATGGGCCTACAACAATACATATAAATACAAAAAAAATACATGAAGGTAGCATTTGGACACGTTAGTCTCGTGGATAGGCGATCGCCTGGTAACTGGAAGGTACTAGGATCGAAACCCTGCAAGTGGATTTTTTTTTATTAAAAAAAAAACTTAAACAAAAAAAAAGCCGATGATGTTAAACCCATTTTTATGTCGCTAAACATATTTATTGCTATTCTTTTAATTGATCGATACAATGACCTTACAATGAACTTGTAAACAAAATAAAGTACTACACGAAGTACACGAAGGACAACAATTCTGTTTTATCAATCAAAAAAAGACATAATAATATTCAATACTTTTTCAGTCTGAATGAAAAGGAGAGAGAGAGAGAGAAAAAGAAAGAAAGAGAGCCAGAAAGAGACTAAAATGAAAGTCCAATATACCCCATTAATCAAATAAAGTATGATAATCTCAATCCACATATTTACAATTAATTCAAATGTTTTGGCGGGAAAGCCAGAATTAAAAAAAAATAAGTAAATCATTTTTTCCAAGTTTGGAGTTGAATAAGAATTATTGTTGTTGTTGATATAAGGAAAAGGGTTCCAAGGCACAATATGTCAATGGGGCCTGTTGTGGGGGGGGGGGGGTAGTGTAGAAAAAACTGTTGATCGTGGGGAGGGGGGGGGGCAAAAGGGCCTTGCCTCCCAGCTGTTACCTCCAACCCCCCCCCCCCCCCATCAAGAAATAAAATAGAAGGAAGGAAAGGGAAAGACAAAAGGAAAAGAGGAGATAAAGGGAAGGAAAAAAAAGAGGAAGAGGAAAAGAAAAGAAGAAGGGGGATATGGGGATATCAGTTGCAATTTTCCCGCTAACAAATTGTAGTTTGGGGGGGTGCAAAAGGTCATTGCCTCCCCCCCCCCGCCCTTAAAAAGGGGGAAAAAAGGGAAAGGGAAAGAGGAGAGCAAAAAGGAAACAAAAGAGAGGAAGAGGCAAAGAAAAGGGTGAAAAGAAGGGGAGAACAGTTGCGCCAACAACGCGTGGATCGGGGGGGGGGGGGTCGAAAGGCCCTTTCCTCCCCCAGCAAGCCTAAAACAGAGAGAAGGAAGGGAAGGGAAAGGAAAAGAGGAGAGATATATAGGGAAAGAAATAAAAAGAGAAAGAAGAAAGCTATAGGGGAGATCAGTTGCGATTTTCCTGCCAACAAGGTGTAGATCGGGGGGGTGGCACTGGCGTACTGATGGGGTGGGGGGGGGGGGGGGGGGGCTGGGGAAACAAATGCCCCTAAATATAATTCAAACGTGGTTTATTTCTAATTCGATACCGGTGATTTACAAATGTTGCTGAAATGACATGATTTTCCGAGATTTTTCCTCAATCTTTTTTATACGTTTGTTGGAAAATGGCAAATTCCTAAAGAAAGAAAAAATATTAGTGACCTGCCTTTGTCACAAAATAATGAGGGGTCAAAATTTGCTCATCTGACCGTGATTAAATGCCTGAAACCCGAGCTTCCGGGGGCTCTGCCCCTGGATTAAACGTAGGGTCTGAACGTAGGCGCGGGTCCAGGATTTCTTAGGGGGGGGGGCAAAATTTGGAATTTTGCAAACCAAATATTCGTACGTGACCACTAAAGCAGTGGCGTAATGAGCAAAATCCTTTTTTTGGGGGGGGGGGAGGGGGGAGAGGAACGAATTCCGTCTCACCACCATTTTTACATGCAGGCCCTGCTGAACGTTTTTCAAAGTGGGTGGGGGAGGGGGAGGGCGTATGGGCACTTAATTACGGTCAGATGAGCATATTTTTATACCTTATTTGTGACACTGACACGACACTAATTGACGTGGGGTCCAGGGGGCGTAGCTCCTGGAAGCTGAGGGGTTTTAGGCATCACATTATGTTGCATTTTGTTTTGTTACTGTTATGAGTTTATATTCATACTTTTGTTATCAAGCAGAATAAATAAAAACATACATACATACATACCCCCCCCCCCGATCCACATCTTGTTGGCGGGGAAAATCGCAACTGGTCTCTCCCACCTTTCTTCTTCCTCTTTTTTTCCTTTTCTCTTTCTCTCCCTCTTCCCTTCCCTTCCTTCTCTCTCTTTTAAGTTTGCTTGGGGGGTGGAGGGTAAGGGCCTTTTGGTCCCGCCCCCCCCCCCGATTCACACGTTGCTGGCCGAATTAATTGCAACTGATCTCCCCTTCTTTTCATTTTTTCTTTTCTTATTTCTCTTTTTTGTTCACTTTTAGCTCTCCTCTTTCCCTTTCCCTTCCCCTCCACCTCCCTTTTTGGCGGGGGGGGGGGGGGAGGCAAGGGCCTTTCCCCCCGATCCACATCTTGTTGACGGAAAAATCGCAACTGCATGGTACCCCCCCCCCATCTTTTCTTTTCTTCTACCTCTCTATTTCTTTCCCTTTCCCCTCTTTTCCTTCTTTCTCTCTCTCTCTCTCTCTCTCCCTCTTTTTTTTTTCTCTCTCTCTCTCTCTCTCTCTCTCTTATAATCTACAGCCGATGCCAATACGCACATTGCCATATCTTTTTAGACTATGATGAAGTAAATGATGATTATTTTTCTTGAAGGTATTTGTAATCGTCTACTTGTCGGAGTTTCGATTTAAATTAAGTCGTATTTGTTTGTCATACATTTTGCAATACAACAAAAAAATCATTAAAAAATTAAAATTAAAAAACAAATTGAGAAAAGGAGTCAGTGGCGGATGCAGGGGGCATATAGGGAGCGCGTGCCCCGCCCCTACCCCCTAAAAAGCAGGGCGGTAGGAAGGAAAAAGGGAGTGAGGCGGAAGAAATAAAGGCAGAAAAAAGGAAGAAGATATAAAGGAAGCTGAAATGAGAAAGAAAAAAGAAAGACATATGAAGGAAGATAGACATCAACCCTCCCCCCCCCCTCTCTTGAGCAAAACAAAATAATTAAAAAAATCTTTTTTTATTTTTTTATAGGGGGGGGGGGGGGGGGGGGGGGTCGCAAGCCTGAATCCGAAGACTGGGGTATAGATGTAGATCTAGGTAGAGTCTATATTTTTTAGGGGTCATCAAAGGTCCTAGCCGTGGCCGTGGGCACGTACGACGTAGCGCTCCTCGCCCTCGCTCGTCGGCCGGCTGCGCCAAGCGCGCGCTTGAGCGCCGTATTTATTAATGATTATGAGTTGACAGAGGAAGTTGCTGAATAAATTCGTACGCCGATAGAGTCAATTCAAATATGCTCTGAATCACTGAATTTAGATTTTACGTGAGTGAAGATCTATGTATTATGGCATAATTATTATATTTACTGTAGATATTCATTTAAATTGGTTATATATTAATTTCAGGCCTAGTTTGTCATGTTTGTGTTTACGAACGATGCCAAACAGTAAAATCACTCACGGGAAGTCGAATGTATGGGGCTGAAGTGTAAAGAGCTGTATGAAAGAGTCGACGCCCACATAACTCCGGGAAGCTCCGATGCCGAAGGCGAAGGCGTCGGAGCTTCGGGCGGTGCATCGAAAAACATTTTAACAGCGAGTTGGGCGACATTATCTCAAAATATGCAAAGGGAGTAATTACAATTTTGACTTTAATATTTGGTTGCTCGACACCTCTGGGCATCTACATGTATCCATCTACTTGAAATTATAATTATAATTATAATTTGAAGAAGTCTTCGATGGGGAAAAGCCAAAAGAGGGTGATTCTTCGTCCTACCCCGACGATTCTTCCATGTTGTTTCGTCGATTCAACCGGCGAAGAGAAGTACGCCCTACCGCGCATGCATACTTAGTGCGTACTAAGAATCACCCCCTTTTCCCATCGAAGACTTCTTCAAATTATAATTTCAAGTTAATGGATAGATGCCCAGAGGAGTCGAGCAACCAAGTAGATCCAAGTCAAAATTGTAATTACTCCCTTCGCATATTTTGAGATAATATTGCCCAACCCGCTGTTAGAATGTTTTTTGATGCACCACCCGAAGCTCCGACGCCTTCGGCATCGGAGCTTCCCAGAGTTAAAGAGATCAGAGACATCTAACAACTTTAGCATTTAGCCTGTGGTACCTCGTCTCTGTTATCTGAAATAGGAAACCACCATTCGATCGCATTCTGCACAGTACTGTAGTGCTTCTAGGCGCTTGTTCAGAAGCCTAGCGCTTCTTTGCATCATACGCAAGTACTTATTGGAATATATATTAATGACTCTTGCCAGTCTTTTTCTCTTTCATTTTTTCCAAACCAAGTTGATACTTTGATAGGCTAGATTTTGGACATGGTCATGATGGTGATAATATTGACATTGATATCACCAAGCCTTAATTGGCATCCATGTGCCCCTGCAAAGAGTTGAATGTAAACAGAAACCTGTACTAGTGAGGCATCTAAATTATAATGCCCTTATCCTTATCCCATTAAAAATCATTTGTCTTCCTCAGCTCAGGCCTCGTACCATTTATTTGATCTTCATGATAGGCTGCATACTCATAGTCCTTTGAACTTGAAGATTACCAGAAGAACGAAAAGAAGAAAATGAGTTTATCACTTATTCCTGCACACAACAAACCTTGCAAACTACCTTGATCTTCAGAGTTTGCTGCATCTGCAGGAGTCTTGACAAACTATTTACCTTTTCACTTGTTATTTTCAGTTGGCAAGCTGGACATAAATGCAATCAGAGCAGATGATGAATTCCATGAAGCTTTCTACCACCAACATTGATTAGTAGGGGTTGCGCTTGGAAGCACAAGCCAGCCAGCCAACCAGAATGTCGTCTACGGCCACACCCACTACCACATCCTCTCCCCCTGGGCCTGGTGTTTCAGGAACGGGGTCTTTTGGGGAGGTGTTCTTCGTGACCCTCGCGGTGACCCTTGTGGCATGCATCTGGATCCTCTACTTGGCCTTCTACAATGCTAGAGTCTCAGGCTTCTTGCTCACCAAGATCATCAATAAGTTCATCAAACAGGGCCATCTCCATGTTGGTGAGTATATTTTTATTGACTCTTAGAAATAGAAATATTTAATGGTCCATTTAAATGGTTTATTTCAATGAAAACACCATCATCATTTCTAGTACAATAAAAGTAAAAAAAGATTTCAAACCTAGACATGTATGTAGGAATTGGTGAATGTGTATTTGAGCGAATGAATTAATTTTACTATTGTTGCTGTTGATAATGTTATTGCTGATAATAAGCAAATAATTACCATTGGTGAAGGTGATGGGACAAATTATCACTTCCAAGGCGATCTGGATGTAGTTATTCGCTGAGGAAAGATAGCGTATGCATTCAGATTGCCGAGGAAGTGATGTTTGTCATCGCGTGAAACCAAAAGGTGATTATTTGCTTTATGTTCCACATCGGAAATATTTCACTTCTTCCGTTATTTTAGAGCAACAAGTCCTCAATTAACAGCTAGCAAACGGTGTATGATACATACTGTGCATGCATGGTGGTGTGACCAATTGGTTCGTGTGAGATCAAATTTTGTGTACTAACACTAAAAGTGCTTAAAGAGGAGAGCAATACGCAGCGTATACAATTAAAGTGCATTGCACTGTGTAGACAGTAGCCTATCTACACAGTGTAACAAATCGTAGAGCAAGATTCTTAGTATGTGGACTATAACATTTATTAGTTACCGGTAGAGTAGAAGAATAAGTAGTAATAGTAGTAGTAATAGTAGTAGTAGTAGTAATGGTTGTAGAAGAAGTAGTAGTAGACAGTGATGATGTTGAAGAACAAATAGGGACTGAGACAGAAAGCAAAATGTTGTTGGTTGTACACAGAGAGAAAGAGAGACAGAGGGAGAGAGAGAGAGATATAGAAATAGGGAGAGAAAGAGGCAGAAAGACAGAGAGAGAGAGAGAGAGAGAGAGAGACTTAACAAATCTTGAGGAAGCACATTCTCTAGTCTTATGTAATATGTAAACACTTGGGATCTTACCTTTATTTGTTCTCATTTTCTCTTCAAGGTTCCTTCTCTTTCTCAGTGTTGTCTGGAAAGGTGATGTTTTACGATGTGGCTTACATCACAGAAGACAGCACAATCAGGTAGGCTAATTGCAAATCACTACCTTTAACCCTATATAATCTGGGCTATTTTGAAACCGATAACGGGGAGGAAGCGGGGGAGGGGGAGGGGGCTTCTAAAGCCCCCCCCCCCCCCTATGATCTCGGCCAATCGCTGCGAAAATTTGCATGCATGTGAAGTGAAGTATGTATATTACTATGGTAGTTTAATTTTTTTGAAAAAAAATCGCTCATTTGCATGTTTATGCAAATAAGGTAATCAAATTCACATTTTTACCCATAAATCATATATTCATATTCAAACATTAGTTTTCACTACATATATTCTTTAGACCACTACTAATACCAACAAAAATTGGAAGAGCCAAGTTATTCCTTATGTCGTCTATTTTTTGATAATTTCTTATGGATTACTCTGTTTTTTCAACTTATGTATTTTATTGTTTTTGTTGTTTTATTTCATTACTAACTATAATTAAACTATTTTGAACCCCTAAAGAACCACCTAAACTATAAACAAGACCAAATAACCAATGTTTTATCTCTTTTTGGAACATGAGATTTCCATATTTTTTTTTACACAAATTACGAAAATGAGTGATTTTCGGGATGACATGCAAAGACAAAAGGTCATGTGACTTTGTAACTGTAGGTCCGATTTTCGAAAAATTTATTTGAAAAGATTAGCAAGACTTGAAAGAAAAAAGTCATAAAATTTCAGCGCAAGATTCTTTCGCGGTCAAAAATGATTGCTAAAAATGTAGAGGGGGGAGGGGGGCTTCTAAAGTCCACCCCCGGCTAGATAGGGTTAGGGGTACCCCTCCCCCTCACCCCCCCCCCCCCCGCAACATTTTGCTCTGGTGACAATTGCATTTGACTTTGTCACTGATATAGGACCATATCAGTCAAATAAATATTTTGTATATTCAGCAAAGAAAAAAGTTAAACATTAGTAAAGGTTGCAGACTTGCAGTAAGTCACATGGATAGCGAGAATATAAAAAAAGATTAACTAAATAATTGTAGTATAATTTGAAGATCTTCTTTACCGATTCCATGTGACTTTGCATGAATCAATACCAAGATACAACGAAAAATTATTTGGAAGTATACCCGAAAAAGAAAACAATGTTGCATTATGTACATGTATATGACTATATCTACCCCCCCCCCCAAAAAAAAAAAATTTAAAAAATGCCGGTTCAGAGTGTACATGCAATATAATTGACCATGTAAAGTGTTGGCTAACAGGTAAAGTGTGCATTATGCAGCCAGTCCACTAGATAACTGTCTCCTAATCAGCATGCATTCAAGATTCAAGTGAAAGTGGAAACCGAGAGTATCCGCACACAGGAAAAGGGGTGTAGCCTTCTTAAGATGAACTCATGTTGCACAAGCCTGCATTGCACACTGACATTCCTACATTTTGCATTAAAAACTCATTTTAACAAACTGTTTCTGCAACTTGCATAAAATATATTGGAAATATCTGCTTGTGAATGGATCTATAATATTTGCTTCATAGAAAAAAAAAGCAAGCAAGCAAACAAACAAAACAAACTGGAAACCCTCTCTTGTATATTAGAGTGATAGGTATATTTGTTTTGTAATATAGATGTTAGATTAATCAGCCTCGTAAATACAAAACTGTACTGATTAATGACATTATCCATGCATTGACGCAATTGAAGGTCAGTTGGCAATTTCAAGCTTCATCAGGCATTCAAGTAGCAATATGTGCATGTAATTCGACTGCTGTTCTTTTCCCAGGTAGACCTATTTATAAATGGGTGCCACCTGCAGAAATGCATATTTTCACGTTATTTGTTCTTTCTAGTGTAGTAGTTAATTATATTATGCATTGCTAAGTGTTTTTTTTATAGAATATTGTATTATAGAGTGGATTTTATAAAAATAATAGTAATGAATTTTATTTGAAAATGTGTTTATTTTAATGTAATCTATCTGTGTATGTTTTTGATATGAACGTTTCTGCAAACTTTACTGACATTACTTGCATATACAGACCGTATATATTCTTACATTTTATAATGTTAAAATTTGATTTGAATGGCCTTCAGTGTGATGCAGGTATTATATTATAATCACAAGTCTGCTTGTGACCTCGTTTGATTTTACAGTACACATGTAGTTCACTTTGTATTCAATTCAATTTGCTGTAAAATCTTTGTAATGCATAGCATGGATGCTCAAGGTCAGGTTTACATGTTTCCTAATGAAGAAAAAAAAATCATCATCATTATCATTTATACAGTAGCCTTAAAGGCCCTCTAAAGTGTTGGGAGCCTCAAAAATGTGATGGCAAAATTTCACTTAAATTGTATTGTGATATGAAAGAGGGTGTCATTTAATACACATTTCTGCAAGGATTTTCAAAACAAATGTGTTTGAAGTTGAATATTGATGAAATGATAATTTTTTTTAGGATATCTGCCTGCAACTGAAAACAATGAAATTGTATATTCTTTTATATATATTTTCTTCAAACACATTAATTTGGGGAAAATCTTTGCAGAAGCGTGTCTTAAATGACAGCCTTTTTCACATTATGATACAATAATTAAGTGAAATTTTGCCATTAAATTTGGGGCAAATTTGGAGCTCCCAACACTTTAGTAGCATTGTTCAGATGAGAGAAAATGGTGCTAAGGCTAAGGTAGTGACTTCAGTCCTAGATCTATGTACAATTAAAGATAATCTGAAAGTTTGAGTGAAAACGGACCATTATTAATGATAAAAACTGGGGAAAACTGATCTGATCGATTCCTTAATTCTCCCAACTATGTTTTTGCAATTTAATTACATTTAAGGTGAATGTAAATTGTCACAAAGCAATGAATTGGCTATATATCATTCCAGACATTTAAGTGTTGACAGATTTTTTATAGGCTGTTTTATGACTTATTTTCAAGGGAAAACGGTTGGGAAAATTAAAAAGTGGTTGGGAGGATTTACTGTTAATCACTGTTAAAGGTGTTGACCAGTGACACCTTTATAGAAAACCATAAATATCTTTGTGGTTTGAGGGTTTTCTCAGGATGTTTTGCCTGTTAGAGCATTGGTACAGTAGAAGGAATATAATAAGTAACATTTCATTCAAAAACTACACAATTTTGTCATCAACCTTCAACAATGTTACCAAGTCACTTTAACTTTCCATTTCCAGTGCAGTAGAATTGTATGATGCTATCATTGCTATCTTCTGTTCATGTCTCCTTGTAGAGCCCAGCATGGATTGCTGATATTCAGATGGTGGAGGCCATATACACCTTTAGGGGGGCAGGAAGGTAAGGTCATTGTGGATATTCATAATTTTCTTCACATTTTTTGTGTTGTAAAGTGCTTGAATGAGCTTATATATTTATATTTGTGATGAATATAAGTGATATGCAGTTTTACATACAGATAGATATTTTCTGTTATAGTGTTTCCCTTGAATTGTGTTTCTCATTGAAACATGTCCTGAAGCAACCTGTATATGTACATTAAAGACCACCTGCTTAAAACACCTGTTTTCTTGTATCCCTTGAGTGGCCTTTATACACAGGTTTCACTCTATTAAGTCACTTTAATTATAGTACAAACGTATCTAACCAACCGCTTTGTGATCTCTATTTTAATCATTAAGATATTCATATCTATAGGAGTGATAAGCTTATGAAACTCAGGAACTCTTTGATGAATTATAACACAGTGCCTGGTGCATGTAATATGCAATTCTGAATTAATTGAATACAATATTAGATCAAAGCCAACGTTATTCGATGCCTTTGAAAATATGGAGCCTTGGATCAGGAGCGGATCCAGGATTTTGTAGTAGGGATACAATTCTGTAGTGTTGTTAAAATTTGTAATTGAATTAAATTGAAAATAAAAATTGGAGAGGGAGGGGCATGCCTTTATGAGTTATTAATCAAGGTATTGAGGATGATTGGGTTTAAAGGGGAGGGGGGGGGGGGGCATTTAGCCTTGTTCAGAATAGATACATGTACATATTTTTAATGACGCAATGTGCGTTTCGCATCATATTTCCGTACCTTAAAACACAGACCTCGGTGAATATGCTAAAGACCTTTGTTGAGCATAGTTGCCATTCATTTATGAATCAACATAAAAAATACTGTTTTTTTTTGGTGGCGGTTTACCATGTCATATATCTGAACGCGCTTTTCCTGTGTCAGTGCTCTAGATATCATATTGGTTCTCATCTTTCCAGATACATCACAATGCGAGACGAGGCTGACAGTATTCCTGAGTAGCTGTGAAGTGCACTTCTACAACAAGACATCCCTCTATGCCCAGCTGGAGAAGGCCTTTGGTCTGCCTCCGGAGATGACATCTCACAGAGAAACAGAAACCAGAGACAGTAATGCTGAGTAAGTTTTTTCTTAAAGGTTCAACTAAAGCTTACCACAAACTAAATGATCCAACTGCCGTTTGCTTTTGAATAAAATTGAAAGACTATGAAATAGCAGCATTTATAATCTTTCAGATTGCGTTTCTTTATGGACATACAAACAGTAAAATTGCAATTATTAGTTACTGTTAATCTTTCTTTTGTTAAAAATAAAAAGCCATAACAATTTCAGAGTACAGACAGCAATATTATTGGTCTGACATCACCATAATCTGCAGTCGATCAGGCCTCTCTCATCCTTAAAGGCCAACAATACCCAACTATTGGGATTTTAATAATCATAAAAACAGTAGAAATCTCATTTAAGATATTTTACTTGTTATAATTTAGATACAATGTGCTTTAAACTGTTGACCTTTTGTCTGTAAATTTTTCCCTCTAGGAATGATGGAAGAAGTGAGTTGCAGAGAAGGCATGATGCTGCAGGGATTTCATGGAGAGACTTCTTTGGTGTCATCAAATTTGAAATCTCTGACGTAAGAAAAAAACGCTTTGAATTACACAATGAATTTTGCATTCCTCCAGCTAAGCCTTGAGAGTTAGCTTTGAGAATAAGGACCTACTATCTATTATTTAGATATTGAGGTGAATGCTCATATTACATTGGTGTATACAAACACAGCTACATTTTGAAAGGTACATGTTAAGAATAACAACTAGGTTATTCATGAGAATATTTCTTGAGAATGTGACAAATTAAACTTGTATCTAAAAAGACTCAACAAAGGATCTGCTTCAACCAGCCCACCTTTCATTCTTGAGTTACAAAAAACACAAAAAACATCAAATTTACAAAGGGTATGAATAATTGATTAATGTATATGTACAGTGTAGAGTTAAGTACCCATTTACTACACCAGAATATTAGTACAACAGCGGAACAAATCTTGAACCATGTGATTCACATTCCAGACCATGACACCTCTGTGAAGCCATAGTACATATATATTATAACTTATTATCAAACATCTATCAAATATCGCAAATTAAATTTCCTCTTCCCAGGGTCGTTTTGTGTTTGGCAACAAGCTGGTGCCGAGCGTTCTCATGCTGAACATTGAGGATTGTCACGGTATCTACACCACCCGAGAGCCAGAGTGTCGCTGGGACCAGTTCACACATGAGGTCAAATGCACGGCCGAGGGGTTAAGGGCCGTCCTAGCACCTAGCCCAAAGTATGACGGACCAGTAGATGAGTAAGTATGATCCATTCACTTCAATATATTTTGCCTCTTTCCAGGGTTTAACTTTAAAGGGATTGGGTAATTTTGTCTCAAATTCTGAAAACAAATTCTGGATTTAGCTCATGCTGCAATGAACCTTTATGTCAGGCAGTAACCCCATGACTTTTACAAGCCGATCACCCGTCTGATTATCAAGATATTTATGATTGGATATCAAAATTCAAAAATTTGTTTCCTAACGGTTTTTATAACACTACAGTCTATTGGTGGAAATGAGTATGGTAAAACACTGATAACACTTAGGGCCATGCATCTCAGATTTAATATTGTTAAACAATGCCTTTAAGTAAGGTTTGAGGCTGTTGATCTGAAACCTATTTCTAAGCATTTGTTTCGTGGACGTTATAGCAGGACCTCCTTGCATGTTTTACAATACCGTTATGTAGAAGTTCATGAGGAGCTCTCGACGACGTCATAGAGGATTGTTTATTGTGGTTAAAATGATATTGATACCGACGATGATAATGATAGTAGTGATAAGGAAGCTCATTTTTGATGATTTATTTTTCCAAGTCTATTTATTATGCCCGTATCACAATTACTACATGTACAGTCTGTAAAATTTAGTCTCCTATGTATTATTCTGCTTTTCTCTCTTTCTCTCTCTCTCTCTCTCTCTCTCTCTCTCTCTCTCTCTCTCTCTCTCCTTCTCTCTGTCTCTGTCTCTGTCTCTCTCTCCATCTCTCTCTCCTTCTCTCTCTCTCTCTCTCTCTCCTTTCTTCTCCTATTCAGGCCTCCAAGATACATGGGGGATGGCTTTGTCGTCATGCAGTCCAGTAAAGTTCAAATACATTACGTTCAAGATGAACCAGGTAATTGATAATAATAATAATGTTAATAATATCTTCATTTATATAGCACTCACACACGATTGGTTTTACAGCACTTTACAAGGTGTGAAGGTGGGAATATCAGTTAAATAAATACGTCTTCAAGTGCTTTTTTAAAATGTCTACTGTGTGTGCTGTTTTGATATTCAGGGGCAGTTGATTCCAGAGGTGGGGTGTATATGGTTGAAAAGCATTGTCATCTGTTAATCTTAGTTAATAGGCAGTGAAACTTGCTAGTGTTCCATGCTCATTTACAGCGTATATGTCAATCTTAACGTACTGTCTTTACAGCATTTTATTAGCTGTTATCTTTCACACACCACCAATGTAATGACATTAAGCACCCTAAAAAGAGAATAGTCAATGATGTCTGAGATAATCTCTTAATGACAATGCTAAATTTACATAATAGGTAATTAAGATGTTTATTAACGGACCATAAAACTACCTTAACTACAACTAACAATGGGTTATAGTCCAAATGTAATGTACTTGATGTGCAAATGGATGCTTGTGATTTAAAGTACCTTACAGTTTCCCAGATAACATCTTTAGAAAGCAAAGGCCAATAGGCAATTAGAAAATATTTTGTTTATTTTCTGTTGGTAATCATAACATTCTTTTATACTATTTTCTCAGAAATTGTGTTTGTATTGATTTCTAATTAAGGCTGTTGTTGATTCATATTTTGAAGAAAAAAGAAAAAGAAGTGTATGTAGTGGAATCAAATAATTAGAATTGATGCATGGTATTTTTTGACCATTTCAATGTCCACTTTGTTCTATCAAGGCCTTGTACCAACCCCAGAGGAGCTGATGGAAGAAGAGGACGATGACCAGCCATTTCAGCCACCGGTCTCGGTACTGGACATCACATGCCAGAAGAAGGGAACCCACTTCACATATGGACCATGGGCTGATAGACAAAGGTAACGATAGCCCCTTTCACATATGAGTCCTGATCATTTGCAATATTGTTTTCTGTTTAATCTGTTCTTTGCCACTAATTTAGTGAATACTAATCGTAAGTTGCTTCGTTGTCTCATCAATTTTTTATTTCAAAAAAACATTTTGTGAAGAGTAGAAAGTCTTGCAGCTTGTATTCCATTGATTAATTGGTATAAATTGATTTTGTTTGTTGGTTTTTAATGCATGACTGCTATTAAAGAAAGCATGTGTATGCTTGTAAGCAAGGGGACCTACAGCCTTAAGTCCTCTCCGAGGGACCTGGTAATGAGGATTAATGCCTTACCGGAGGGCTCTAGCGCATCGTCTTGGTTTCGAATCCGGGTCCTCCAAGTTACCACTCTGGGGGCAAACTATACAATGCATATTGCTAGTTTTTCTTAATCCATGCATTATAGGGGATGATTGGTCAGCTCATTTTGTGTGATCATATTTAAATTTTGAGAAGATAAAAGGATGCAAGACTATCCATGATGTTCTTTGAATTATTCCCCTTGAATCCCTATCAGGTATAGTGATGGGTCAAGGGGTAAAGTTAAGAGTTGGGTTAGTCTAGGAAACTGACTTGGAGCAATTGCCCCAGGAGCAAATGTCGTACAACCTCTATTAAGGAGTGTTCAGTTTCTGATGACAACTTTTTCAGTGATCAGTGCAGTTACCATGATGAAACTCATCTTTAGAGTTTGATACAATATTAGGAAATCAGTTTCCTGCTATTTCATCCTAATTCTTATCATTTTTGTCTTTGTCTGCAGGGAGTTTTTGATGAAGTTCTTCTACCCACAACAATACAACACACAGCCAGCCACCCCACCTGCTGTCCCGGGTGATAAGAGACAGTTTGAGAAACTAGACATCACCTTGAACATTGTAGAGGAAGCTACTATAGACATTCTCTTCACCAAGAACAAGGTTTGTAACTTTATTTTTTAACTTTATTGTATTATTCAAGATTCTTTTAACCCTTTCAGGACAGTGTTTACAGTATATTTAGGACTAAATTGATTACATATTGTTCTTCAAATGACAAACAATGATATTTTTCTTTTATTGTTACATTGTTCAAATAATATGTGATATCCCTTAAAACAATATACAACAACAAGAATGTTTTCGAAAAGTTGAAGATTTTTTTTTTTTTAATCAAAAAAAGAAATTAAAAAAAATTACCATTTTTAATAGAAAATCAATGACATTGAATCTCTCAACGTGTTGCCAATTCATTGGCTGCAAATTCCCAGCATAAAATGCAGTATAGACATGAAACAAAAATAGATGCTATGTGTTCAGAAATTTTTGCCCTTTCTACTCTTGCATGTGGCATATTTTTAGGGCTCTGAATCAAAACTTATCGAGCCAAACCACAAGATGTGGAAGATTATCGTGAAAGGGTTTATCTTGCAGAAATGGAATTCAATTCAGAAGAAATTTGTATAACTCAGCCTTCAGACTAAGTGGGCACTGTGTAATGATTACGTTACAAGATGTAAAGTGCTGGCTTCACACTGTTCCTTTAAGTAACCCTAAACTTTATATCATGTAGAATTTCATATCTTAAATAATAATAATAATAATAATAAAAATAATATTTTAAAGTCCACTCCAAATTTTATTAAATTAAACCGAAAGTGGAAATTCTTTTTGCCCAATTGATCGTGAGCCCGGCAGCCACTGAGCAGCGCCAGATCGACGTTGCTCTATCCCTTATTGTTGAACGCCAAACAAGGTAGCAGCAAATCCTGTATTTTAACGTCTTTTAAATTGACACTATTACCCTGGTAGTATCCATTTTCATAATCTTATCAAATAATCTTTAAACATAATGGATGTTAAAAATTTAGTATTAAATGAAATTTACATGCAAAAAGTCGCAAATATTTGCATTCACAAACCCACACATTCTCCTGACATTGGCATAAATAATGTTAATTGATGTATTTGTAATGCAGGAGACCAATGCATTCCACATTGACATGAAGCGAGGGTCATACATTGAGATCAGCATACCACAGCTGGTGGGCATCGAGGGATACAACACCAAGATCGTTGGGCAGCTTCTCCTCTTGGATGCGGATACCAGTCTTCCTTACAGATCCTTCATTAAGAGTGAGACGTTAGAGGTAAGCCTAGTAGCTCTTGTTGGAATGTTCCCCAGGGAGTGGAGAAAGTGCATACATTGTGTGCGGGCAAGTCAGAATCTAATGAACGTGGTAATAATGTAAAGCGCTCAGAAACTCAGACATTCCCGACATATTAAGTGCTATATAAGCAAAAATATTATTGCTACTATACACCTTTCCCTTTTTTGTCCCCATCTTTGCTATCAAGTTGTTGAACAATGGTCATCAATGAATTTACATGAGTTTAATACTTTTGTTTCAAACTTGCAATTTCAAAATGTCTACAGGAAAAGAGTTAGTGAGATATACTTTAAATTTCCCACTTTAACCCATTATGTGCTGCAAAGTTTTTTGACAATGGTCATCAATGAGTTTTAAACAGTTTAATACTTTGTTTGAAAAGGAATTAGTTAATGAATTCTTGCCAGGTACCATTTACCTTACCTTAGTAGTGTGGCAAATGTAAATTAAGGTCTTGCTAAAGGATATTAGTGATATGGCAGGGACTCTAAGCCCCTAACTTACGATCCATAGTCCGGTGACCCAACCACTAGACCTCTATATCTTCACTCTGCTTTAGTTCAAGGTGGATGTTCACTACCCCCGTGCATGGAATCACCCTCAGAACTGGGAAGTATCTCTGACGTTCAGCAAAGCAAACTGGTTCTTCATCTACGCCCATAAGGTCTTTCTTGCAGGTAAATGTGGAAACTACTGGAACCATGATTTTGTGCTTTCATGACTTAATTAAAATAATAATAATAATAATATAGAATTCTTATATAGTGCACATATCGACCTTGCAAGGTCCTCAAGGCGCTCCAACATTACCTGGCTATGCTAGGCTGCCGATTTCGATGCTTACAGCATTTTAATTAACTGTGAAGAATACTTAAAATTGATTTAAATACTAGACAGGCTTTTGAACCCAAGCTCAAAAAATATGTCACAGAGGAAGAAAAAAGGAAAAAGACAAAAAAAGGAATACATGTTTATGTAAAATTGAATCTAATATTTCTGTCTTTTTTTTCCTCCATGATATTTCCAACCGACAGCGTCATTTGTATTTTATATATTTACGAGTTTATGCATATTTCTATTTATTTGAGTATGACTTCATTTATTAGGAGGGGCTTCTACAATTAAGCTGGAAAGGAAGTAGAAACATGTGTATGTGTTATGATGTGGAAATAAAATGTACTCTATAGAATGGTAACAACTTATACATGAAACTCATGAACATGGTTTAAATCATAATTTTATCAAACTCTCAATACATGTACTTTGCATGAAATTGACGTCTCATATTTGATATATACATTGTATCTTCCAGATTTGATGTCTGATTGGTCGAGCAAAGGCAGGCAGGATCTGTTCAACTTTGTACCTTACACAGTGCGACTCAACATCACCCTACATCAGTTTGAACTTATGCTACCAGTCAATGAGTACAACTGGGTGGATTGCTCACATCATGAAGAAAATGGTAAGTCAATAATGCCCTCGTTGGAAAATAGGTTAATAGTCATGGTGCACAAAGAACTTTTACAAATATTTTCTCTTTTAATGAGTACATTTGATGGTAAAAAGGTAATGGGAGTGAAAATTGTTGGATATGGTAGCGTATTGTTCTAATGGCCTAAAAAAAAATCTACTTTCTAAATATTGAGTTAAGTTCATAATCAGGTGGGCTGTATAACGTACAGACCACCTTATAATTTCGTTAGAATTGCCTTTATTTATTTATTTATTTATTTATTTATTATTATTTATTTTACTTATTTCTAACCACTTTTTTGTGGACAAGATAACATGAAAATGGCTCAATCAAATGCCTTCAAATTTGGCACACATATGTATAGGCATATGTACAAAGCACAATAACGTTTTCAACATTGACTTTCACTGATGACGTCATCTAGGCGCCATTTTGTAAAATTTTACGAAAATCAACTTATGATCATATCTTCATAACCGAAAGCTATTTCTCATTCATATTTATCATGATCAAGGTCAATATCCGTCCGGTCAATTTCAGGTCAAAGAACGCGCGCTTGCGCGTACATCCGCGCGCAAAATTTTAAAATGCTCAAAATCGTCTTAAAATCATTTTGCATATGTTTTAGGCCATTCTAAGCATTTAATAAAAAATCGCGCACACGCGCATGCGCGCGCGTTTTCGCGCGTAAAACAATTACACAACATAGAATCGCCATTTTTTTTTCTTTCATAATATTCCACATATTTTTACAAACAAATTGATACCACGTTTGTCTCTTTATGACTATTAATAACGGAATGATCGACCGTTTAACATAAATTTGCGAGCTCTTGTAATACATAGCATATATGGGCAAAAACATGCCCATACAAAATCCATTGTAGCTCTTTAGGATGCAAGGTGACCCCAATTTTTTTTCATATTGTAAAAGAGTATGATTCAGAGATATTGTTTCATGTCTCATTTGACCCTCAATTAACTCATGACATCATAATGGCCTCCGAACTCAAAATTCCAATTTCCATATTATGACGTCAGCATATTTATGGATAATTTATTGTATATCTATAAATATTGATCGATTTCCTTCAAAATTTTCTTATGTTCTAGCTGAGACAATTCTCTACAAATGTAATTACTACAATTTTTCATTTTGACAAAGGAATCATGGCGTATTTTTGCAATTAAAGGAGGCATGTCAATTTTTAACATTTTGCGTGTATTCTCTATGGGACATGACTTTTTCTCAAAACTGGATTCTACATTCCCGTCTTTCGCGAGCAATATCTCCGTCGTTTTAGCTTCGTTTACGCTGAACTTTGAGTATGTTGTAGCTGAGACAATTAGCTATCTCTAATGTGCACTTCATTTTGTCTCAAATTTTAGTTGAACCAGCCCACCTATACTTGTTCCAAACAAGTATTACGAATCTAGTTTTGATTTATTCCAGTGTTAATATCTGAAAGTAGCCCACAATTATTAAGGCTACAGCTCATTACAGTCTACATCTTGTTTGTCAATGTTTGCATTGATTTATTTTATCAGTAGAGTGGCCTGTAGATGGGTATTAAGAGGGTAGGAAATATTTTGATTGGAAACTCTTCAGTAGTCCTGATTTTATTGATATGTCAGTCCTTACACAGATATATTTTCTTTGACTAGTATGCATTGGGCTTGTCGGTGAGCAGCTGGAGATGTCTATCGTCCTACAGTTTGCAGACTACCTTCCACAGACGGTACCCATCAGAATTCTCATCAAGGTAATGTGTGTGTGTGTGTGTGTGTGTGTGCGTGTGTGTGTGTGTATTGGGTTTTTACAGACGTGTATCAATCAGATATGATTATTTACGTCTGGGGACCGACCTTTAAGCGGTACCGTCCGAAAGAAGTGACTCAGTTTCGAACTTGCGTCTTCGGCTGAATCAGTTTGTAACTTCCAATGTTAGCTGGATTACAGGCCACAATGCCTAGTTAAATAATAAAACTGTACTTCACAGTCTGTGTATCAAGTCAAAACTATGCATTATTATGAAATGACATTGATACATAATAACCTGTAATTAGCACGTATTCAACATGCTCAACAGTTCCTTATTGCATGTGAGATATTAGTTATTTTAAAGACAAGCGATCAACTTTTTTCCCATTCTCTATCTTTTTCTGTCTGTCACATTTGCATTTTCTGATATCTATCCATACATTACTATCTCCCTTTAAATCCACATCTTGTGGCATGTATTTTTTGATATAGCCTGAATTATCATATCATTATTTTCTGTGGTATGCATGTAAATGTACATTATGGTATCAGACTGGTGCATGGCCAACCCTGAAATAAAGCATTAACATTTTACCTATTTTTTACCATTCTCGATGCCGCCAGTAATGGCTGCTGACACTTCCCTGTTCAGCTCTTTTAATCGGTGCATAACAGTATCACTCCATTATCTTTGACAGGCAGATGCGGTGTCAGGATACCTGTTCCTCCCAGACTGCTACACTAGTCAGCACCTCTTCACTGCACTGGACAAATCAGCCAAGGCATCCTGCAGCTACCTGGAGAACAAGAAGAGCATGGGGCTAGATCGCCATTATTGGAGGCACAATACCGATGAGTGAGTATCGGGGTGGAGCTGTATCTTCACAGACACCATACTGATGGTTCAGTTCACATTTTGATACACTCAGCTAAGTTCAGCCTGATGAAAAACATGACATCAAGATCAAGCCATCGTGTATATTCATAGATCAATTAGAATACGATTTGAGATGTCACTATTACATTTTATTACAGTTTTACAGACATTTGTTAAGCAATTGTTTTTATATCTTGTTTCACAATTGGCGAAATCTGTTTATAGGTTGAATTTCTGCCTGCTTATGCTGCAAAATCATTTAGACCATCTTCTGAGTCATGATGGTTGATGTACGTGTATACCTCGTGATGATCCGATAGTTGCTCTGGCGATAATTGCTCCAGGGTTAGGGCTAGGATTCGGTTTAGTTTGACACTAGGGTTCAAGTTAGGAAATCAATCAGTGTAAGGAATTGTCTGCAGAACAATTGTCACAGAAGCATGTGTCATACAATAGTACATACTATTAATTACAAAATAACATTTCACCACATGTGTAACTTTGTTTTATCCATTTCCCTTTTCATTCATATGTTCAGCCCCAACTGGATCGAGTGCGCCTGCGTACCCGTGGTAGCCCTGTGCATCATGTACAACTACCACCCCTCCCCGCTGGACGAGGATGTCCCCAGGATCGTGGTCAAGCAGGGTCCTAGGGGCAAGCAGCACTGGTCATCGGTGCCTCCACAGACCAGCTACGGGGGCTGGAGGAGGGGAGAGTCCATGGTCGATCCTGGATCCCTGTCTGCAGATAGTCTGCAGCTGGAGGTGGACATTGGTCCTCTGCTCGTCATGACCTATGGTCCGCTCATCAAGATGATACCATCACTCAAGGTAAAAAAAAAAAGGAGTAAATCTTTTTTTTTCTTCACAATGTCATGCAACTTAGATTTATTACTGTTATTTTAAATTGAAAGGATATATGAAATGTTATTTTCAGTAATATGTAAATCATATAAGTATCAGATGTACCCTAGGGGAAATCATATTGTTTATTTGTGCAGTCATTTATGAAGCTGCGTGTAGAGAGGAAGAGTCTATTTCTCATCCTTTGTCTTTACTCAATGATTCCTTCTAGATTAAATGTGAAATTATCCTGTTTCTCTAAGAAGCACTCCTGGTTGCTTGGTGAAATTTAACAGGAATATTTCTTAGGTTGATCCCGGACATGGTGGACTTTAAATCTCCACTGCCTGCAGAGGAGAGAGACAAGAATGTTCTCACACTTTTGCTTGACTATAACTTCCTAAAGAAGGCGAGTTGGCTCAGTTGGTAAAACGTCTGCCTGTCGAACCAAAAATCCCGGGTTCGACTCCCACCCTTTGCGGATGACTGAAGCCTGCGTTGTGTGTTAACATGCCCCTTCCTTGTTCATAGACGCTGGCTATGCTAAGTGGAAAACATCCCTTGGATAGGACGTTAAATGGAGGCCCCGTGTACAGGACAGTCACCACCCTTGCACGTTAAGAACCCACTGCTCTATTCGTATCAGAGTAGGGGGAAACCCTGGTGTAGTGGTCCACCTGCACACCCCAATCAGGCCGACTATATACGGCATCTGCAATAATCTTCAGAATTGAAGGAGGCAGATTATCTTGAAGAAGAGAGAAGAAGAAAGTTTCACATCATATTCTCTTCTTTCAAAATAATAGGAGGATTTCCTTGGGTTGAACCAGGACATGGTGGACTTCATGTCTCCACTGAATCGAAAGGCGAGAGACAAGAAGGAAGAGCCCACCAAGTATGCTGACAGCAGAGTCCTCAACCCGATGGCTCTAAGACCATTCAATATCACAGTGTCACTTAACATCGATGGCATCAAGGGCTTTCTTCCTAAGGTGAGTTTGTTTTACAATAGAAACACTTCAACCTTACAGTTTTTTAACTGTATGGATGGAAGAGGATGAGGGTAGTGGCACCATGGGGGTGTTTCACAAAGCCTTTTTTTAATGACAAATGACAAAAATCAGTGACAAATCTGCTGATAACCAATCAACATCACAAAGTCACTTAACATCGATGGTATCAAGGGCTTTCTTCCTAAGGTGAATACAGAGCTACCAAGTATCACGCATTAGGCGTGACATCACGCATTTCGAGGGTCTGGAAATGCTCTCACGCAAGACGTGCGCTAGATTTTGAAAAAACGCTATACCTTATAGGTGTGTTATACCCTCGCCTGCGCACTTGCCCGCTGAAACCATGCAAATGTCGCGCATTGCTGATCTTTGAACTTGGCGTCTCTGTGAATATGTTTGACAATAGAAACAGTTCAACCTTTACCTGGGGGTGTTTCCAAAGCCTTTTTTCAATGACAAATGACAAAAATCAGTGACAAATCTGCTGATAACGAATCAGAAGCAAGGATTTCAGTTGCTTATAATAAGAACTGTCATTTGTCACTGATTAAAAGTTTTGTGAAACACCCCCCATATCTATAGAGGAGGTACACACCATAGGAATATTCGTTATTAGGATGTGTAATTAATCTTTTCTTATGAATTTGATGTTTTGACCCTTGGTGTTTTTCCATATGCAAGTCATTTCCTGAATTACCAGTCCCTGTGTGTGAAGAATTTGTTTTTAATCTTCAGATGTTGAGCCTCTGGAGATCATATTCAGTTTCAAGGGTCATGAAGGATTCGTTATGATATATTGTATGAATAACAAATCCATTCATGTTCTACATGCTTATAATTATGTTACAAGTTGCATCGGGATCCCTGAATTGGGCTATATTTCTATCAATATGTAAATCAAGGTTCACATTATTGACCAAGAATATCTTGAAGGATCATGGGTTCCAAAGGTTTTAAGAACCACTTGCTTACATTAAAGCCCATCTGTAACAGTGTACAAGAGGGATTAGACCACCCTGCAAGGTCACTGGACAGGTGGTAATCTCATCAACTCAGCTCTCAATTAACATAAGAAAAAGAGGATCTTGGGGGACCAATGGTCACCGATTAGGCATTGTTTGTTATATAGAGGGCGCAAGTAGCTACAAGTAATGCAGTGGGGCTTTAAATGTGTTAATTTCACAACATAAATACATGTACATGTAAGTATTCCCTAGTAGGGTATAACCTTTTCTCACCTTGTCTTTGTATTGAACAGTACTGCAGCAAGGCTGACGTTGGTTGTGCAACCCTTGTGATGGAACAGCTGTGCTTTGAGATGTGCAGGGAATTCACACAAACCAAACTTCAGCTTCTCTTGTCTCCCATTCTACTCATGGTGCCAAACTCACCTTCTCAGGTACTCTCAAATTTGCATTGTCTTCCTTCTATTAGTGTTATAAATACTGTAAATACCAGAAATTGTTGAATCTTTCACAAATTGTTGTAGTCGTCCAGTCCCACAGCCATAAGATTTTGCAAATTGAAAAAACTTCAGTGCATTATTCGGAACTCAGACCCCTTTCCTGATCTTGTTATGAGTGATGGCTCTCTCAGTTGTTGTGCTTCTGTGCGTGACCTTGGTTTAAATATTGACAGCAATCTTACTTTCAAACAACACATTAGTAATATTTGTAAGTCTGCTTCCTTTGGTATATATAAGATCAGTAGAATCAGGAGGCTACTTGACCGACCCACAACTTCAAAATTAGTCCATGCTTTTGTCTCGACCCATATCGATTACTGTAATTCTTCTCTTTCTGGCCTCCCTCAGTCACATCTAGTCCCACTTCAAAGGGTACAGAATAGCGCTGCTCGGCTTGTGACTCTCTCGCGTAAATCAGAGCACATAACTCCAATATTGAACTCACTACATTGGCTTAAAATTCACCACCGCATATCCTTCAAAATTCTTCTCCTGTGCTACAAAGCTATCAATGGCTTAGCCCCCTCTTACCTTTCCGATCTCATATCCTTACGTTCCCGTACGTCGTCACGAACACTTCGTTCATCTTCCACATTACTGTTAACACCTGGACCCCGCACTAACACCCAGTATGGTGACCGCGCCTTTTCAGTTATTGCCCCCGCTCTCTGGAACAAACTGCCCGCCTTTATTCACTGCGCCCCCTCTGTATCTCAATTCAAATCTCTACTCAAAACCTATCTTTTCAAATTGTAAATTGCAGTTGTGCGTCGGTCAACGGAGGTGCGCACCATATTTGTCTTTATTTAGTTGATTGCCACTGTTTTTCTTACCTTATCTATGTTACTTTTGTATTTTTGCTTTTTCTTCTAATTTAATTCTACGGGTTATAGTCTTCCCTTAATCAGAACACTGTGCGCTTAGAAACATCAGTATTAAGCGCCTAATAAATGTTATGTATTATTATTATTATTATTATTATTCAATCATTTTGCTGTATGACGCTTTTGTGAACTTGAAACCTTTGTGACACTTGCAAAGTTCCATGCATGTGAAAGTCTAGCTTGTTAATATTCAAATAAACCAGTATCTAATAAGTTAGATTTCAGAGTATTGCCCCAGTTTTCTATTATCGTCTTGTATTAATCCTACTCTTTTTCAGGATGCCATTCCACCCTCCAACCAACCAGAGCGTGGCCAGATGGCCCTGTCTGGTCTGCAGCTTCGGTGCCATGCCATGTTCTCCAGAGCGGGGATTCCCCCTGATAGTGAGACAGTGGAGTATGCCTGGTTGATAGATCTACAGATGGGAGCATTGAGTGGACAACTCACCGTGGCTCAGGTTAGTTGTGTTATTACATGGTCAAGGAGGGGACTCCCCCAGAGTTAACATATGATCGAGGAGGGGATTTCCCTTGATGGTGAGACATTAGAGCATGTATGGTTGATAGACCGTTGATAGACCTTTAAATGGGAGCGTTGAGTGGATGACTCACCGTGCCTTTGTTAAAAATCTGTCTTAATGGAGAAAATATACATGAAGAATGTTAAATTATATAGATTGCAGACGAATGTTAATTGAAATTTGCAATAAATGTACGTTGGTATATGCCAGACATGTTAATGAGCTTAATTCTCCTTCCTAAAAAGAAGGGTTGATTCTAATTAATCATAAGTCTCCCAAATTATTACAAACATACAATCACTTATCTCTTTCAATTAGGATCTCTTGTGGCTTGCATCAAAGTTGTTTGTTGTGAAATACATGTATCATAGACCAAATTTGCAAATTTCCCCCCAAACCACCATGTGTTACAGAAATCTCTCTCCACTGATTATCTTTGCAGCTTCTTGCCATAGCCGAATCCCTCAGTCTCACTATCCCCCTCATCATCGACCCTGTCGACAACCTCGCCAAACCTGCTCGACCTCAGATGTGTGTTCACATGGTGGACTCAGAGCGGTGTGCGGCCAGGGAGGGGGGAATCTACCCCTCCCCTTGCGCCTCGGAAGATGACCTCAAGTATAGGGTTGTGAGGGTCGCCGTCAATGCTGTGCAACTCCAACTGGTAGAAAGCACCACTGCTTTAGAAATTAAGGTATATTTTTCTTGTGCCATTTCCACAGATGCCAACCAGTACGATTAAATCGTATTTAGTACGATAATAAGAGTGAAATACGATAATACGATCTCACCTCTTAAAATACTATCTTTCATTTTTTTGTGAAAAAATGAAAATAAAGTTAATAAATTGTTTTTTTAATTTTTTAAAAATTATTATTATTATTTTTTTTAAACCTGTAAAAACCATGGAATCGCATAGAAACATGTACAAGTAAACCCCCACAACCCCAACAAAAGCTTTGCTTTACAATTTTCTCATTAATTTTTAATTAAATTTTAATGAAAGAGGAAACATTTTACTTGACCGTACTTACCAGTAAAACATTTTTCTGAAATTTTCCTGGCCCGGGGCCAACAGGCCAGTGATAGTGTCGAGTTTTCGTGAAAATCTGATTTTTCTCTCCAAAATCTGATTTGTTAGGATACTCGGTCTGTTTTTTGTGTCAAGAGGTTTTTATTCATCAAAATGTTTCTCTACCATCATACTGTCATCTTATTTGCACTTTTTTGTTTTGTTTAATATGTAACTGTTTATCAGTTTATTTTACATACATTTAAAAGTGAAATTAAAATACAGAGCTGTCAAAAGATGTTAGAGACTTTGGTTGTAAGCATTTTATGTAACATTTTTATTATTATTATCTTTCAATTTTCAGGTAAATCAGATTCGCCTAGCTACGTGCAATCTCCACAGTGAAACAGTAGGAAGTGGGCTGACTGCCCTGGTCAATCACATAGACATTCATCAGTACTTGCTCCAATCAGATCACCCCTCCTATGGAACCTCATCCAAGCGTCCTCTACGCTCTGAACCACTCCAGAACTGGCTTGAAGTTGGGGCCATCAACCTTGGGCCAGTTTGTGTGGACTGTGTCGGATTCCTCCAGGAGGTCTCTGACTATCGTATGCAGCATTACTTCCTGATGATGCATGATGAAAAGACAAAGAGGCTGTGGTTTTTATGGCCTCCAGAGAGCTTAGATAGGGTGTACCCATCGTCGGTGAAGTGTGGTTGCCAGGGTGGTTGTGCATTTTTCTCAGACAAGCCATACGGGACACACTTCTTCAAGGTCGTGAACGGAACACATTCCCAGAGGAGTTCCTGGAATGATGAGTTCCAGCAGAAGGAGAGCGATTATGGCAGGAGTCTCCTTCAAGAAGGAAAATGGGTGTTCTCTGTCTGTGACCGCACTCCTGCAGACTCGCCCACGAAAGCTTTCAAGTTTACTCCAGGATGGGTAGGACTAGCCAGTCCCACATCCCCAGGTGATCAATATTGGCCGACTGAAGAGAAGAATGGAGAAGAATCTGAAGAGCCTGTGGAAGCCAAGAAGGAGCAGTCTCAGAGCGAGTCTAGCCAGCAGTCTTCAACCGGAGGCATCCTGAGAAGAGAATCTCAAAGGTCACAGCAATCTCATGTGTCTCAACAGTCAGACAGTGCTGGTAGTGCTGTCCGGAGCAGTATCTGCTCAGAACCAACATCGCATCAGCATTGCGATTCCTCCAGTACTATCAGCTCGAACACGGCCCCAGTAGATGCACAACTCGTGGGCAGTTCTCACAGTCTTCCTGTAGATTCGCAGCAGCAGCAACAGTCTGGAGTTCCTCCTCCTCCCAGAAACTACAGTACAGATACCATGTCAAAAGCTGGCAGAGCCATGCACTTTGAACAGTATCCTCAAGGACCAGACAGGACACGAGCCAGCTCTATTGACTCTCCCACCAGTGGTGCTGACAGCGAGTACTTCTCTGCAGGAGAAGATAGTACTTTGGCAGCTGCCATTCGCACCAGTAACTCTTCAACCAGCATTCCATCAACTGTCCACCCTCCCACCGACTCTGGTTCCTCTCTCTCAGAGTTCAAAGTTCAGTCCACCATTTCCAGTTCCGATCATCACAGTCCAGAGCAGATGGACTCTGCTACCTCCACCGAGTCTTTTGTCTCTGCGGCATCATCTGAAGACACTCTGATCAGAATGCGAGATGAGAAGGATGGAACGGTGAAGCGCAAGGATCTAGAGAACCACTCTCCGTACTCTCCCTACCTGACGAGAGTCACCAGCCACCGATGGTCGGTGCCTCTCAGCCTGGAGAGCTGGAAACAGTATGTGAACTTTGACCCGGCGGACATGACACCTTCCAGCTCCATGTACCAGGCATCCATACAGATGATGGGGTTCGTGAAGCAACAGCAGGGTGTGAGTCCAGAGATCATCACAGCAGTAGACTCTGATATCACTTCATCAGACAGTGAAGATGTCAGTGACCATTCCAGTGTACGGCATGCGAGTGATCACAGGGATGCAAGCCTGCAGGATCTGCATGAAAGACTCTTTGCTGCAGAAACGTCACATACAACTAGTAAGTTCAGTTTTTACCCTGTATAGTGTTAATGTAGCACTTAGTAATGAAGCACTTGACTAGGGCTTACGACTGAGTTAGAACATTGCCCTGTTATCATCGATGATCAGATAATGAGTATCTACACATAAATCCAGTCTAAAATTTGGAATCAACTACCCATTTTTAGACCAAAAAAATAAAGGATAAAAAACAATCCCGTTAGAAAAATGTCCTGTATATAGAGATGCTTCATGTGTGGTTTATTTAGCTATATTAGTATCTCATCTTTCGGGAGCCCAGAGGGGACTCTCTCTGTGTAAAAGCATATTTCATTGATGCCCATGAGATTTTGAACAGACAATCTTATGAGTCTTTGTTCTCTTTCCGACCTATATTGCAGCATCAGCCATCAAGTTAGAGCCATCATCAGGAACATCAGTCTTTGCTGAGATCCAAGGACCTGTCAATGTGCTTATGACTCCTCTACTTCTAGTTGCTATCAACAGGTAAGTATAGGTACTGTTGTTGACAGTCCTTTGGTATAGATTTACATTATTTGTCAACAGAAGAAAATTGTAAACATGTTTCCATTTTTTGACCAAATATCAAGTTAACATTAAGACGCGCTCCTTCGTCAAAAATCACCACTTATACTTGAATCTAAGTGGATCCATCAACAAAGTGAATGTTCACTGTGGAATCTTGATATGTAAGAAGACGATGCAATCCGAATGGGCAATTGTACTGTGTGTTGCAAACTCTTAAGTCAAGGGAAGTTAAAAGACTTTGGCAGATGGCATATTTGGTGACACATGAGGATTATTCAATAACGCAATGGCTTTGCTTTTTGTGTTCACAATTTTACTTTCATTTTCCTGTTCTGTTCATATTTCAAATGTTTGTGAAATATACAAATAATTAACTGAAATTGACATTTTTCTCTCTACAAAGGTATGTGGATGCTGCCAAAGCCATCACCACCAGCCAGCATCCTGCCACCCTCCTGTCCTCCCTCCACCACTCCTGCATCGCCGATGTGGAGTCCCTCTTCCTCCGAGGCCTTCTACCGGAGGGTGGGAGCAGCTCCAGTCTGTCCAGGCAGCAGCAGCAAGCCTCAGCTAACTTCAACAACAATGCCGACTCCGAGGAAAGAGAGGACGGCACTAAGACAGTCACCATGACGGTCAAACTACCAAAGGTCAGTCCCTACCTTTTAGAGTAGCGTTTGGAAACAGGATATTTTGACAAATCATAGCATACACCCTATAGTAATGATTGATGAAAAGTTAGCAATTCATGGTTGTTGTTTAAAAATGTATATTTGTGTCGAAGTTGACTTTCTTGTTTTATTTTTTACTTTTTCTGGGTCAATTTATGTGTCCTCCAGGACCTTTAGAAAAAAAAAATAATAATAATAATAATATTTAATTTTTAATGTTGATGCTCCTTATTTAGAATAAGGGCAAAGTATTTGATATAGTATATGTATTGAACCTGTTATAAGCTAAAGGCTAACACATGATAAGGTGGACTCAATATCCACAGTTTATCATGATTTTCTTTGTGGAAATGTGACTTTCTTTATTTATGTCTTTTTTATTAGGTCAATTTGTGTGTCCTCCAAGTTCCTGAAGATGGTGTGGGTGTTCCCAGTCTGACCAGCAACAATGCTTCCTTGCTGATTGCTCAGCTTGGTTCCTCTGAAGCTAACCTCTGGATCAAGCAGATTGACCGGAGCATCAAGGTCGAGAACCAGAACACTGCGGGGAAGAAAGCACCTCAAGACACCCAGGCGGCCGTAGCCATGGGCGCTTCGGAACAGAGCGACCCGACAGTCGTCACCCTGATTAAGTTCTTCAAGCTTCACGCCCAGCTCCGCAGGCTTGCCAAACCTGGAATCAAGACCATTGAGAGTCCTACGGCCATTCCAGAGCAGTACACTCAGGTGCAGTTCACCTTATCCTCAAAGGTTCCTCCCAATGTCAGTGCGGATGAAGCAGACTCCAGGTACTCTTCCCTCCCAAGGAAGCGCAGGTTATCCGTCCACATGCCAAAGTCCTGGATTATGGCAGAGAGCGGGATGGAGGAGATATCCATCAAGTGTGGTCGACAAGGGGGTGACATCCCCCTCCCCAAGATCAAGCTGGCGGGAGACAGCAAGAAGTCTGAGAAGAGAACGGACAAAAAGGAAACAGGTTCTTCCGGCAAGAAGAGGACAGATTCATCTTCTTCCGCAAGGGAAGGCAGTGGGAAGCGAAAGAGGAGGGATCGATTCAGCTCTGGAGGCAGTAGCCTCGAGAAGCCACCTGATACCAAAGAAAGAGGCTTGGACTTTTGTATTCATATCAGTAGCTTCTGGTCTCACCTGCCCACCCCACCTCAACCAAAGAAGGAATCATTTATCCAAGGGTAAGGACACATCTATGGCCTTCTTTCTGCTTACATTTCTTTCTAACTTACATTTATGGAAATTTAATTTTTGATTCAAAATGCGTAGGCCAGGGTCATCAGATTTTTCAAAATATGAAATTGCTTTGGCAAATTTTCATTAGAATTCTTTTGGCAATTGATCTAAGGAATTTATGTAGAATTTGAGTAATCATGGATTGAATATCACATTCCTATTTTTCTTTTAATGTACATGAACTGTGGACACCCCATCATATATGTATGTTTACTATTAGTTGTGAAATTACTAGTATGTAAAATTGTCAGCTCTTTAATTATTTGATCATACAAAGTGAAATTTGTCTACCTCCTCCAGACCCAGTATTACACTGTTTCATTGAGAACAGAGAAGAACAACATGGTTTCTTGGCAGCGGTAAAACCTACACATGTACTCCTTCAAGAAGCAGGCTAAAACTTCAAATCTCTTGATGTATCATGAAATGACATCTGGCATCACACTAGCGATTTTATTTTCGATGATATAAGTTGTCAGGCATAATCCGTCTTCGGGAATTTTTTGGAGAAAAAAAATTGACTCCACCTCCATCTCTTTCTTTCTGGTAGATCTGATACGAATCTGCTGACCACAGCCTCCCCGGCCCTGGATGAGTGGCTGAGGGCGATGACAGGGCTGACGACATCCGTAGGAGACATCGTCGATGCCAGGCACTTCCGCAGCTGTGCACTAATGGCTTGCATCATGGCTGAGGCCCACGACAATCTGGAAAATCATCAACCACTGCCAAAGGCAAGGAAATGCTTATATTCCCACGTGTTTGTTTTACCAAATTCAATTAGATGTTCTCGTGCTTATGTAAATAAATATCTTACTGCAGTCATTGTTGTATTGGAAACAAGTGAAATGTAATATCAAACATGTACTTGTGTAGGGGAAACCTCAGTATCATCCTAATTCTGCTATTTACATGTAGCTTTTCGTTTGGAAGTAGATGTGCTACATTACATAGGAAAAGCAGTGTGCATAGACATCTGAATCACTATGTTTTAAGTCCTGTTCATCTTATTTAAATTGATCTTTTGGCATTAAAAATCCACACAAGAGTAGAGTCTGATGTATGACAGACTATTGACATTCACAGTAATTACTGTGTTTAAGATTATGTAATTGTCTGTCTTCTATCTTTAAAACTTGTGTTATTTTTTATTTGTGTTATAATTTACAGAAGAAGCAAACCAGATGGGCAGCCATATCAGATGCCATGCTGCAGGATCTGTCTTGCCAGCTTATGGGCATCCTGTGGCGCTACCTTGCATCAGCTGACTGGCAGAAGATCGAGGAGATAGTCTCTGGAGAAGATTTACCTGCCCTGTCATCCTTGGAGAGTGGTACCAACACCCTGATCAGACAATGGAAGGTCACACTTTCCCTGATCAACCCTCAGGTCAATGTGGCACGCTTCCCGCAGCAGGTGGCGGTCTACAAGTCCCCCGAGGAACGTGGACTCTTGATGGAAGATGAGATGTGGACGCCAAGGCAGATCAGCGAGGACCCAATGTCTGATGTGCCTCCTTCCGCTGGACATACTGGAGACAGCGAGCTGATGGATCCTTTGACACTATCCCTGTATTCAGATCGGATTGGTGTAGGCCTTCAGAAGAGCATCTATGCGGAGTTCTCCGGGAGAGTTCAGCCACACTCTACTGATTGGCTTAGAGAGATGTCATCTTCTAATAGACATAGGGAGCAGAGCGGGGATTCTGCAACGCGCTATCGGTCCTTGACAAATACCAGTAATGCTGGTTCGGCTTCAGGGACTTCAGCCAAGAAGTGGAAGGGAGGCTACAAGACTTTGGACGAAGAGGACAAACATGATGCCTTCAGTCCAGCTTCAAGTATGTGCAGTGATGATATCACAGATAACCTGGACAAATCTAATCCACGATTAATTGATGATGATGATTTTGATGGAGGTGGTCCTGTTGGCAATTTAGACATTGATTTGGAGAGTGGCTCAGCTTACCTAGTCCCAGGCACCACTCCTGCACCGAAAAGTCCTGTAGTCACTCCGACCGTCCAGCAGTTTGGTGATGCAGACACCCTCTTCAGACCACTCCTCACCAACCTTGGACTCCACAAGAAAAAGTCCTCTCAGCCGCTGGCCAAGTTGATTCAGTCGGTCGGTCAGGTGTCCTTCCAGTTCAAGCTGGATCAGTTCAGGGTTGTCATCACCAAGTCCAGTTCAAAGCACCTTCGCAGCACCCGTGCCCCTCGATCTGCAGACACTCCTGCCTTCCTTTGTGAGAAGATCCACATCCGTGCTATGATGAGGGAGACCGCTCCTTCAGAGAAGAGTGAATCTTTGTTCAAAGCAACCAGTACTACATTCTTCAGTGGCAGCAGTAGCATTGAGATCTGCTGTGACATCCATGTGGGGTCCGTTGTCCAGGTCATCAACATGGCTATCTTGAGACTCCTAAGTCAAGTAAGTTTGCCAAATCTTTTTTGGTTCTTGTTACTCAAAATTTGCTACATTGCTCTGTCACATAAAGAGTTGCAATTGATCTGAATTGATCATTAAAAAAACGTGTACAGAGTTAAGGTTGATATCAATTTCCTGTTAAGTTATGATCCATTCACATCGATTACAACCTGTTGGGGAAAGGGGTCCTGTCAGGAAGGTTGAAATGCAATGAGCAGAGTTTACCATGTGTAGAAAAAATTGTTTAGAGCAAAGGCATTACATAACAAATGCAATAATCATACAACTTTCTTGCTGTGCTAGGAATGCGATTTTATAATTCTGTAACAGTTTCTGAATGTGGTCAGCATATACATACAGTATTATGTATACACATTTATTTGTCACTCTTCAAGTCTACTTATACATGTATGTGCATGCAAATATCCTGATCCCAGGTCATTCAGATGGTGGAGAATTTCCAACATGCAAAGACGGATCTCAAACTCAAGCAATATGTATCGAGCATGCCCCAAGGTGAGGGAAGCATAGCAGACCTACGCGTCAGGGCCGCTAACAGCAGACACACGAGAAACCCTTCCCGCCGAAGCAACAAGGTGTTCACACCGCCAAACATGGACACCCTCGGGCGGACGCGCCAGAGCTCTCAGCGCAGTCGAAACCTCAAGTTTAAGGAGCACGAGACAGCCAGTCTCTACTCTACCGCTGAATCGTTCGACTCGCATGCAGAGAGCGACAGCATTCCAAAGTGCTGGCAGACCATGTACCATTTGATCAATCTTTACTCTGGTGTGAATGAACCCGTTAGCATTGCCACGACCCATGTCTTTGTGAATCCACTCTTCAGTGCAAAAGGGAATGAGAGAAGTGGGGGTATGATGGAGGGAGTGCAAGACCTTGGACTTGGCATGCCACAAGATAGGTATATTTTTTTACCTTATTTCAAAGTAAAAATTTGTTTTATATCAAGGGTACGCTAATAAAAATGTCTTAAGTTGATGAAGTGTATTTACCTGTGGACTGCTAAAATGGTGATTAACAAAATAATCATAATATTTCTTTAAAATATGACTGATACATACTAAGTACAAACTGCCAATCATCAAAGTTAGTACCCTCTCTTATACTGATATACTTGTATTCCCCTGCACTCTTTTGTTTTCAGAAAGTTAGTTGTCCTAGGGATTCAATGTCCTGGACAGATAGTTTTTTAGATGGAAGTTTTCCAGGGGTAGTTCTTAGGGGGGTTCGTATCTTGGGGTTGTTGTGCTGGGGTATTTATCTTAGAAAGTATGTCATCTTAAGACATTTATGTCCTAAGGGGTAGTTGTCTAGACAAAAGTTTTCAAGGGTTTGCCGGTCCATGGGATAGTTGTGTGTTTAAAATCAACATTTAGATTCGATTGAACCCTTTTCATTTTCACGTTGGTGTTAACAGCAGTACTGTGATCATGAATTGTAATTCTGAATTTTAGGGTGCAGTGACACAAAGACGCAACTCCATATTTTGCCAAAATGAGTATTTGTTATCAAAATGTTCAGAAAAATGTGGGCTTTCCAGGAAACACAAAGACTGAACTCCATCGAACACCCCATTAAAGTAAATGGCTAGTGAAACATCGTCTTAACTCCTTAAAACCCAAGTGCTCAGTGACACATAAACCACTTTTTCTCACAATGGCCAAAATGGAGTTACGTCTTTGTGTCACTGATCCCACAAATTTCTGTTTTAATAATAACCTGTCCTTACAGAGATGCCTTAGCCATGGGTGCCCTTGATGATCTAGACGGCACTGCTGAAGAGGCTATCCAGCCCAGACCTGACATCGAGGGTCTGGAGGTGTCTCTCATCGGGACCATTCTTGTGGATGAGGTCTGTCTTCTGGCCCAGTTAGCTGGACTACATCTAGAGGCTGATACGACATACATCACTGGCAGCTTCTCCCTCCAACAGACTTTGCCCATGCAAGGTATCTGTCGATTTAATGTTACAAGCACATTGGAATGTATTACTATGCCATATAAATGTAACATATTATTATTATTATTATTATTATTATTATTATTATTGTTGTTATTGTTATTATCAATGTAGTTATCTAAGTTACATGTAGGTTAGATATACTTAAGTTATGCCACCCAACAAACTTTAACATTGAGGGTTCTGTGACACAAAGATGTAACTCCGTTTTTTGCCAAAATACCCGGTAAGTATTTGATATCAAAATGTTCAGAAAAATATAGATATATGTTTATAAGTTTGATTCTGTGAGAGAACTGAGGAAATGAATGAACAACTTAATCTGATAATGCTTCCTAAAATAATAATATTAATCTACCATCTGTGTTCATTGTACAGGCTATGTACCAGCTGCCTTGTGGAGGAAATTCCCCTCCATTGGAGCATCACTTCAGACAACAGCAGTCACGCTGGAACTATCAGAGAAGGCCAAGAAGGATTTCTAGTGAGTACTGTATATTAGTGGAGCGGTCTTACAACAAGCCAAGCTTTGCATATACAGGCAAACCTGCTTTAGTGACCACCTGTATACAAAGACCACTTTTTGTGTTTCCCTTGGGCGGTCGCAACAGACAGGTTTGACTGTACATGATCTTTAACTATCATATTAAATGTAGATGCTGCTTGTAAGTGTCGGCTTGCATGGTGATGTAGATATACAGTAGGTTTGCGGGTGCACCATGTGTGAGAGAGAGAGAGAGGTTTGAGGAGTCCTGAAAAGGACTCTGACTCAGTAATCTTTCTTGGAGGAGTGTAGTCCTGAAAAGGACTGTTTGTTATCTTTCTTAGCATATAGTTCTAAGGAAAACTATAGCGCTTGGAGAGGATGAGTGGCTCGACGTTTCGAACAGGTTGACTATTCTGACGACAGATAGTCAACCTGTTCGAAACGTCGAGCCACTCATCCTCTCCAAGCGCTATAGTTCTCCTTAGAACTATATGCTAAGAAAGATAACAAACAGTCCTTTTCAGGACTCCTCAAACCTCTCTCTCTCTCACACATGGTGCACCCGCAAACCTACTGTACATATTGAATGTAGTTGATCGACCTCTCATTACCTAGGTGAAGTAAAGGGTTACCTACTAACCAGTGCATCATATCCCATTTTTGTGTGATAGAATAGTAAGTTCGTTCCTGTTTTCACGAAGTGATGGTAGTGAGGAAAATCCGCACGCAAATTGTATGCGATTTTTAATCACTACCGTCACTTCGTGAAAATAGGGATGAGTTGTTGTGGGACTATCAGCATTGTTATCAGTACACTCAAGTCTATTATTGTCAGTTTGCTTTCATTGTCAGTATTGTCATGCACATCAAAACCATCACTGTTTATCCCTCTACAGCACCATCGCCAGCTTGACCATCGACAAGCCTCAGTCCACCGTCTCCCTATCGGGTAGCCTTGACCATCAGAACCAGGTGTCTCTGGCCACCGGAGTGGACATGGTCAATCTGACCGTCCCAATGAACCTGTCCGTACTCAGCGCCGTGGTGTCGCGGAGCAGCAAGAAACTGGCGCAGCGGATACAGCAGCTCAAACAGACTCAGAAGAGCTACAGGTCAGAATTGTTGGACAAACAGAACAAAGCAAACCATTATACACTTGTATCACTGATTTTATTCTTTGAAATACATGTATTTTATACACGTATATGTCAGTAAATGTAATATTCGTACCCCTACTGTATGTGTACCATAAGTTACTCTTAAAGCCCCACTGTTCTACTTGTAGCTACTTGCTCCTTCTATATAGAAAACTTCCCCAATCGGTGCCTGTTGGTCCCCCATGATCCTCTTTTTCTTATGTTGAGAGCTGAGTTAATGAGATAGCCACCTGTCAGTGACCTCGCTGTGTTGTCTAATCCCTTCTGGCCCAGTAGTATTGACAGTCTTTAAAGGCCAACTGTACTACTTGTAGCTACTTGCTCCATCTATATAGAAAACAATGTCTAATCAGCGACCATTGGTCCCCCGTAATCCTCTTTTTCTTATGTTAATTGAGAGCTGAGTTGACCAGTCAGTGACCTTCCTGGGTGGTCTAATCCCTCTTAGCCACACTAGTACAGATGGGCTTTAATTCATGTCTTATGGAGATTGTTTGACACATACCTTGACTACCATGGCTGTGGGATCAATTTCTGGCACCAACTTTATTCTTTCCTTCAGCCCTAGACCCAAGCCTTGACCTGACCATCAACCTGACCCTCAACCTGACCCTAAACCTATTACCAGAAACCAAATCTTATTGCAACACAAGCTTTAGCCTTACATATTTTAGATAAAATAATGCCTGGAACAAATGTTGGAAAACTTATTGACACTTGGAAATCTCTGAACCTATACCTAAAATTTGTGTGCATACATGAACATCTCAGTTTGCGATGTAATAACTTGGATTATTCTTATTTACTTGAATCAGATCAACCCAGGAAGAGGTTGTAATAGCTGCGGCGCCCTCTAAGCCCAGTCTGTCAGGAAGCAAGATGGATGAGACATGGCCACCTGGCAGGGCAGAGGCAAGATGGACGTTGAACGGAGTCACTAGAGTGAAGACGGTGGTACTCCAAGCATCGGTTCTTCCACAGTTACAGGCGCAGTATACGGTAGGAAATATTTGTGGTTCTTGTTTCAAGGTCTTTGAAAAAGATTTAAATATTGAATGTATAAAAATGCACTAATTAGCTTCAACAATAAAGAGATTAAATGCTGCTTGTAAGTGTCGGCTTGCATGGTGATGTAGATATACAGAAGGTTTGCGGGTGCACCATGTGAGAGAGAGAGAGAGGATTGAGGAGTCCTGAAAAGGACTCTCGGTAATCTTTCTTGGGGGTGTGTAGTCCTGAAAAAGACTGTTGGTTATCTTTCTTAGCTTATAGTTCTAAGGAGAACTATAGCGCTTGGAGAGATTGTAATTCAAATAATTATCTCAAGTTGGAATTAAGGAACCAGTAAGACAAGTCTGGTTTTACATCAATTCTTTGGTCAAGGTCAGTTAACATGATGAAAACATTTTATAGCATTATGATGATTATAATTTGCATGATATGTAGATTAGCTTCCATCCAATATAATTTCCAAATTCATGCCTTCTCTTTCATTCTTCCATTTCAATTCTGTTTGATCCTGTGAGGATCTGTCTGTCCCTGGCAGAGGACAAAATTATCTCCAATTAGATTTTTTGTTTATTCTTCCTTTATTGACTCAGATTGATGGTACATCAGGGACTGCTTCATGGGGTGAAGAAGGAACATTTGCAGCCGATATCACAGAACATTCATTCAAGTTCATATCCACAGTAAGTTCCTTGCTATATACACTATGATAGTGTTTGTTAGGGTTCAGCCTTGGCATTTTGTTTGTGTGGCTGTTTTTTCTGGTCTCATGATTAAAGTTTATCTTTTTTCCAGTGAAGTTATTTTGAATATAAGTTTGCACTTTGATAATTTCTTTGCTACCATTGTCCTTGAGATGCAAAGGAGTATGCTGGATTTAGCATTGTTATTTTCAGTACGGTTTTTGTAATGTTGCTCCATTATGTGTTATTCAAAAATTCATTTGCACAAGTTTAGAATGATAAGGGACACTTTTTCCCCACATGAAATAGCATGTTCAATTCCTAACATTATCTTAAAATCATTGCATAATTATTGTGATATTAATCAAGGTTTTGTGATATTGTCTTGATAACACAAGAATGTTGAATACATGTAGATCGTTGATGATTCTCCATAACTGAAAAGATCAGCCATTGAGAACGACACATGGACATATCCCTCAAAATAAAATAAAACTATGATTATCTTATGTACTAGGTTCCTGCAGCTGAGTTTGGTGCTCCTGCTAAGATCACCTTCCCAGGGATCCATTTCAAAGGTCGCTACGGCCTGTACGACGCTCAGAATGAGAGCAGTTCGACCACCACCACCACGGCCAGCTCTAGACAGGGTAGCAACAATATTCTAGAGGCTGTGACGGAGATACAAGCCTTCCAGCACACCCTCTCACCTGATCTTGTCAATCATCTCATCACTGTTCAGAAAGTCATTCTCAAGGTATGATTATGATGTCGTCAGCTTCCCCGCAGGGGGTCCTTAAACACTTGCAGTGCTCTTGGCAGTTTCAACTACCCTAATACAGCAATAATAATAATTATAGGCATTTATATAATAATAATTATAAATAATTACAGTACTTATATAGCGCCTAACACTTACTTTGTCAGAAGTCTCTAAGCGCTTTACAATAATGCAGCATAATTACCCTGGCTTTAGCAGTGCAGCTGTTACGCGCGCTGCATTTCAAGGAATAAATTCCTACCAGGTACCCATTTACTTCACCTGGGTGGAGTGTGGCAAATGTAGATCAATGTCTTGCCAAAGGACATTAGTGCAGCGGCGGGACTCGAACCGCGGACCTTGTGATCGACAGTCCGGCGACGTATCCACTCGACCACAACACCTCTACGATCTAGACAATTCTATTCCGTGGCGCACAAATTAATTATTACCCTAGGCTGGCTTTATCCTAGTTGCCATTACAGTGCTCTAGCATTTCAAGGAATTAATTCCTGCCAGATACCCATTTACCTCACCTGAGTTAAGTGTGGCAAATATGACGTGTCGGGGATGGAACCACGACCTTCAAATTTCAAGTCAAGTGCTTAAACCACTCGACTACGACTTTTCTACACTGGTCTTCTGTTAATTTCCCACATTTTGAAGACAAAATAATAAACTGCTTCAACACCAAAGGAGGCCTGAGGATAAAACTGTTTATTCAAAAAATTATTTTCCTCTCCAGGAATTGAACAACATGGTGAGAGGTATACAGCAGACTCACTGGCCCGTCTTAGAATCATCCAAGACCAAACTCCCACCATCTACCCCTACAGTAGAGAGACTCACATACAGCATGCAAGTCAGATTAGAGGTGAGATTATCCTTCAGGTAGTCACTGAGGATTATTGTAATCATGCAGTGTACTACTGGAAGAAGTACATTAAGTTATTCATTTGGAGCTTGAAGAGTAAATTATGTAAATAAAGATATTGAGAGAGATACACAGAGAGACAGATAATGTGACAGACAAGAAAAGAAAAGTAAGTGAGTGAGAGACAGAGATAAAGGGACAGACCGACATAGAGAGACAAAGGAGGGTTTAAGATGATAAGAAGAGATGAGGGATATGCGATAAAACAAAGAAATTATAAGGAAGGAAACAAAGATGATGGCCCAATATGTATACTTTTTCAGAGACATACATGTAGGCAGCAGATAACCTCTTACAACTAGGAACTACAAGGAAGGAAACGGACATGATGGCACAATGTGTATACTTTTTAGAGACATAGGCAGCACTGAGCAGATAACTGAGAACACACTCGGTCACATCTTTTATTCATGTACATGGATCCACCTAATCCTCCACCGTTTTGTCTCTCCCCATTCTTTTTGTTGTCGCTATCACTAGGGTATCCAAGTAACAGCCACCAGCCCCACTGCCAGTGCAGTCAGGTTTGAGACAGGAGTGGTAGAGCTTGAACTCTCAAACAGACCTCATACAGAGACAGATTCGGGCGCAGAGGATGGTACGTCTTCCTTACTCTCTTTTTTCGTTCTTACTAATTAAAATTTTCAGTGCAAAAATATTGTCCAGCTTTAGAGTTTTTAAAATATCATTGCCTTATATACGTGTAACCCAGAACCTTGCACCCCTAATACATGTTCATGTATTTGTCGACTGCTAACAATGTTGCTCACATTTTGCAAAATTATACAGTGGAACCTGTATATAAAAACCAATCAAGGGACTCAAGAAAAGTAGTCTTTATAGGCAGGTGGTCTTTACAAACAGGTTCCTTTAGTACACATTTCTATAAGAAGCTATTCAAGATAAACAAAAATGTGGTCTTTATAGACAAGTATACAGGTGGTCGCTATTGCAGGTTTTACTGTTTATTGATTTGCACTGTGCAGAAAGCTGGATTATTATGAGCTTCTATAAGGAAAACGTACATTATTCTGAAATTCCATACATTATAACTTTTTGTGTTATAGGTTGCTTTTTATATCCTATACAAAATAGTTAAATTATCACACCTTAAAGGTTGATAAAGAACTTGAGGTTGGTGCAAAGTCAATATACCCATCTTTCATGTGAAGAAGTGATGTAATATTACTGATCTCTTTTAAATCCAAAACAATATGTTCATGTATAATCAATTGCATATCTTTCAGGATGCTAATCTTTGCCATTTTTTCTATCCTGTCTAGTGAATCCCGGTCATGGTATGAGGATGTTTGCCAAAGCTCTCATCGAGTTCAACCTAAGCCTGGGTACCCTGGTCAAGAACCCAGTCTTCATCGAAGCAGAACCAGAGTTCCATGAGATGGCATACTTCAAGACCAAGATAGGACTCAGGAATACTGTCAAGGTATACATCAGGGCCCTGTTTTACAAAGCCTTTTTTCAATGACAAATGACAAATCTGCTGATAACCGATCAAAAGCAAGGATTTCAATAGCTTATAACAACAACTGTCATTTGTCACTGATGACAAGTTTTGTGAAACACCCCCCAGGGCCCTGTTTCATAAAACTTGATATCAATAACATGGCAACATAATCATGGCATCTGATTGGCTGAGAGCAAATTTGTGATAGAAATTTAGCAGTTGTTATAGATAACAAGTTTTATGAAATGGGCCCCTGATGCATTCATGTCATCTTTGTGTCCTTTGTTTACATATATACCTACCATTGATTGCAGTATGGGTACTGTGTTTGCCCTATTTTAAAATAAAATTGCCAACATGTGGGGAGGGGGTGTAGAAGGAATATCAATATCTGCTCTATTCCACTTTACTGAAAAGTGCACAACGAGGTAAAACATGCCGATAGATATCATCTAATGTGATTGTGGCAAATTAAGGGATGATGTTTAAGGGCCCTGGAATATTTATTTTTGCCATACTTGTACACCTGGGGGATGTTTCACAAATATTCTAAGTCGCACTTAACTCCAAGTTGGACTTAAAAATTATGGAGAGCCATTTGTAGCCTTAAAATATATTCAAAAGCAAAGATTTAAGTATTTTAGACTTTTCATAAATTCTGCATCAAAAACATGAAAACTTCAATGATAATAGAAAATGTGAATGATTTGATTTAACATTTTATGCCTTTTAAAATAACTTTTACAACATATTTTTAAAGATACTAACGACTTCCCATAATTGTTAAGTCCAACTTAGAGTTAAGTTCAACTAAGGATCTTTGTGAAACACTCCCCTGTTCTTACTTGTAAACAGGAGATAAATGATGATCTGACTGAGGGAAAGGACACCCTTCTCATCACACTCAACAGACCAACACTCTTTGTACAATCCAGTGCAGCTGATAGAGGTAAGACATGGCTTTCAGAGGTAGAGATCATTTGACAGATACTTCATTTAATCATTCCATTTTCTTCTTTCCTAGATATTTAAACAAAGAATAACTACATGTCTTGGAATTGCAGTACACACCAAAGTAAAAAGGAATTGAAATTGATTATTGAAATCAATTTGTGTAGAAGCTAAATGTCCATATGTTTGAATGAAGATGGCTGATCAAAGTAAGCATTGACAAACAGTTAAATCGGAAGATAATTCACTGAGAGAAGTAATGCATCCGAAATTCAAATTTCTTTCTACATTGACCGTACATTTTTTGACTAATGAAAAACAAGTTCATGCTTCAAGCAAATGATTCTTCTAAAGAATTTTGCCAGTATTCAGGTTCATATCAACAAGCCAAATCTCAGTCTTCGCTCCATATTAAACTGTTTTCCTATGGCACTGTTATCCTTTACGCATTATTGCATACATGTATTCGCAGCATGGAGTCGGTCACCAGCTGTAGATATTATGCTGTGGTCCTATTTACACAATATCATGTCATATTTCATTACCAATCCCAGCTGTGCTTTTATGGCTGAGCTACACCTCTTCCTATGACCAATGGGCAGAGCAGTGGAAGACCATGGCTCAGGATGACAACCTCCAGGGCGTGGCTGTCAATGATTCCATCAGGTTACCCCTCATCAGGAACCAAGAGGGGGGAGACTCCACCCTCTTCTTGCAGCTTACTGTGCAAGAGTTGGGCATCTGCATTCCGATCCTACCCTCGGTACAGGTAAGATGACAAACCAGTATCCAGGCTTTAATTCCTCCAGGACATTGGATATGGTTGCATGATGGTATGAGATTAAGATTTCGCAAAAAATGGAATGTGCTAGAAATAGGATGATATAATAATAATAGTAATAGCTAGTTCTTTTATATCGCTTTTCTGGACCAAAGGCCCTCTCAAAGCGCTTTACAGATATATATATACAGATATAGTAACCTGTTATGTTTTTCCTTCTTTTTTCTTTGTTTTTCATCCATAATCTCGATTTCTACTCATACTATGTTTCTCATAATTTTGTATTATGATAATGAAATATTTGAAATACATGTGTTTCATTTTAATTTGTATTATATATGAGATGTTTTAATCAAATAAAAAAATTATAAACTTGAAATAAAAAGAATTATCTGTATCCAGATTTTCTACATTCATTTTCATGATAATGTCCCTGTGAATTTGCTGTTGAGGTTGTGTGATCATTATGCACCTTTCATACATATACATGTTCATCATAGCATGGAGTGAATGCTTGGAAGATCTTTTACTATGCGTTGTGTATGTGTCTAAATGTTGATACATCATTTTTAACGAAGTGTAAACACTGCATGCGACTCACTGATGTTACTGTTTCATAAGTTCGACTAAGGTGTTCAGATTCTTATTGATTTCAGCATTATCTCTTTAAAAGATGATGGCATTTAATGCATTGAGTTTTTGTTTAATCAGGGATATAACTAAAGTTGAGCAACTATCAAATTCAATTACAGTCTCATACGTGCACATGTAAGCATACCTGCCAACACTTACATATAATCCAGAATATTCTGATTTTCTGGATTTAAAGGACCTGAATTTTTTTTTTTTTTTTTTTTTTTGGGGGGGGGGGGTAGTTTGTTGCTGAAGCCAAATTAAAATTGTTTAATCATGTGCAGCGATTTGAGAGTTTTCAGTGCGTTGAATGGCTGCATGATCGAGCAACGAATTTGCATTCACTTTTTGGTATAGATTTACAGCATATTTCCAGTTACACTGCCGCTGCAAGAGCAATTTCTTATGTTTCAAAGGCATACCGAGGTAAAAATTCCTAATTGTTAGTTTCAAATTTTGGCAGGTATGGATCATAGGATTCATACCCACACTGCTATGTTCAGTGATAGAAGAGAGTTATCCACTCTCGGTCTGTCATTCTGTAAGTTTCTGTCTCTCTCTCTCTAGATTTATAAGATCATAGGATTCATTCCCACATGTTCAGTGATGGAAGAGAGTCCTCCGCTCCCATCTGTCATCCTCCTCCCTCTAGGGTTATAAGATCAAAGGATTCATACCCACACTGCTCAGTTCAGTGATGGAAGAGAGTTATCCGCTCCCTGTCTGTCATCCTGTAAGTTTCTGTCTGTCTCTCTCTCTCTCTCTCTAGACTCATAAGATCAAAGGATTTATTCCCACACTGCTATGTTCAGTGATGGAAGAGAATCTTCCGCTCCCTGTCTGTCGTCCTGTAAGTTTCTGTCTCTCTCTCAAGATTCATAAGTTCATAGGATTCATTCCCACACTGCAGTGTTCAGTGATGGAAGAGAGTCCTCCGCTCCCATCTGTCATCCTCCTCCCTCTAGGTTTATAAGTTCATAGGATTCATACCCACACTGCAATGTTCAGTGATGGAAGAGAGTCCTCCGCTCCCATCTGTCATCCTCCTCCCTCTAGGTTTATAAGTTCATAGGAATCATTCCCACACTGCAATGTTCAGTGATGGAAGAGAGTCCTCCGCTCCTATCTGTCATCCTCCTCCCTCTAGGTTTATAAGATCAAAGGATTCATTCCCACACTGCTATGTTCAGTGATTGAAGAGAGTCCTCCGCTCCCATCTGTCATCCTCCTCCCTCTAGGTTTATAAGATCAAAGGATTCATTCCCACACTGCTATGTTCAGTGATTGAAGAGAGTCCTCCGCTCCCATCTGTCATCCTCCTCCCTCTAGGTTTATAAGATCATAGGATTCATTCCCACACTGCAATGTTCAGTGATGGAAGAGAGTCATCCTCCTCCCTCTAGGTTTATAAGATCAAAGGATTCATACCCACGCTGCAATGTTCAGTGATGCAAGAGAGTAATCCACACCCCGTCTGTCATTCTGTAAGTTTCCGTCTCTCTCTCAAGATTTATAAGTTCATAGGATTCATTCCCACACTGCAATGTTCAGTGATGGAAGAGAGTAATCCACACCCCGTCTGTCATTCTGTAAGTTTCCGTCTCTCTCTCAAGATTTATAAGTTCATAGGATTCATTCCCACACTGCAATGTTCAGTGATGCAAGAGAGTAATCCACACCCCGTCTGTCATTCTGTAAGTTTCCGTCTCTCTCTCAAGATTTATAAGTTCATAGGATTCATTCCCACACTGCAATGTTCAGTGATGGAAGAGAGTCCTCTGCTCCCATCTGTCATCCTCATCCCTCTAGGTTTATAAGATCAAAGGATTCATACCCACACTGCAATGTTAAGTGATGGAAGAGAGTCCTCTGCTCCCATCTGTCATCCTCCTCCCTCTAGGTTTATAAGATCAAAGGATTCATACCCACACTGCAATGTTAAGTGATGGAAGATAGTAATCCACACCCCGTCTGTCATCCTGTAAGTTCTGTCTCTCTCTCTCTCTCTCAAGATTAATGAGATCTTAGGATTCATACCCACACTGCTATGTTCAGTGATGGAAGAGAGTCATCCTCATCCCGCTAGTTTTATAAGATCAAAGGATTCATACCCACACTGCTCAGTTCAGTGATGGAAGAGAGTCATCCTCCTCCCTCTAGGTTTATAAGATCAAAGGATTCATACCCACACTGCAATGTTCAGTGATGGAAGAGAGTCCTCCGCTCCCATCTGTCATCCTCCTCCCTCTAGGTTTATAAGATCAAAGGATTCATACCCACACTGCAATGTTCAGTGATGGAAGAGAGTAATCCACACCCCGTCTGTCATCCTGTAAGTTCTGTCTCTCTCTCTCTCTCAAGATTTATGAGATCTTAGGATTCATACCCACACTGCTATGTTCAGTGATGGAAGAGAGTCATCCTCATCCCGCTAGTTTTATAAGATCAAAGGATTCATTCCCACACTGCAATGTTCAGTGATGGAAGAGAGTAATCCACACCCCGTCTGTCATCCTGTAAGTTCTGTCTCTCTCTCTCTCTCAAGATTTATGAGATCTTAGGATTCATACCCACACTGCTATGTTCAGTGATGGAAGAGAGTCATCCTCATCCCGCTAGTTTTATAAGATCAAAGGATTCATTCCCACACTGCAATGTTCAGTGATGGAAGAGAGTCCTCCGCTCCCATCTGTCATCCTCATCCCTCTAGGTTTATAAGATCATAGGATTCATACCCACACTGCTATGTTCAGTGATGGAAGAGAGTCCTCCGCTTCCATCTGTCATCCTCCTCCCTCTAGGTTTATAAGATCAAAGGATTCATTCCCACACTGCTATGTTCAGTGATTGAAGAGAGTCCTCAGCTCCCATCTGTCATCCTCCTCCCTCTAGGTTTATAAGATCAAAGGATTCATTCCCACACTGCTATGTTCAGTGATGGAAGAGAGTCCTCCGCTCCCATCTGTCATCCTCCTCCCTCTAGGTTTATAAGTTCATAGGATTCATTCCCACACTGCAATGTTCAGTGATGGAAGAGAGTCCTCCGCTCCCATCTGTCATCCTCCTCCCTCTAGGTTTATAAGTTCATAGGATTCATACCCACACTGCAATGTTCAGTGATGGAAGAGAGTCCTCCGCTCCCATCTGTCATCCTCCTCCCTCTAGGTTTATAAGTTCATAGGATTCATTCCCACACTGCTATGTTCAGTGATGAAAGAGAGTCCTCCGCTCCCATCTGTCATCCTCCTCCCTCTAGGTTTATAAGATCAAAGGATTCATTCCCACACTGCAATGTTCAGTGATGGAAGAGAGTCATCCTCCTCCCTCTAGGTTTATAAGATCAAAGGATTCATACCCACACTGCAATGTTCAGTGATGGAAGAGAGTAATCCACACCCCGTCTGTCATCCTGTAAGTTCTGTCTCTCTCTCTCTCTCTCTCAAGATTTATGAGATCTTAGGATTCATACCCACACTGCTATGTTCAGTGATGCAAGAGAGTAATCCACACCCCGTCTGTCATTCTGTAAGTTTCTGTCTCTCAAGATTTATAAGTTGATAGGATTCATTCCCACACTGCAATGTTCACTGATGGAAGAGAGTAATCCACACCCCGTCTGTCATTCTGTAAGTTTCCGTCTCTCTCTCAAGATTTATAAGTTCATAGGATTCATTCCCAAACTGCAATGTTCAGTGATGGAAGAGAGTCCTCTGCTCCCATCTGTCATCCTCATCCCTCTAGGTTTATAAGATCAAAGGATTCATACCCACACTGCAATGTTAAGTGATTGAAGAGAGTCCTCTGCTCCCATCTGTCATCCTCCTCCCTCTAGGTTTATAAGATCAAAGGATTCATACCCACACTGCAATGTTAAGTGATGGAAGAGAGTAATCCACACCCCATCTGTCATCCTGTAAGTTTTGTCTCTCTCTCTCTCTCTCAAGATTTATGAGATCTTAGGATTCATACCCACACTGCTATGTTCAGTGATGGAAGATAGTCATCCTCATCCCGCTAGTTTTATAAGATCAAAGGATTCATTCCCACACTGCAATGTTCAGTGATGGAAGAGAGTCCTCCGCTCCCATCTGTCATCCTCATCCCTCTAGGTTTATAAGATCATAGGATTCATACCCACACTGGTATGTTCAGTGATGGAAGAGAGTCCTGCACTCCCATCTGTCATCCTCCTCCCTCTAGGTTTATAAGATCATAGGATTCATTCCCACACTGCTATGTTCAGTGATGGAAGAGAGTCCTCCGCTCCCAGCTGTCATCCTCCTCCCTCTAGGTTTATAAGATCATAGGATTCATTCCCACACTGCAATGTTCAGTGATGGAAGAGAGTCATCCTCCTCCCTCTAGGTTTATAAGATCAAAGGATTCATACCCACGCTGCAATGTTCAGTGATGCAAGAGAGTAATCCACACCCCGTCTGTCATTCTGTAAGTTTCCGTCTCTCTCTCAAGATTTATAAGTTCATAGGATTCATTCCCACACTGCAATGTTCAGTGATGGAAGAGAGTAATCCACACCCCGTCTGTCATTCTGTAAGTTTCCGTCTCTCTCTCAAGATTTATAAGTTCATAGGATTCATTCCCACACTGCAATGTTCAGTGATGGAAGAGAGTAATCCACACCCCGTCTGTCATTCTGTAAGTTTCCGTCTCTCTCTCAAGATTTATAAGTTCATAGGATTCATTCCCACACTGCAATGTTCAGTGATGGAAGAGAGTCCTCTGCTCCCATCTGTCATCCTCATCCCTCTAGGTTTATAAGATCAAAGGATTCATACCCACACTGCAATGTTAAGTGATGGAAGAGAGTCCTCTGCTCCCATCTGTCATCCTCCTCCCTCTAGGTTTATAAGATCAAAGGATTCATACCCACACTGCAATGTTAAGTGATGGAAGATAGTAATCCACACCCCGTCTGTCATCCTGTAAGTTCTGTCTCTCTCTCTCTCTCTCAAGATTTATGAGATCTTAGGATTCATACCCACACTGCTATGTTCAGTGATGGAAGAGAGTCATCCTCATCCCGCTAGTTTTATAAGATCAAAGGATTCATACCCACACTGCTCAGTTCAGTGATGGAAGAGAGTCATCCTCCTCCCTCTAGGTTTATAAGATCAAAGGATTCATACCCACACTGCAATGTTCAGTGATGGAAGAGAGTCCTCCGCTCCCATCTGTCATCCTCCTCCCTCTAGGTTTATAAGATCGAAGGATTCATACCCACACTGCAATGTTCAGTGATGGAAGAGAGTAATCCACACCCCGTCTGTCATCCTGTAAGTTCTGTCTCTCTCTCTCTCTCAAGATTTATGAGATCTTAGGATTCATACCCACACTGCTATGTTCAGTGATGGAAGAGAGTCATCCTCATCCCGCTAGTTTTATAAGATCAAAGGATTCATTCCCACACTGCAATGTTCAGTGATGGAAGAGAGTAATCCACACCCCGTCTGTCATCCTGTAAGTTCTGTCTCTCTCTCTCTCTCAAGATTTATGAGATCTTAGGATTCATACCCACACTGCTATGTTCAGTGATGGAAGAGAGTCATCCTCATCCCGCTAGTTTTATAAGATCAAAGGATTCATTCCCACACTGCAATGTTCAGTGATGGAAGAGAGTCCTCCGCTCCCATCTGTCATCCTCATCCCTCTAGGTTTATAAGATCATAGGATTCATACCCACACTGCTATGTTCAGTGATGGAAGAGAGTCCTCCGCTTCCATCTGTCATCCTCCTCCCTCTAGGTTTATAAGATCAAAGGATTCATTCCCACACTGCTATGTTCAGTGATTGAAGAGAGTCCTCAGCTCCCATCTGTCATCCTCCTCCCTCTAGGTTTATAAGATCAAAGGATTCATTCCCACACTGCTATGTTCAGTGATGGAAGAGAGTCCTCCGCTCCCATCTGTCATCCTCCTCCCTCTAGGTTTATAAGATCAAAGGATTCATTCCCACACTGCAATGTTCAGTGATGGAAGAGAGTCATCCTCCTCCCTCTAGGTTTATAAGATCAAAGGATTCATACCCACACTGCAATGTTCAGTGATGCAAGAGAGTAATCCACACCCCGTCTGTCATCCTCCTCCCTCTAGGTTTATAAGTTCATAGGATTCATTCCCACACTGCAATGTTCAGTGATGGAAGAGAGTCCTCCGCTCCCATCTGTCATCCTCCTCCCTCTAGGTTTATAAGTTCATAGGATTCATACCCACACTGCAATGTTCAGTGATGGAAGAGAGTCCTCCGCTCCCATCTGTCATCCTCCTCCCTCTAGGTTTATAAGTTCATAGGATTCATTCCCACACTGCTATGTTCAGTGATGAAAGAGAGTCCTCCGCTCCCATCTGTCATCCTCCTCCCTCTAGGTTTATAAGATCAAAGGATTCATTCCCACACTGCAATGTTCAGTGATGGAAGAGAGTCATCCTCCTCCCTCTAGGTTTATAAGATCAAAGGATTCATACCCACACTGCAATGTTCAGTGATGGAAGAGAGTAATCCACACCCCGTCTGTCATCCTGTAAGTTCTGTCTCTCTCTCTCTCTCTCAAGATTTATGAGATCTTAGGATTCATACCCACACTGCTATGTTCAGTGATGGAAGAGAGTCATCCTCATCCCGCTAGTTTTATAAGATCAAAGGATTCATACCCACACTGCTCAGTTCAGTGATGGAAGAGAGTCATCCTCCTCCCTCTAGGTTTATAAGATCAAAGGATTCATACCCACACTGCAATGTTCAGTGATGGAAGAGAGTCCTCCGCTCCCATCTGTCATCCTCCTCCCTCTAGGTTTATAAGATCAAAGGATTCATACCCACACTGCAATGTTCAGTGATGGAAGAGAGTAATCCACACCCCGTCTGTCATCCTGTAAGTTCTGTCTCTCTCTCTCTCAAGATTTATGAAATCTTAGGATTCATACCCACACTGCTATGTTCAGTGATGGAAGATAGTCATCCTCATCCCGCTAGTTTTATAAGATCAAAGGATTCATTCCCACACTGAAATGTTCAGTGATGGAAGAGAGTCCTCCGCTCCCATCTGTCATCCTCATCCCTCTAGGTTTATAAGATCATAGGATTCATACCCACACTACTATGTTCAGTGATGGAAGAGAGTCCTGCGCTCCCATCTGTCATCCTCCTCCCTCTAGGTTTATAAGATCATAGGATTCATTCCCACACTGCTATGTTCAGTGACGGAAGAGAGTCCTCCGCTCCCAGCTGTCATCCTCCTCCCTCTAGGTTTATAAGATCATAGGATATATTCCCACACTGCAATGTTCAGTGATGGAAGAGAGTCATCCTCCTCCCTCTAGGTTTATAAGATCAAAGGATTCATACCCACGCTGCAATGTTCAGTGATGCAAGAGAGTAATCCACACCCCGTCTGTCATTCTGTAAGTTTCCGTCTCTCTCTCAAGATTTATAAGTTCATAGGATTCATTCCCACACTGCAATGTTCAGTGATGGAAGAGAGTAATCCACACCCCGTCTGTCATTCTGTAAGTTTCCGTCTCTCTCTCAAGATTTATAAGTTCATAGGATTCATTCCCACACTGCAATGTTCAGTGATGAAAGAGAGTAATCCACACCCCGTCTGTCATTCTGTAAGTTTCCGTCTCTCTCTCAAGATTTATAAGTTCATAGGATTCATTCCCACACTGCAATGTTCAGTGATGGAAGAGAGTCCTCTGCTCCCATCTGTCATCCTCATCCCTCTAGGTTTATAAGATCAAAAGATTCATACCCACACTGCAATGTTTAGTGATGGAAGAGAGTCCTCTGCTCCCATCTGTCATCCTCCTTCCTCTAGGTTTATAAGATCAAAGGATTCATACCCACACTGCAATGTTAAGTGATGGAAGAGAGTAATCCACACCCCGTCTGTCATCCTGTAAGTTCTGTCTCTCTCTCTCTCTCTCAAGATTTATGAGATCTTAGGATTCATACCCACACTGCTATGTTCAGTGATGGAAGAGAGTCATCCTCCTCCCTCTAGGTTTATAAGATCAAAGGATTCATACCCACACTGCAATGTTCAGTGATGGAAGAGAGTCCTATGCTCCCATCTGTCATCCTCATCCCTCTAGGTTTATAAGATCATAGGATTCATTCCCACACTGCAATGTTCAGTGATGGAAGAGAGTCATCCTCCTCCCTCTAGGTTTATAAGATCAAAGGATTCATACCCACACTGCAATGTTCAGTGATGGAAGAGAGTAATCCACACCCCGTCTGTCATTCTGTAAGTTTCTGTCTCTCTCTCAAGATTTATAAGTTCATAGGATTCATTCCCACACTGCAATGTTCAGTGATGGAAGAGAGTAATCCACACCCCGTCTGTCATTCTGTAAGTTTCTGTCTCTCTCTCAAGATTTATAAGTTCATAGGATTCATTCCCACACTGCAATGTTCAGTGATGGAAGAGAGTAATCCACACCCCGTCTGTCATCCTTTAAGTTCTGTCTCTTTCTCTCTCTCTCAAGATTTATGAGATCTTAGGATTCATACCCACACTGCTCAGTTCAGTGATGGAAGAGAGTCATCCTCCTCCCTCTAGGTTTATAAGATCAAAGGATTCATACCCACACTGCAATGTTCAGTGATGGAAGAGAGTCCTCCGCTCCCATCTGTCATCCTCATCCCTCTAGGTTTATAAGATCATAGGATTCATTCCCACACTGCAATGTTCAGTGATGGAAGAGAGTCATCCTCCTCCCTCTAGGTTTATAAGATCAAAGGATTCATACCCACACTGCAATGTTCAGTGATGGAAGAGAGTAATCCACACCCCGTCTGTCATCCTGTAAGTTCTGTCTCTCTCTCTCTCTTAAGATTTATGAGATCTTAGGATTCATACCCACACTGCTATGTTCAGTGATGGAAGAGAGTCATCCTCATCCCGCTAGTTTTATAAGATCAAAGGATTCATTCCCACACTGCAATGTTCAGTGATGGAAGAGAGTCCTCCGCTCCCATCTGTCATCCTCATCCCTCTAGGTTTATAAGATCATAGGATTCATACCCACACTGCTATGTTCAGTGATGGAAGAGAGTCCTGCGCTCCCATCTGTCATCCTCCTCCCTCTAGGTTTATAAGATCAAAGGATTCATTCCCACACTGCTATGTTTAGTGATGGAAGAGAGTCATCCTCCTCCCTCTAGGTTTATAAGATCAAAGAATTCATACCCACACTGCAATGTTCAGTGATGGAAGAGAGTAATCCACACCCCGTCTGTCATTCTGTAAGTTTCTGTCTGTCTCTCAAGATTTATAAGTTCATAGGATTCATTCCCACACTGCAATGTTCAGTGATAGAAGAGAGTTATCCACTCTCGGTCTGTCATTCTGTAAGTTTCTGTCTCTCTCTCTCTAGATTTATAAGATCATAGGATTCATTCCCACATGTTCAGTGATGGAAGAGAGTCCTCCGCTCCCATCTGTCATCCTCCTCCCTCTAGGTTTATAAGATCAAAGGATTCATTCCCACACTGCAATGTTCAGTGATGGAAGAGAGTAATCCACACCCCGTCTGTCATTCTTTAAGTTTCTGTCTCTCTCTCAAGATTTATAAGTTCATAGGATTCATACCCACACTGCAATGTTCAGTGATGGAAGAGAGTCCTCCGCTCCCATCTGTCATCCTCCTCCCTCTAGGTTTATAAGATCAAAGGATTCATTCCCACACTGCAATGTTCAGTGATGGAAGAGAGTAATCCACACCCCGTCTGTCATCCTGTAAGTTTCTGTCTCTCTCTCTCTCTCAAGATTTATAAGATCATAGGATTCATACCCACACTGCAATGTTCAGTGATGGAAGAGAGTCCTCCGCTCCCATCTGTCATCCTCCTCCCTCTAGGTTTATATGATCAAAGGATTCATTCCCACACTGCAATGTTCAGTGATGGAAGAGAGTCATCCTCCTCCCTCTAGGTTTATAAGATCAAAGGATTCATACCCACACTGCAATGTTCAGTGATGCAAGAGAGTAATCCACACCCCGTCTGTCATCCTCCTCCCTCTAGGTTTATAAGTTCATAGGATTCATTCCCACACTGCAATGTTCAGTGATGGAAGAGAGTCCTCCGCTCCCATCTGTCATCCTCCTCCCTCTAGGTTTATAAGTTCATAGGATTCATACCCACACTGCAATGTTCAGTGATGGAAGAGAGTCCTCCGCTCCCATCTGTCATCCTCCTCCCTCTAGGTTTATAAGTTCATAGGATTCATTCCCACACTGCTATGTTCAGTGATGAAAGAGAGTCCTCCGCTCCCATCTGTCATCCTCCTCCCTCTAGGTTTATAAGATCAAAGGATTCATTCCCACACTGCAATGTTCAGTGATGGAAGAGAGTCATCCTCCTCCCTCTAGGTTTATAAGATCAAAGGATTCATACCCACACTGCAATGTTCAGTGATGGAAGAGAGTAATCCACACCCCGTCTGTCATCCTGTAAGTTCTGTCTCTCTCTCTCTCTCTCTCAAGATTTATAAGATCTTAGGATTCATACCCACACTGCTATGTTCAATGATGGAAGAGAGTCATCCTCATCCCGCTAGTTTTATAAGATCAAAGGATTCATACCCACACTGCTCAGTTCAGTGATGGAAGAGAGTCATCCTCCTCCCTCTAGGTTTATAAGATCAAAGGATTCATACCCACACTGCAATGTTCAGTGATGGAAGAGAGTCCTCCGCTCCCATCTGTCATCCTCATCCCTCTAGGTTTATAAGATCATAGGATTCATTCCCACACTGCAATGTTCAGTGATGGAAGAGAGTCATCCTCCTCCCTCTAGGTTCATAAGATCAAAGGATTCATACCCACACTGCAATGTTCAGTGATGGAAGAGAGTAATCCACACCCCGTCTGCCATTCTGTAAGTTTCTGTCTCTCTCTCAAGATTTATAAGTTCATAGGATTCATTCCCACACTGCAATGTTCAGTGATGGAAGAGAGTAATCCACACCCCGTCTGTCATTCTGTAAGTTTCTGTCTCTCTCTCAAGATTTATAAGTTCATAGGATTCATACCCACACTGCAATGTTCAGTGATGGAAGAGAGTCCTCCGCTCCCATCTGTCATCCTCATCCCTCTAGGTTTATAAGATCATAGGATTCATTCCCACACTGCAATGTTCAGTGATGGAAGAGAGTCATCCTCCTCCCTCTAGGTTTATAAGATCAAAGGATTCATACCCACACTGCAATGTTCAGTGATGGAAGAGAGTCCTCCGCTCCCATCTGTCATCCTCCTCCCTCTAGGTTTATAAGATCAAAGGATTCATACCCACACTGCAATGTTCAGTGATGGAAGAGAGTAATCCACACCCCGTCTGTCATCCTGTAAGTTCTGTCTCTCTCTCTCTCTCAAGATTTATGAGATCTTAGGATTCATACCCACACTGCTATGTTCAGTGATGGAAGATAGTCATCCTCATCCCGCTAGTTTTATAAGATCAAAGGATTCATTCCCACACTGCAATGTTCAGTGATGGAAGAGAGTCCTCCGCTCCCATCTGTCATCCTCATCCCTCTAGGTTTATAAGATCATAGGATTCATACCCACACTGCTATGTTCAGTGATGGAAGAGAGTCCTGCGCTCCCATCTGTCATCCTCCTCCCTCTAGGTTTATAAGATCAAAGGATTCATACCCACACTGCAATGTTCAGTGATGGAAGAGAGTCCTCCGCTCCCATCTGTCATCCTCCTCCCTCTAGGTTCATAAGATCAAAGGATTCATTCCCACACTGCAATGTTCAGTGATGGAAGAGAGTCATCCTCCTCCCTCTAGGTTTATAAGATCAAAGGATTCATACCCACACTGCAATGTTCAGTGATGCAAGAGAGTAATCCACACCCTGTCTGTCATTCTGTAAGTTTCTGTCTCTCTCTCAAGATTTATAAGTTCATAGGATTCATTCCCACACTGCAATGTTCAGTGATGGAAGAGAGTAATCCACACCCCGTCTGTCATCCTGTAAGTTCTGTCTCTCTCTCTCTCTCTCTCAAGATTTATGAGATCTTAGGATTCATACCCACACTGCTATGTTCAGTGATGGAAGAGAGTCATCCTCATCCCGCTAGTTTTATAAGATCAAAGGATTCATACCCACACTGCTCAGTTCAGTGATGGAAGAGAGTCATCCTCCTCCCTCTAGGTTTATAAGATCAAAGGATTCATACCCACACTGCAATGTTCAGTGACAGAAGAGAGTCCTCCGCTCCCATCTGTCATCCTCCTCCCTCTAGGTTTATAAGATCAAAGGATTCATACCCACACTGCAATGTTCAGTGATGGAAGAGAGTAATCCACACCCCGTCTGTCATCCTGTAAGTTCTGTCTCTCTCTCTCTCTCAAGATTTATGAGATCTTAGGATTCATACCCACACTGCTATGTTCAGTGATGGAAGAGAGTCATCCTCATCCCGCTAGTTTTATAAGATCAAAGGATTCATTCCCACACTGCAATGTTCAGTGATGGAAGAGAGTAATCCACACCCCGTCTGTCATCCTGTAAGTTCTGTCTCTCTCTCTCTCTCAAGATTTATGAGATCTTAGGATTCATACCCACACTGCTATGTTCAGTGATGGAAGAGAGTCATCCTCATCCCGCTAGTTTTATAAGATCAAAGGATTCATTCCCACACTGCAATGTTCAGTGATGGAAGAGAGTCCTCCGCTCCCATCTGTCATCCTCATCCCTCTAGGTTTATAAGATCATAGGATTCATACCCACACTGCTATGTTCAGTGATGGAAGAGAGTCCTGCGCTCCCATCTGTCATCCTCCTCCCTCTAGGTTTATAAGATCAAAGGATTCATTCCCACACTGCTATGTTCAGTGATGGAAGAGAGTCATCCTCCTCCCTCTAGGTTTATAAGATCAAAGAATTCATACCCACACTGCAATGTTCAGTGATGGAAGAGAGTAATCCACACCCCGTCTGTCATTCTGTAAGTTTCTGTCTGTCTCTCAAGATTTATAAGTTCATAGGATTCATTCCCACACTGCAATGTTCAGTGATAGAAGAGAGTTATCCACTCTCGGTCTGTCATTCTGTAAGTTTCTGTCTCTCTCTCTCTAGATTTATAAGATCATAGGATTCATTCCCACATGTTCAGTGATGGAAGAGAGTCCTCCGCTCCCATCTGTCATCCTCCTCCCTCTAGGTTTATAAGATCAAAGGATTCATTCCCACACTGCAATGTTCAGTGATGGAAGAGAGTAATCCACACCCCGTCTGTCATTCTTTAAGTTTCTGTCTCTCTCTCAAGATTTATAAGTTCATAGGATTCATACCCACACTGCAATGTTCAGTGATGGAAGAGAGTCCTCCGCTCCCATCTGTCATCCTCCTCCCTCTAGGTTTATAAGATCAAAGGATTCATTCCCACACTGCAATGTTCAGTGATGGAAGAGAGTAATCCACACCCCGTCTGTCATCCTGTAAGTTTCTGTCTCTCTCTCTCTCTCAAGATTTATAAGATCATAGGATTCATACCCACACTGCAATGTTCAGTGATGGAAGAGAGTCCTCCGCTCCCATCTGTCATCCTCCTCCCTCTAGGTTTATATGATCAAAGGATTCATTCCCACACTGCAATGTTCAGTGATGGAAGAGAGTCATCCTCCTCCCTCTAGGTTTATAAGATCAAAGGATTCATACCCACACTGCAATGTTCAGTGATGCAAGAGAGTAATCCACACCCCGTCTGTCATCCTCCTCCCTCTAGGTTTATAAGTTCATAGGATTCATTCCCACACTGCAATGTTCAGTGATGGAAGAGAGTCCTCCGCTCCCATCTGTCATCCTCCTCCCTCTAGGTTTATAAGTTCATAGGATTCATACCCACACTGCAATGTTCAGTGATGGAAGAGAGTCCTCCGCTCCCATCTGTCATCCTCCTCCCTCTAGGTTTATAAGTTCATAGGATTCATTCCCACACTGCTATGTTCAGTGATGAAAGAGAGTCCTCCGCTCCCATCTGTCATCCTCCTCCCTCTAGGTTTATAAGATCAAAGGATTCATTCCCACACTGCAATGTTCAGTGATGGAAGAGAGTCATCCTCCTCCCTCTAGGTTTATAAGATCAAAGGATTCATACCCACACTGCAATGTTCAGTGATGGAAGAGAGTAATCCACACCCCGTCTGTCATCCTGTAAGTTCTGTCTCTCTCTCTCTCTCTCTCAAGATTTATAAGATCTTAGGATTCATACCCACACTGCTATGTTCAATGATGGAAGAGAGTCATCCTCATCCCGCTAGTTTTATAAGATCAAAGGATTCATACCCACACTGCTCAGTTCAGTGATGGAAGAGAGTCATCCTCCTCCCTCTAGGTTTATAAGATCAAAGGATTCATACCCACACTGCAATGTTCAGTGATGGAAGAGAGTCCTCCGCTCCCATCTGTCATCCTCATCCCTCTAGGTTTATAAGATCATAGGATTCATTCCCACACTGCAATGTTCAGTGATGGAAGAGAGTCATCCTCCTCCCTCTAGGTTCATAAGATCAAAGGATTCATACCCACACTGCAATGTTCAGTGATGGAAGAGAGTAATCCACACCCCGTCTGCCATTCTGTAAGTTTCTGTCTCTCTCTCAAGATTTATAAGTTCATAGGATTCATTCCCACACTGCAATGTTCAGTGATGGAAGAGAGTAATCCACACCCCGTCTGTCATTCTGTAAGTTTCTGTCTCTCTCTCAAGATTTATAAGTTCATAGGATTCATACCCACACTGCAATGTTCAGTGATGGAAGAGAGTCCTCCGCTCCCATCTGTCATCCTCATCCCTCTAGGTTTATAAGATCATAGGATTCATTCCCACACTGCAATGTTCAGTGATGGAAGAGAGTCATCCTCCTCCCTCTAGGTTTATAAGATCAAAGGATTCATACCCACACTGCAATGTTCAGTGATGGAAGAGAGTCCTCCGCTCCCATCTGTCATCCTCCTCCCTCTAGGTTTATAAGATCAAAGGATTCATACCCACACTGCAATGTTCAGTGATTGAAGAGAGTAATCCACACCCCGTCTGTCATCCTGTAAGTTCTGTCTCTCTCTCTCTCTCAAGATTTATGAGATCTTAGGATTCATACCCACACTGCTATGTTCAGTGATGGAAGATAGTCATCCTCATCCCGCTAGTTTTATAAGATCAAAGGATTCATTCCCACACTGCAATGTTCAGTGATGGAAGAGAGTCCTCCGCTCCCATCTGTCATCCTCATCCCTCTAGGTTTATAAGATCATAGGATTCATACCCACACTGCTATGTTCAGTGATGGAAGAGAGTCCTGCGCTCCCATCTGTCATCCTCCTCCCTCTAGGTTTATAAGATCAAAGGATTCATACCCACACTGCAATGTTCAGTGATGGAAGAGAGTCCTCCGCTCCCATCTGTCATCCTCCTCCCTCTAGGTTCATAAGATCAAAGGATTCATTCCCACACTGCAATGTTCAGTGATGGAAGAGAGTCATCCTCCTCCCTCTAGGTTTATAAGATCAAAGGATTCATACCCACACTGCAATGTTCAGTGATGCAAGAGAGTAATCCACACCCCGTCTGTCATTCTGTAAGTTTCTGTCTCTCTCTCAAGATTTATAAGTTCATAGGATTCATTCCCACACTGCAATGTTCAGTGATGGAAGAGAGTAATCCACACCCCGTCTGTCATCCTGTAAGTTCTGTCTCTCTCTCTCTCTCTCAAGATTTATGAGATCTTAGGATTCATACCCACACTGCTATGTTCAGTGATGGAAGAGAGTCATCCTCATCCCGCTAGTTTTATAAGATCAAAGGATTCATACCCACACTGCTCAGTTCAGTGATGGAAGAGAGTCATCCTCCTCCCTCTAGGTTTATAAGATCAAAGGATTCATACCCACACTGCAATGTTCAGTGACAGAAGAGAGTCCTCCGCTCCCATCTGTCATCCTCCTCCCTCTAGGTTTATAAGATCAAAGGATTCATACCCACACTGCAATGTTCAGTGATGGAAGAGAGTAATCCACACCCCGTCTGTCATCCTGTAAGTTCTGTCTCTCTCTCTCTCTCAAGATTTATGAGATCTTAGGATTCATACCCACACTGCTATGTTCAGTGATGGAAGAGAGTCATCCTCATCCCGCTAGTTTTATAAGATCAAAGGATTCATTCCCACACTGCAATGTTCAGTGATGGAAGAGAGTAATCCACACCCCGTCTGTCATCCTGTAAGTTCTGTCTCTCTCTCTCTCTCAAGATTTATGAGATCTTAGGATTCATACCCACACTGCTATGTTCAGTGATGGAAGAGAGTCATCCTCATCCCGCTAGTTTTATAAGATCAAAGGATTCATTCCCACACTGCAATGTTCAGTGATGGAAGAGAGTCCTCCGCTCCCATCTGTCATCCTCATCCCTCTAGGTTTATAAGATCATAGGATTCATACCCACACTGCTATGTTCAGTGATGGAAGAGAGTCCTGCGCTCCCATCTGTCATCCTCCTCCCTCTAGGTTTATAAGATCAAAGGATTCATTCCCACACTGCTATGTTCAGTGATGGAAGAGAGTCATCCTCCTCCCTCTAGGTTTATAAGATCAAAGAATTCATACCCACACTGCAATGTTCAGTGATGGAAGAGAGTAATCCACACCCCGTCTGTCATTCTGTAAGTTTCTGTCTGTCTCTCAAGATTTATAAGTTCATAGGATTCATACCCACACTGCAATGTTCAGTGATGGAAGAGAGTTATCCACTCTCGGTCTGTCATTCTGTAAGTTTCTGTCTCTCTCTCTCTAGATTTATAAGATCATAGGATTCATTCCCACATGTTCAGTGATGGAAGAGAGTCCTCCGCTCCCATCTGTCATCCTCCTCCCTCTAGGTTTATAAGATCAAAGGATTCATTCCCACACTGCAATGTTCAGTGATGGAAGAGAGTAATCCACACCCCGTCTGTCATTCTTTAAGTTTCTGTCTCTCTCTCAAGATTTATAAGTTCATAGGATTCATACCCACACTGCAATGTTCAGTGATGGAAGAGAGTCCTCCGCTCCCATCTGTCATCCTCCTCCCTCTAGGTTTATAAGATCAAAGGATTCATTCCCACACTGCAATGTTCAGTGATGGAAGAGAGTAATCCACACCCCGTCTGTCATCCTGTAAGTTTCTGTCTCTCTCTCTCTCTCAAGATTTATAAGATCATAGGATTCATACCCACACTGCAATGTTCAGTGATGGAAGAGAGTCCTCCGCTCCCATCTGTCATCCTCCTCCCTCTAGGTTTATATGATCAAAGGATTCATTCCCACACTGCAATGTTCAGTGATGGAAGAGAGTCATCCTCCTCCCTCTAGGTTTATAAGATCAAAGGATTCATACCCACACTGCAATGTTCAGTGATGCAAGAGAGTAATCCACACCCCGTCTGTCATCCTCCTCCCTCTAGGTTTATAAGTTCATAGGATTCATTCCCACACTGCAATGTTCAGTGATGGAAGAGAGTCCTCCGCTCCCATCTGTCATCCTCCTCCCTCTAGGTTTATAAGTTCATAGGATTCATACCCACACTGCAATGTTCAGTGATGGAAGAGAGTCCTCCGCTCCCATCTGTCATCCTCCTCCCTCTAGGTTTATAAGTTCATAGGATTCATTCCCACACTGCTATGTTCAGTGATGAAAGAGAGTCCTCCGCTCCCATCTGTCATCCTCCTCCCTCTAGGTTTATAAGATCAAAGGATTCATTCCCACACTGCAATGTTCAGTGATGGAAGAGAGTCATCCTCCTCCCTCTAGGTTTATAAGATCAAAGGATTCATACCCACACTGCAATGTTCAGTGATGGAAGAGAGTAATCCACACCCCGTCTGTCATCCTGTAAGTTCTGTCTCTCTCTCTCTCTCTCTCAAGATTTATAAGATCTTAGGATTCATACCCACACTGCTATGTTCAATGATGGAAGAGAGTCATCCTCATCCCGCTAGTTTTATAAGATCAAAGGATTCATACCCACACTGCTCAGTTCAGTGATGGAAGAGAGTCATCCTCCTCCCTCTAGGTTTATAAGATCAAAGGATTCATACCCACACTGCAATGTTCAGTGATGGAAGAGAGTCCTCCGCTCCCATCTGTCATCCTCATCCCTCTAGGTTTATAAGATCATAGGATTCATTCCCACACTGCAATGTTCAGTGATGGAAGAGAGTCATCCTCCTCCCTCTAGGTTCATAAGATCAAAGGATTCATACCCACACTGCAATGTTCAGTGATGGAAGAGAGTAATCCACACCCCGTCTGCCATTCTGTAAGTTTCTGTCTCTCTCTCAAGATTTATAAGTTCATAGGATTCATTCCCACACTGCAATGTTCAGTGATGGAAGAGAGTAATCCACACCCCGTCTGTCATTCTGTAAGTTTCTGTCTCTCTCTCAAGATTTATAAGTTCATAGGATTCATACCCACACTGCAATGTTCAGTGATGGAAGAGAGTCCTCCGCTCCCATCTGTCATCCTCATCCCTCTAGGTTTATAAGATCATAGGATTCATTCCCACACTGCAATGTTCAGTGATGGAAGAGAGTCATCCTCCTCCCTCTAGGTTTATAAGATCAAAGGATTCATACCCACACTGCAATGTTCAGTGATGGAAGAGAGTCCTCCGCTCCCATCTGTCATCCTCCTCCCTCTAGGTTTATAAGATCAAAGGATTCATACCCACACTGCAATGTTCAGTGATGGAAGAGAGTAATCCACACCCCGTCTGTCATCCTGTAAGTTCTGTCTCTCTCTCTCTCTCAAGATTTATGAGATCTTAGGATTCATACCCACACTGCTATGTTCAGTGATGGAAGATAGTCATCCTCATCCCGCTAGTTTTATAAGATCAAAGGATTCATTCCCACACTGCAATGTTCAGTGATGGAAGAGAGTCCTCCGCTCCCATCTGTCATCCTCATCCCTCTAGGTTTATAAGATCATAGGATTCATACCCACACTGCTATGTTCAGTGATGGAAGAGAGTCCTGCGCTCCCATCTGTCATCCTCCTCCCTCTAGGTTTATAAGATCAAAGGATTCATACCCACACTGCAATGTTCAGTGATGGAAGAGAGTCCTCCGCTCCCATCTGTCATCCTCCTCCCTCTAGGTTCATAAGATCAAAGGATTCATTCCCACACTGCAATGTTCAGTGATGGAAGAGAGTCATCCTCCTCCCTCTAGGTTTATAAGATCAAAGGATTCATACCCACACTGCAATGTTCAGTGATGCAAGAGAGTAATCCACACCCCGTCTGTCATTCTGTAAGTTTCTGTCTCTCTCTCAAGATTTATAAGTTCATAGGATTCATTCCCACACTGCAATGTTCAGTGATGGAAGAGAGTAATCCACACCCCGTCTGTCATCCTGTAAGTTCTGTCTCTCTCTCTCTCTCTCAAGATTTATGAGATCTTAGGATTCATACCCACACTGCTATGTTCAGTGATGGAAGAGAGTCATCCTCATCCCGCTAGTTTTATAAGATCAAAGGATTCATACCCACACTGCTCAGTTCAGTGATGGAAGAGAGTCATCCTCCTCCCTCTAGGTTTATAAGATCAAAGGATTCATACCCACACTGCAATGTTCAGTGACAGAAGAGAGTCCTCCGCTCCCATCTGTCATCCTCCTCCCTCTAGGTTTATAAGATCAAAGGATTCATACCCACACTGCAATGTTCAGTGATGGAAGAGAGTAATCCACACCCCGTCTGTCATCCTGTAAGTTCTGTCTCTCTCTCTCTCTCAAGATTTATGAGATCTTAGGATTCATACCCACACTGCTATGTTCAGTGATGGAAGAGAGTCATCCTCATCCCGCTAGTTTTATAAGATCAAAGGATTCATTCCCACACTGCAATGTTCAGTGATGGAAGAGAGTAATCCACACCCCGTCTGTCATCCTGTAAGTTCTGTCTCTCTCTCTCTCTCAAGATTTATGAGATCTTAGGATTCATACCCACACTGCTATGTTCAGTGATGGAAGAGAGTCATCCTCATCCCGCTAGTTTTATAAGATCAAAGGATTCATTCCCACACTGCAATGTTCAGTGATGGAAGAGAGTCCTCCGCTCCCATCTGTCATCCTCATCCCTCTAGGTTTATAAGATCATAGGATTCATACCCACACTGCTATGTTCAGTGATGGAAGATGTAGCGCCCACACCCCGAGGGAGGGGGCATACCTATGAAAGGAAGACAAAATAAGAAAGGTGTTGACTAGGATGCATGGCAAAACAAAGTCTTTATTACTTAATCTTCTACAATAACAGTCTTTTCTTACAATAACATATATACGATCAAATGGCATAATACTCTTCAAGTATTAAACACAAATAAATCTACCTGTTCGCATACATTGAATTCAATGAATTCATTAGCTCTCCGTGTTCTCTTACTATATCACTAAGAACATCATCTGGTTAGTTTCATTACTTTACTATCTCTAAACGAAACTATCCTTACTTCCATGCTTCATGTAAAAGTGCAACTCTTCATCGATCTCATAATCATAACTTGGCTACTAATAAATAACTTAACCCTCATCAAATGTCTATAACATTGCGGTATCAGTCAATCTACTTTAGCTTCTAATCATATAACTCTTCACTTAGCGTCTCTTTCAAGAAATCACATATATAGACATAATACAAGAATGTTGGCATAATCATCCCTCTACTATTGCCTAAAAAGCTTTCTACTCTTTACGCTCCAAGACTGAGGATCCCTTGTGCACATAGACCCTTAGAATGTAATTCTACTCTCAGCCTTCACTAATCCCTAAATTCACAAGTTACTTCTTGTCTCAGGACTTCACATTAATACTGAATAAACTTATAACTCTTTCTTAACTATAGCTCATGTATTTTCCAATAGTCATCTGCATCACTTTGATCTAATACTATCTTTTTCAGCGAGATTACTGAACTTGAAAAGATACATCTTCAACAACTTATATCCTAAACTCCTTACAATATTCACAGAACTGGCAAATAGTCTTAGTCTGCAGTCTGTACTATTATAGCTCTAACAAACTTACAACCAATATTACGCTTTCCTCTCACGGTAATCTCATCTACACATACATATTTCATATTCTAATTTATATCAACGACCAATAGTTTTACTAAATACATGTATATTCATTTCATGGTTATATACAAAGCAAAGTGAGAGTGAAAGAGAAAGGGTGAACCATACAGAGAGAGAGAGAGAGAGAGAGAGAGAGAAAGAGAGGGAGAGAATATAAAGAGAGAGGGGGGGAGAGAGAGGGAGATATATATATAGAGAGAGAGAGAGAGAGAGAGAGAGTAATTCCCAATAACATTTAACCTGAATTATCATTCCTAACAATATAATACAATGAATTCCAGACAGTGATTATGCAAGTCTTCAACTACAATATTTCATCAACCAATTCAACTCTAGCCTCCTTGCTCTATAGCTAACTACTAGACTGTATTACGTCTATGGTGTGACCATGTGTTTCTCAACAAGTGCATATCCAAACTCAAATCCTTTGTCTTCTCATTTTGCAATCTTGCTGACTCTACCAAACTTTCATTCCCGCCTAAGATACCATTTTCCAGCATGGGTCAAAAAGCAAACAAAGCTTGGGGGAAGGGATTAAGAACTTTGATAAGAAGTGGTGTTCACGTTGAACGCACTGCCTCATCCTGATAACACACTAGTATTGTACACGTGGTGCGTCCACACTCACGCATACCATGATACTGAAAGTTAAAGATAATCTGGACTCAAACAACTCATTTCGCTACCAAAACTGTATCTAACCAAACTAGAATATATAACAATGTGCTTTGGCATAATGCATAGTAAAGGGCACATGTCCTAATTGGCTAAGAATATATATATACACATGAATATCGAGCAAAAGACAAATATACTGACAGTAATAAAGTATATTCTCTTCTCAAAACTTACTTAAAATGTTGTCTAAATCAAACAAAATCATCAATCTCACACACACGATAATACTTTCCTATCATTTCTACAAGTGATTACTATGTTCATCAATGACATTATCTCTCCCCACATGGCATCTCTTCCCACATGGCATTTCTTATATTTCCTCTCATAGTCCACATGTCATATAATCCAACAAGTCATTGGCAAAGATCATTAATATCTCTTTTTACACAGTAATACAAGATATGTGAATAGTGAAGCTAATAGTTTAGAAATACACATATTATGAACAACAAGAATATAACACAATAGAATAATATAAGATTCTTTCTTACCTATGAAAGGAAGACAAAATAAGAAAGGTGTTGACTAGGATGCATGGCAAAACAAAGTGAGAAGCCACTCCTGGTATCCCAGCTGGTGTGTTTAGGTTAGTTGTGGGTGAGGCCACTCTCGCAGGAGGGGGTACCTAATTAACTAAAGGGAGGGACTATATGGGGGCTAGAAATATACTTGTGTCATACATACATAGTCAAAGATATACAAAAAATAGGGGGGGGGGTATTCTGTGGGGCTCCACAAAGAGAGTCCTCCGCTCCCATCTGTCATCCTCCTCCCTCTAGGTTTATAAGATCAAAGGATTCATTCCCACACTGCTATGTTCAGTGATTGAAGAGAGTCCTCAGCTCCCATCTGTCATCCTCCTCCCTCTAGGTTTATAAGATCAAAGGATTCATTCCCACACTGCTATGTTCAGTGATGGAAGAGAGTCCTCCGCTCCCATCTGTCATCCTCCTCCCTCTAGGTTTATAAGATCAAAGGATTCATTCCCACACTGCAATGTTCAGTGATGGAAGAGAGTCATCCTCCTCCCTCTAGGTTTATAAGATCAAAGGATTCATACCCACACTGCTATGTTCAGTGATGCAAGAGAGTAATCCACACCCCGTCTGTCATCCTCCTCCCTCTAGGTTTATAAGTTCATAGGATTCATACCCACACTGCAATGTTCAGTGATGGAAGAGAGTCCTCCGCTCCCATCTGTCATCCTCCTCCCTCTTGGTTTATAAGTTCATAGGATTCATTCCCACACTGCTATGTTCAGTGATGAAAGAGAGTCCTCCGCTCCCATCTGTCATCCTCCTCCCTCTAGGTTTATAAGATCAAAGGATTCATTCCCACACTGCAATGTTCAGTGATGGAAGAGAGTCATCCTCCTCCCTCTAGGTTTATAAGATCAAAGGATTCATTCCCACACTGCAATGTTCAGTGATGGAAGAGAGTAATCCACACCCCGTCTGTCATCCTGTAAGTTTCTGTCTCTCTCTCTCTCTCAAGATTTATAAGATCATAGGATTCATACCCACACTGCAATGTTCAGTGATGGAAGAGAGTCCTCCGCTCCCATCTGTCATCCTCCTCCCTCTAGGTTTATATGATCAAAGGATTCATTCCCACACTGCAATGTTCAGTGATGGAAGAGAGTCATCCTCCTCCCTCTAGGTTTATAAGATCAAAGGATTCATACCCACACTGCAATGTTCAGTGATGCAAGAGAGTAATCCACACCCCGTCTGTCATCCTCCTCCCTCTAGGTTTATAAGTTCATAGGATTCATTCCCACACTGCAATGTTCAGTGATGGAAGAGAGTCCTCCGCTCCCATCTGTCATCCTCCTCCCTCTAGGTTTATAAGTTCATAGGATTCATACCCACACTGCAATGTTCAGTGATGGAAGAGAGTCCTCCGCTCCCATCTGTCATCCTCCTCCCTCTAGGTTTATAAGTTCATAGGATTCATTCCCACACTGCTATGTTCAGTGATGAAAGAGAGTCCTCCGCTCCCATCTGTCATCCTCCTCCCTCTAGGTTTATAAGATCAAAGGATTCATTCCCACACTGCAATGTTCAGTGATGGAAGAGAGTCATCCTCCTCCCTCTAGGTTTATAAGATCAAAGGATTCATACCCACACTGCAATGTTCAGTGATGGAAGAGAGTAATCCACACCCCGTCTGTCATCCTGTAAGTTCTGTCTCTCTCTCTCTCTCTCTCAAGATTTATAAGATCTTAGGATTCATACCCACACTGCTATGTTCAATGATGGAAGAGAGTCATCCTCATCCCGCTAGTTTTATAAGATCAAAGGATTCATACCCACACTGCTCAGTTCAGTGATGGAAGAGAGTCATCCTCCTCCCTCTAGGTTTATAAGATCAAAGGATTCATACCCACACTGCAATGTTCAGTGATGGAAGAGAGTCCTCCGCTCCCATCTGTCATCCTCATCCCTCTAGGTTTATAAGATCATAGGATTCATTCCCACACTGCAATGTTCAGTGATGGAAGAGAGTCATCCTCCTCCCTCTAGGTTCATAAGATCAAAGGATTCATACCCACACTGCAATGTTCAGTGATGGAAGAGAGTAATCCACACCCCGTCTGCCATTCTGTAAGTTTCTGTCTCTCTCTCAAGATTTATAAGTTCATAGGATTCATTCCCACACTGCAATGTTCAGTGATGGAAGAGAGTAATCCACACCCCGTCTGTCATTCTGTAAGTTTCTGTCTCTCTCTCAAGATTTATAAGTTCATAGGATTCATACCCACACTGCAATGTTCAGTGATGGAAGAGAGTCCTCCGCTCCCATCTGTCATCCTCATCCCTCTAGGTTTATAAGATCATAGGATTCATTCCCACACTGCAATGTTCAGTGATGGAAGAGAGTCATCCTCCTCCCTCTAGGTTTATAAGATCAAAGGATTCATACCCACACTGCAATGTTCAGTGATGGAAGAGAGTCCTCCGCTCCCATCTGTCATCCTCCTCCCTCTAGGTTTATAAGATCAAAGGATTCATACCCACACTGCAATGTTCAGTGATGGAAGAGAGTAATCCACACCCCGTCTGTCATCCTGTAAGTTCTGTCTCTCTCTCTCTCTCAAGATTTATGAGATCTTAGGATTCATACCCACACTGCTATGTTCAGTGATGGAAGATAGTCATCCTCATCCCGCTAGTTTTATAAGATCAAAGGATTCATTCCCACACTGCAATGTTCAGTGATGGAAGAGAGTCCTCCGCTCCCATCTGTCATCCTCATCCCTCTAGGTTTATAAGATCATAGGATTCATACCCACACTGCTATGTTCAGTGATGGAAGAGAGTCCTGCGCTCCCATCTGTCATCCTCCTCCCTCTAGGTTTATAAGATCAAAGGATTCATACCCACACTGCAATGTTCAGTGATGGAAGAGAGTCCTCCGCTCCCATCTGTCATCCTCCTCCCTCTAGGTTCATAAGATCAAAGGATTCATTCCCACACTGCAATGTTCAGTGATGGAAGAGAGTCATCCTCCTCCCTCTAGGTTTATAAGATCAAAGGATTCATACCCACACTGCAATGTTCAGTGATGCAAGAGAGTAATCCACACCCCGTCTGTCATTCTGTAAGTTTCTGTCTCTCTCTCAAGATTTATAAGTTCATAGGATTCATTCCCACACTGCAATGTTCAGTGATGGAAGAGAGTAATCCACACCCCGTCTGTCATCCTGTAAGTTCTGTCTCTCTCTCTCTCTCTCAAGATTTATGAGATCTTAGGATTCATACCCACACTGCTATGTTCAGTGATGGAAGAGAGTCATCCTCATCCCGCTAGTTTTATAAGATCAAAGGATTCATACCCACACTGCTCAGTTCAGTGATGGAAGAGAGTCATCCTCCTCCCTCTAGGTTTATAAGATCAAAGGATTCATACCCACACTGCAATGTTCAGTGACAGAAGAGAGTCCTCCGCTCCCATCTGTCATCCTCCTCCCTCTAGGTTTATAAGATCAAAGGATTCATACCCACACTGCAATGTTCAGTGATGGAAGAGAGTAATCCACACCCCGTCTGTCATCCTGTAAGTTCTGTCTCTCTCTCTCTCTCAAGATTTATGAGATCTTAGGATTCATACCCACACTGCTATGTTCAGTGATGGAAGAGAGTCATCCTCATCCCGCTAGTTTTATAAGATCAAAGGATTCATTCCCACACTGCAATGTTCAGTGATGGAAGAGAGTAATCCACACCCCGTCTGTCATCCTGTAAGTTCTGTCTCTCTCTCTCTCTCAAGATTTATGAGATCTTAGGATTCATACCCACACTGCTATGTTCAGTGATGGAAGAGAGTCATCCTCATCCCGCTAGTTTTATAAGATCAAAGGATTCATTCCCACACTGCAATGTTCAGTGATGGAAGAGAGTCCTCCGCTCCCATCTGTCATCCTCATCCCTCTAGGTTTATAAGATCATAGGATTCATACCCACACTGCTATGTTCAGTGATGGAAGATGTAGCGCCCACACCCCGAGGGAGGGGGCATACCTATGAAAGGAAGACAAAATAAGAAAGGTGTTGACTAGGATGCATGGCAAAACAAAGTCTTTATTACTTAATCTTCTACAATAACAGTCTTTTCTTACAATAACATATATACGATCAAATGGCATAATACTCTTCAAGTATTAAACACAAATAAATCTACCTGTTCGCATACATTGAATTCAATGAATTCATTAGCTCTCCGTGTTCTCTTACTATATCACTAAGAACATCATCTGGTTAGTTTCATTACTTTACTATCTCTAAACGAAACTATCCTTACTTCCATGCTTCATGTAAAAGTGCAACTCTTCATCGATCTCATAATCATAACTTGGCTACTAATAAATAACTTAACCCTTATCAAATGTCTATAACATTGCGGTATCAGTCAATCTACTTTAGCTTCTAATCATATAACTCTTCACTTAGCGTCTCTTTCAAGAAATCACATATATAGACATAATACAAGAATGTTGGCATAATCATCCCTCTACTATTGCCTAAAAAGCTTTCTACTCTTTACGCTCCAAGACTGAGGATCCCTTGTGCACATAGACCCTTAGAATGTAATTCTACTCTCAGCCTTCACTAATCCCTAAATTCACAAGTTACTTCTTGTCTCAGGACTTCACATTAATACTGAATAAACTTATAACTCTTTCTTAACTATAGCTCATGTATTTTCCAATAGTCATCTGCATCACTTTGATCTAATACTATCTTTTTCAGCGAGATTACTGAACTTGAAAAGATACATCTTCAACAACTTATATCCTAAACTCCTTACAATATTCACAGAACTGGCAAATAGTCTTAGTCTGCAGTCTGTACTATTATAGCTCTAACAAACTTACAACCAATATTACGCTTTCCTCTCACGGTAATCTCATCTACACATACATATTTCATATTCTAATTTATATCAACGACCAATAGTTTTACTAAATACATGTATATTCATTTCATGGTTATATACAAAGCAAAGTGAGAGTGAAAGAGAAAGGGTGAACCATACAGAGAGAGAGAGAGAGAGAGAGAGAGAGAAAGAGAGGGAGAGAATATAAAGAGAGAGGGGGGGAGAGAGAGGGAGATATATATATAGAGAGAGAGAGAGAGAGAGAGAGAGAGTAATTCCCAATAACATTTAACCTGAATTATCATTCCTAACAATATAATACAATGAATTCCAGACAGTGATTATGCAAGTCTTCAACTACAATATTTCATCAACCAATTCAACTCTAGCCTCCTTGCTCTATAGCTAACTACTAGACTGTATTACGTCTATGGTGTGACCATGTGTTTCTCAACAAGTGCATATCCAAACTCAAATCCTTTGTCTTCTCATTTTGCAATCTTGCTGACTCTACCAAACTTTCATTCCCGCCTAAGATACCATTTTCCAGCATGGGTCAAAAAGCAAACAAAGCTTGGGGGAAGGGATTAAGAACTTTGATAAGAAGTGGTGTTCACGTTGAACGCACTGCCTCATCCTGATAACACACTAGTATTGTACACGTGGTGCGTCCACACTCACGCATACCATGATACTGAAAGTTAAAGATAATCTGGACTCAAACAACTCATTTCGCTACCAAAACTGTATCTAACCAAACTAGAATATATAACAATGTGCTTTGGCATAATGCATAGTAAAGGGCACATGTCCTAATTGGCTAAGAATATATATATACACATGAATATCGAGCAAAAGACAAATATACTGACAGTAATAAAGTATATTCTCTTCTCAAAACTTACTTAAAATGTTGTCTAAATCAAACAAAATCATCAATCTCACACACACGATAATACTTTCCTATCATTTCTACAAGTGATTACTATGTTCATCAATGACATTATCTCTCCCCACATGGCATCTCTTCCCACATGGCATTTCTTATATTTCCTCTCATAGTCCACATGTCATATAATCCAACAAGTCATTGGCAAAGATCATTAATATCTCTTTTTACACAGTAATACAAGATATGTGAATAGTGAAGCTAATAGTTTAGAAATACACATATTATGAACAACAAGAATATAACACAATAGAATAATATAAGATTCTTTCTTACCTATGAAAGGAAGACAAAATAAGAAAGGTGTTGACTAGGATGCATGGCAAAACAAAGTGAGAAGCCACTCCTGGTATCCCAGCTGGTGTGTTTAGGTTAGTTGTGGGTGAGGCCACTCTCGCAGGAGGGGGTACCTAATTAACTAAAGGGAGGGACTATATGGGGGCTAGAAATATACTTGTGTCATACATACATAGTCAAAGATATACAAAAAATAGGGGGGGGGGTATTCTGTGGGGCTCCACAAAGAGAGTCCTCCGCTCCCATCTGTCATCCTCCTCCCTCTAGGTTTATAAGATCAAAGGATTCATTCCCACACTGCTATGTTCAGTGATTGAAGAGAGTCCTCAGCTCCCATCTGTCATCCTCCTCCCTCTAGGTTTATAAGATCAAAGGATTCATTCCCACACTGCTATGTTCAGTGATGGAAGAGAGTCCTCCGCTCCCATCTGTCATCCTCCTCCCTCTAGGTTTATAAGATCAAAGGATTCATTCCCACACTGCAATGTTCAGTGATGGAAGAGAGTCATCCTCCTCCCTCTAGGTTTATAAGATCAAAGGATTCATACCCACACTGCTATGTTCAGTGATGCAAGAGAGTAATCCACACCCCGTCTGTCATCTTCCTCCCTCTAGGTTTATAAGTTCATAGGATTCATACCCACACTGCAATGTTCAGTGATGGAAGAGAGTCCTCCGCTCCCATCTGTCATCCTCCTCCCTCTTGGTTTATAAGTTCATAGGATTCATTCCCACACTGCTATGTTCAGTGATGAAAGAGAGTCCTCCGCTCCCATCTGTCATCCTCCTCCCTCTAGGTTTATAAGATCAAAGGATTCATTCCCACACTGCAATGTTCAGTGATGGAAGAGAGTCATCCTCCTCCCTCTAGGTTTATAAGATCAAAGGATTCATACCCACACTGCAATGTTCAGTGATGGAAGAGAGTAATCCACACCCCGTCTGTCATCCTGTAAGTTCTGTCTCTCTCTCTCTCTCTCAAGATTTATGAGATCTTAGGATTCATACCCACACTGCTATGTTCAGTGATGGAAGAGAGTCATCCTCATCCCGCTAGTTTTATAAGATCAAAGGATTCATACCCACACTGCTCAGTTCAGTGATGGAAGAGAGTCATCCTCCTCCCTCTAGGTTTATAAGATCAAAGGATTCATACCCACACTGCAATGTTCAGTGATGGAAGAGAGTCCTCTGCTCCCATCTGTCATCCTCCTCCCTCTAGGTTTATAAGATCAAAGGATTCATACCCACACTGCAATGTTCAGTGATGGAAGAGAGTAATCCACACCCCGTCTGTCATCCTGTAAGTTCTGTCTCTCTCTCTCTCAAGATTTATGAGATCTTAGGATTCATACCCACACTGCTATGTTCAGTGATGGAAGATAGTCATCCTCATCCCGCTAGTTTTATAAGATCAAAGGATTCATTCCCACACTGCAATGTTCAGTAATGGAAGAGAGTCCTCCGCTCCCATCTGTCATCCTCATCCCTCTAGGTTTATAAGATCATAGGATTCATACCCACACTGCTATGTTCAGTGATGGAAGAGAGTCCTGCGCTCCCATCTGTCATCCTCCTCCCTCTAGGTTTATAAGATCATAGGATTCATTCCCACACTGCTATGTTCAGTGATGGAAGAGAGTCCTCCGCTCCCAGCTGTCATCCTCCTCCCTCTAGGTTTATAAGATCATAGGATTCATTCCCACACTGCAATGTTCAGTGATGGAAGAGAGTCATCCTCCTCCCTCTAGGTTTCTAAGATCAAAGGATTCATACCCACGCTGCAATGTTCAGTGATGCAAGAGAGTAATCCACACCCCGTCTGTCATTCTGTAAGTTTCCGTCTCTCTCTCAAGATTTATAAGTTCATAGGATTCATTCCCACACTGCAATGTTCAGTGATGGAAGAGAGTAATCCACACCCCGTCTGTCATTCTGTAAGTTTCCGTCTCTCTCTCAAGATTTATAAGTTCATAGGATTCATTCCCACACTGCAATGTTCAGTGATGGAAGAGAGTAATCCACACCCCGTCTGTCATTCTGTAAGTTTCCGTCTCTCTCTCAAGATTTATAAGTTCATAGGATTCATTCCCACACTGCAATGTTCAGTGATGGAAGAGAGTCCTCTGCTCCCATCTGTCATCCTCATCCCTCTAGGTTTATAAGATCAAAAGATTCATACCCACACTGCAATGTTTAGTGATGGAAGAGAGTCCTCTGCTCCCATCTGTCATCCTCCTCCCTCTAGGTTTATAAGATCAAAGGATTCATACCCACACTGCAATGTTAAGTGATGGAAGAGAGTAATCCACACCCCGTCTGTCATCCTGTAAGTTCTGTCTCTCTCTCTCTCTCTCAAGATTTATGAGATCTTAGGATTCATACCCACACTGCTATGTTCAGTGATGGAAGAGAGTCATCCTCCTCCCTCTAGGTTTATAAGATCAAAGGATTCATACCCACACTGCAATGTTCAGTGATGCAAGAGAGTAATCCACACCCCGTCTGTCATTCTGTAAGTTTCTGTCTCTCTCTCAAGATTTATAAGTTCATAGGATTCATTCCCACACTGCAATGTTCAGTGATGGAAGAGAGTAATCCACACCCCGTCTGTCATCCTGTAAGTTCTGTCTCTCTCTCTCTCTCTCAAGATTTATGAGATCTTAGGATTCATACCCACACTGCTATGTTCAGTGATGGAAGAGAGTCATCCTCATCCCGCTAGTTTTATAAGATCAAAGGATTCATACCCACACTGCTCAGTTCAGTGATGGAAGAGAGTCATCCTCCTCCCTCTAGGTTTATAAGATCAAAGGATTCATACCCACACTGCAATGTTCAGTGACAGAAGAGAGTCCTCCGCTCCCATCTGTCATCCTCCTCCCTCTAGGTTTATAAGATCAAAGGATTCATACCCACACTGCAATGTTCAGTGATGGAAGAGAGTAATCCACACCCCGTCTGTCATCCTGTAAGTTCTGTCTCTCTCTCTCTCTCAAGATTTATGAGATCTTAGGATTCATACCCACACTGCTATGTTCAGTGATGGAAGAGAGTCATCCTCATCCCGCTAGTTTTATAAGATCAAAGGATTCATTCCCACACTGCAATGTTCAGTGATGGAAGAGAGTAATCCACACCCCGTCTGTCATCCTGTAAGTTCTGTCTCTCTCTCTCTCTCAAGATTTATGAGATCTTAGGATTCATACCCACACTGCTATGTTCAGTGATGGAAGAGAGTCATCCTCATCCCGCTAGTTTTATAAGATCAAAGGATTCATTCCCACACTGCAATGTTCAGTGATGGAAGAGAGTCCTCCGCTCCCATCTGTCATCCTCATCCCTCTAGGTTTATAAGATCATAGGATTCATACCCACACTGCTATGTTCAGTGATGGAAGATGTAGCGCCCACACCCCGAGGGAGGGGGCATACCTATGAAAGGAAGACAAAATAAGAAAGGTGTTGACTAGGATGCATGGCAAAACAAAGTCTTTATTACTTAATCTTCTACAATAACAGTCTTTTCTTACAATAACATATATACGATCAAATGGCATAATACTCTTCAAGTATTAAACACAAATAAATCTACCTGTTCGCATACATTGAATTCAATGAATTCATTAGCTCTCCGTGTTCTCTTACTATATCACTAAGAACATCATCTGGTTAGTTTCATTACTTTACTATCTCTAAACGAAACTATCCTTACTTCCATGCTTCATGTAAAAGTGCAACTCTTCATCGATCTCATAATCATAACTTGGCTACTAATAAATAACTTAACCCTTATCAAATGTCTATAACATTGCGGTATCAGTCAATCTACTTTAGCTTCTAATCATATAACTCTTCACTTAGCGTCTCTTTCAAGAAATCACATATATAGACATAATACAAGAATGTTGGCATAATCATCCCTCTACTATTGCCTAAAAAGCTTTCTACTCTTTACGCTCCAAGACTGAGGATCCCTTGTGCACATAGACCCTTAGAATGTAATTCTACTCTCAGCCTTCACTAATCCCTAAATTCACAAGTTACTTCTTGTCTCAGGACTTCACATTAATACTGAATAAACTTATAACTCTTTCTTAACTATAGCTCATGTATTTTCCAATAGTCATCTGCATCACTTTGATCTAATACTATCTTTTTCAGCGAGATTACTGAACTTGAAAAGATACATCTTCAACAACTTATATCCTAAACTCCTTACAATATTCACAGAACTGGCAAATAGTCTTAGTCTGCAGTCTGTACTATTATAGCTCTAACAAACTTACAACCAATATTACGCTTTCCTCTCACGGTAATCTCATCTACACATACATATTTCATATTCTAATTTATATCAACGACCAATAGTTTTACTAAATACATGTATATTCATTTCATGGTTATATACAAAGCAAAGTGAGAGTGAAAGAGAAAGGGTGAACCATACAGAGAGAGAGAGAGAGAGAGAGAGAGAGAAAGAGAGGGAGAGAATATAAAGAGAGAGGGGGGGAGAGAGAGGGAGATATATATATAGAGAGAGAGAGAGAGAGAGAGAGAGAGTAATTCCCAATAACATTTAACCTGAATTATCATTCCTAACAATATAATACAATGAATTCCAGACAGTGATTATGCAAGTCTTCAACTACAATATTTCATCAACCAATTCAACTCTAGCCTCCTTGCTCTATAGCTAACTACTAGACTGTATTACGTCTATGGTGTGACCATGTGTTTCTCAACAAGTGCATATCCAAACTCAAATCCTTTGTCTTCTCATTTTGCAATCTTGCTGACTCTACCAAACTTTCATTCCCGCCTAAGATACCATTTTCCAGCATGGGTCAAAAAGCAAACAAAGCTTGGGGGAAGGGATTAAGAACTTTGATAAGAAGTGGTGTTCACGTTGAACGCACTGCCTCATCCTGATAACACACTAGTATTGTACACGTGGTGCGTCCACACTCACGCATACCATGATACTGAAAGTTAAAGATAATCTGGACTCAAACAACTCATTTCGCTACCAAAACTGTATCTAACCAAACTAGAATATATAACAATGTGCTTTGGCATAATGCATAGTAAAGGGCACATGTCCTAATTGGCTAAGAATATATATATACACATGAATATCGAGCAAAAGACAAATATACTGACAGTAATAAAGTATATTCTCTTCTCAAAACTTACTTAAAATGTTGTCTAAATCAAACAAAATCATCAATCTCACACACACGATAATACTTTCCTATCATTTCTACAAGTGATTACTATGTTCATCAATGACATTATCTCTCCCCACATGGCATCTCTTCCCACATGGCATTTCTTATATTTCCTCTCATAGTCCACATGTCATATAATCCAACAAGTCATTGGCAAAGATCATTAATATCTCTTTTTACACAGTAATACAAGATATGTGAATAGTGAAGCTAATAGTTTAGAAATACACATATTATGAACAACAAGAATATAACACAATAGAATAATATAAGATTCTTTCTTACCTATGAAAGGAAGACAAAATAAGAAAGGTGTTGACTAGGATGCATGGCAAAACAAAGTGAGAAGCCACTCCTGGTATCCCAGCTGGTGTGTTTAGGTTAGTTGTGGGTGAGGCCACTCTCGCAGGAGGGGGTACCTAATTAACTAAAGGGAGGGACTATATGGGGGCTAGAAATATACTTGTGTCATACATACATAGTCAAAGATATACAAAAAATAGGGGGGGGGGTATTCTGTGGGGCTCCACAAAGAGAGTCCTCCGCTCCCATCTGTCATCCTCCTCCCTCTAGGTTTATAAGATCAAAGGATTCATTCCCACACTGCTATGTTCAGTGATTGAAGAGAGTCCTCAGCTCCCATCTGTCATCCTCCTCCCTCTAGGTTTATAAGATCAAAGGATTCATTCCCACACTGCTATGTTCAGTGATGGAAGAGAGTCCTCCGCTCCCATCTGTCATCCTCCTCCCTCTAGGTTTATAAGATCAAAGGATTCATTCCCACACTGCAATGTTCAGTGATGGAAGAGAGTCATCCTCCTCCCTCTAGGTTTATAAGATCAAAGGATTCATACCCACACTGCTATGTTCAGTGATGCAAGAGAGTAATCCACACCCCGTCTGTCATCCTCCTCCCTCTAGGTTTATAAGTTCATAGGATTCATACCCACACTGCAATGTTCAGTGATGGAAGAGAGTCCTCCGCTCCCATCTGTCATCCTCCTCCCTCTTGGTTTATAAGTTCATAGGATTCATTCCCACACTGCTATGTTCAGTGATGAAAGAGAGTCCTCCGCTCCCATCTGTCATCCTCCTCCCTCTAGGTTTATAAGATCAAAGGATTCATTCCCACACTGCAATGTTCAGTGATGGAAGAGAGTCATCCTCCTCCCTCTAGGTTTATAAGATCAAAGGATTCATACCCACACTGCAATGTTCAGTGATGGAAGAGAGTAATCCACACCCCGTCTGTCATCCTGTAAGTTCTGTCTCTCTCTCTCTCTCTCAAGATTTATGAGATCTTAGGATTCATACCCACACTGCTATGTTCAGTGATGGAAGAGAGTCATCCTCATCCCGCTAGTTTTATAAGATCAAAGGATTCATACCCACACTGCTCAGTTCAGTGATGGAAGAGAGTCATCCTCCTCCCTCTAGGTTTATAAGATCAAAGGATTCATACCCACACTGCAATGTTCAGTGATGGAAGAGAGTCCTCTGCTCCCATCTGTCATCCTCCTCCCTCTAGGTTTATAAGATCAAAGGATTCATACCCACACTGCAATGTTCAGTGATGGAAGAGAGTAATCCACACCCCGTCTGTCATCCTGTAAGTTCTGTCTCTCTCTCTCTCAAGATTTATGAGATCTTAGGATTCATACCCACACTGCTATGTTCAGTGATGGAAGATAGTCATCCTCATCCCGCTAGTTTTATAAGATCAAAGGATTCATTCCCACACTGCAATGTTCAGTAATGGAAGAGAGTCCTCCGCTCCCATCTGTCATCCTCATCCCTCTAGGTTTATAAGATCATAGGATTCATACCCACACTGCTATGTTCAGTGATGGAAGAGAGTCCTGCGCTCCCATCTGTCATCCTCCTCCCTCTAGGTTTATAAGATCATAGGATTCATTCCCACACTGCTATGTTCAGTGATGGAAGAGAGTCCTCCGCTCCCAGCTGTCATCCTCCTCCCTCTAGGTTTATAAGATCATAGGATTCATTCCCACACTGCAATGTTCAGTGATGGAAGAGAGTCATCCTCCTCCCTCTAGGTTTCTAAGATCAAAGGATTCATACCCACGCTGCAATGTTCAGTGATGCAAGAGAGTAATCCACACCCCGTCTGTCATTCTGTAAGTTTCCGTCTCTCTCTCAAGATTTATAAGTTCATAGGATTCATTCCCACACTGCAATGTTCAGTGATGGAAGAGAGTAATCCACACCCCGTCTGTCATTCTGTAAGTTTCCGTCTCTCTCTCAAGATTTATAAGTTCATAGGATTCATTCCCACACTGCAATGTTCAGTGATGGAAGAGAGTAATCCACACCCCGTCTGTCATTCTGTAAGTTTCCGTCTCTCTCTCAAGATTTATAAGTTCATAGGATTCATTCCCACACTGCAATGTTCAGTGATGGAAGAGAGTCCTCTGCTCCCATCTGTCATCCTCATCCCTCTAGGTTTATAAGATCAAAAGATTCATACCCACACTGCAATGTTTAGTGATGGAAGAGAGTCCTCTGCTCCCATCTGTCATCCTCCTCCCTCTAGGTTTATAAGATCAAAGGATTCATACCCACACTGCAATGTTAAGTGATGGAAGAGAGTAATCCACACCCCGTCTGTCATCCTGTAAGTTCTGTCTCTCTCTCTCTCTCTCAAGATTTATGAGATCTTAGGATTCATACCCACACTGCTATGTTCAGTGATGGAAGAGAGTCATCCTCCTCCCTCTAGGTTTATAAGATCAAAGGATTCATACCCACACTGCAATGTTCAGTGATGGAAGAGAGTCCTATGCTCCCATCTGTCATCCTCATCCCTCTAGGTTTATAAGATCATAGGATTCATTCCCACACTGCAATGTTCAGTGATGGAAGAGAGTCATCCTCCTCCCTCTAGGTTTATAAGATCAAAGGATTCATACCCACACTGCAATGTTCAGTGATGGAAGAGAGTAATCCACACCCCGTCTGTCATTCTGTAAGTTTCTGTCTCTCTCTCAAGATTTATAAGTTCATAGGATTCATTCCCACACTGCAATGTTCAGTGATGGAAGAGAGTAATCCACACCCCGTCTGTCATTCTGTAAGTTTCTGTCTCTCTCTCAAGATTTATAAGTTCATAGGATTCATTCCCACACTGCAATGTTCAGTGATGGAAGAGAGTAATCCACACCCCGTCTGTCATCCTGTAAGTTCTGTCTCTCTCTCTCTCTCTCAAGATTTATGAGATCTTAGGATTCATACCCACACTGCTCAGTTCAGTGATGGAAGAGAGTCATCCTCCTCCCTCTAGGTTTATAAGATCAAAGGATTCATACCCACACTGCAATGTTCAGTGATGGAAGAGAGTCCTCCGCTCCCATCTGTCATCCTCATCCCTCTAGGTTTATAAGATCATAGGATTCATTCCCACACTGCAATGTTCAGTGATGGAAGAGAGTCATCCTCCTCCCTCTAGGTTTATAAGATCAAAGGATTCATACCCACACTGCAATGTTCAGTGATGGAAGAGAGTAATCCACACCCCGTCTGTCATTCTGTAAGTTTCTGTCTCTCTCTCAAGATTTATAAGTTCATAGGATTCATTCCCACACTGCAATGTTCAGTGATGGAAGAGAGTAATCCACACCCCGTCTGTCATTCTGTAAGTTTCTGTCTCTCTCTCAAGATTTATAAGTTCATAGGATTCATACCCACACTGCAATGTTCAGTGATGGAAGAGAGTCCTCCGCTCCCATCTGTCATCCTCATCCCTCTAGGTTTATAAGATCATAGGATTCATTCCCACACTGCAATGTTCAGTGATGGAAGAGAGTCATCCTCCTCCCTCTAGGTTTATAAGATCAAAGGATTTATACCCACACTGCAATGTTCAGTGATGGAAGAGAGTCCTCCGCTCCCATCTGTCATCCTCCTCCCTCTAGGTTTATAAGATCAAAGGATTCATACCCACACTGCAATGTTCAGTGATGGAAGAGAGTAATCCACACCCCGTCTGTCATCCTGTAAGTTCTGTCTCTCTCTCTCTCTTAAGATTTATGAGATCTTAGGATTCATACCCACACTGCTATGTTCAGTGATGGAAGAGAGTCATCCTCATCCCGCTAGTTTTATAAGATCAAAGGATTCCTTCCCACACTGCAATGTTCAGTGATGGAAGAGAGTCCTCCGCTCCCATCTGTCATCCTCATCCCTCTAGGTTTATAAGATCATAGGATTCATACCCACACTGCTATGTTCAGTGATGGAAGAGAGTCCTGCGCTCCCATCTGTCATCCTCCTCCCTCTAGGTTTATAAGATCAAAGGATTCATTCCCACACTGCAATGTTCAGTGATGGAAGAGAGTCATCCTCCTCCCTCTAGGTTTATAAGATCAAAGAATTCATACCCACACTGCAATGTTCAGTGATGGAAGAGAGTAATCCACACCCCGTCTGTCATTCTGTAAGTTTCTGTCTCTCTCTCTCTAGATTTATAAGATCATAGGATTCATTCCCACATGTTCAGTGATGGAAGAGAGTCCTCCGCTCCCATCTGTCATCCTCCTCCCTCTAGGTTTATAAGATCAAAGGATTCATTCCCACACTGCAATGTTCAGTGATGGAAGAGAGTAATCCACACCCCGTCTGTCATTCTTTAAGTTTCTGTCTCTCTCTCAAGATTTATAAGTTCATAGGATTCATACCCACACTGCAATGTTCAGTGATGGAAGAGAGTCCTCCGCTCCCATCTGTCATCCTCCTCCCTCTAGGTTTATAAGATCAAAGGATTCATTCCCACACTGCAATGTTCAGTGATGGAAGAGAGTAATCCACACCCCGTCTGTCATCCTGTAAGTTTCTGTCTCTCTCTCTCTCTCAAGATTTATAAGATCATAGGATTCATACCCACACTGCAATGTTCAGTGATGGAAGAGAGTCCTCCGCTCCCATCTGTCATCCTCCTCCCTCTAGGTTTATATTATTTAAAGGATTCATTCCCACACTGCAATGTTCAGTGATGGAAGAGAGTCATCCTCCTCCCTCTAGGTTTATAAGATCAAAGGATTCATACCCACACTGCAATGTTCAGTGATGCAAGAGAGTAATCCACACCCCGTCTGTCATCCTCCTCCCTCTAGGTTTATAAGTTCATAGGATTCATTCCCACACTGCAATGTTCAGTGATGGAAGAGAGTCATCCTCCTCCCTCTAGGTTTATAAGATCAAAGGATTCATACCCACGCTGCAATGTTCAGTGATGGAAGAGAGTCCTCCGCTCCCATCTGTCATCCTCCTCCCTCTAGGTTTATAAGTTCATAGGATTCATACCCACACTGCAATGTTCAGTGATTGACGAGAGTCCTCCGCTCCCATCTGTCATCCTCCTCCCTCTAGGTTTATAAGTTCATAGGATTCATACCCACACTGCAATGTTCAGTGATTGAAGAGAGTCCTCCGCTCCCATCTGTCATCCTCCTCCCTCTAGGTTTATAAGTTCATAGGATTCATTCCCACACTGCTATGTTCAGTGATGAAAGAGAGTCCTCCGCTCCCATCTGTCATCCTCCTCCCTCTAGGTTTATAAGATCAAAGGATTCATTCCCACACTGCAATGTTCAGTGATGGAAGAGAGTCATCCTCCTCCCTCTAGGTTTATAAGATCAAAGGATTCATACCCACACTGCAATGTTCAGTGATGGAAGAGAGTAATCCACACCCCGTCTGTCATCCTGTAAGTTCTGTCTCTCTCTCTCTCTCTCTCAAGATTTATAAGATCTTAGGATTCATACCCACACTGCTATGTTCAGTGATGGAAGAGAGTCATCCTCATCCCGCTAGTTTTATAAGATCAAAGGATTCATACCCACACTGCTCAGTTCAGTGATGGAAGAGAGTCATCCTCCTCCCTCTAGGTTTATAAGATCAAAGGATTCATACCCACAGTGCAATGTTCAGTGATGGAAGAGAGTCCTCCGCTCCCATCTGTCATCCTCATCCCTCTAGGTTTATAAGATCATAGGATTCATTCCCACACTGCAATGTTCAGTGATGGAAGAGAGTCATCCTCCTCCCTCTAGGTTCATAAGATCAAAGGATTCATACCCACACTGCAATGTTCAGTGATGGAAGAGAGTAATCCACACCCCGTCTGCCATTCTGTAAGTTTCTGTCTCTCTCTCAAGATTTATAAGTTCATAGGATTCATTCCCACACTGCAATGTTCAGTGATGGAAGAGAGTAATCCACACCCCGTCTGTCATTCTGTAAGTTTCTGTCTCTCTCTCAAGATTTATAAGTTCATAGGATTCATACCCACACTGCAATGTTCAGTGATGGAAGAGAGTCCTCCGCTCCCATCTGTCATCCTCATCCCTCTAGGTTTATAAGATCATAGGATTCATTCCCACACTGCAATGTTCAGTGATGGAAGAGAGTCATCCTCCTCCCTCTAGGTTTATAAGATCAAAGGATTCATACCCACACTGCAATGTTCAGTGATGGAAGAGAGTCCTCCGCTCCCATCTGTCATCCTCCTCCCTCTAGGTTTATAAGATCAAAGGATTCATACCCACACTGCAATGTTCAGTGATGGAAGAGAGTAATCCACACCCCGTCTGTCATCCTGTAAGTTCTGTCTCTCTCTCTCTCTCAAGATTTATGAGATCTTAGGATTCATACCCACACTGCTATGTTCAGTGATGGAAGATAGTCATCCTCATCCCGCTAGTTTTATAAGATCAAAGGATTCATTCCCACACTGCAATGTTCAGTGATGGAAGAGAGTCCTCCGCTCCCATCTGTCATCCTCATCCCTCTAGGTTTATAAGATCATAGGATTCATACCCACACTGCTATGTTCAGTGATGGAAGAGAGTCCTGCGCTCCCATCTGTCATCCTCCTCCCTCTAGGTTTATAAGATCAAAGGATTCATACCCACACTGCAATGTTCAGTGATGGAAGAGAGTCCTCCGCTCCCATCTGTCATCCTCCTCCCTCTAGGTTCATAAGATCAAAGGATTCATTCCCACACTGCAATGTTCAGTGATGGAAGAGAGTCATCCTCCTCCCTCTAGGTTTATAAGATCAAAGGATTCATACCCACACTGCAATGTTCAGTGATGCAAGAGAGTAATCCACACCCCGTCTGTCATTCTGTAAGTTTCTGTCTCTCTCTCAAGATTTATAAGTTCATAGGATTCATTCCCACACTGCAATGTTCAGTGATGGAAGAGAGTAATCCACACCCCGTCTGTCATTCTGTAAGTTTCCGTCTCTCTCTCAAGATTTATAAGTTCATAGGATTCATTCCCACACTGCAATGTTCAGTGATGGAAGAGAGTCCTCCGCTCCCATCTGTCATCCTCCTCTCTCTAGGTTTATAAGATCAAAGGATTCATACCCACACTGCAATGTTCAGTGATGGAAGAGAGTCCTCTGCTCCCATCTGTCATCCTCCTCCCTCTACGTTTATAAGATCAAAGGATTCATACCCACACTGCAATGTTCAGTGATGGAAGAGAGTCCTCCGCTCCCATCTGTCATCCTCCTCCCTCTAGGTTTATAAGATCAAAGGATTCATACCCACACTGCAATGTTCAGTGATGGAAGAGAGTCCTCCGCTCCCATCTGTCATCCTCATCCCTCTAGGTTTATAAGATCATAGGATTCATACCCACACTGCTATGTTCAGTGATGGAAGAGAGTCCTCCGCTCCCATCTGTCATCCTCCTCCCTCTAGGTTTATAAGATCAAAGGATTCATACCCACACTGCTCAGTTCAGTGATGAAAGAGAGTTATCCGCTCCCTGTCTGTCATCCTGTAAGTTTCTGTCTGTCTGTCTGTCTCTCTCTCTAGACTCATAAGATCAAAGGATTTATACCCACACTGCTATGGACAGTGATGGAAGAGAGTCCTCCGCTCCCATCTGTCATCCTCCTCCCTCTAGGTTTATAAGATCATAGGATTCATTCCCACACTGCAATGTTCAGTGATTGAAGAGAGTCCTCCGCTCCCATCTGTCATCCTCCTCCCTCTAGGTTGATAAGATCATAGGATTCATTCCCACACTGCTATGTTCAGTGATGGAAGAGAGTCCTCCGCTCCCATCTGTCATCCTCCTCCCTCTAGGTTTATAAGATCATAGGATTCATTCCCACACTGCAATGTTCAGTGATGGAAGAGAGTCATCCTCCTCCCTCTAGGTTTATAAGTTCATAGGATTCATACCAACACTGCAATGTTCAGTGATGGAAGAGAGTCATCCGCTCCCTGTCTGTCATCCTGTAAGTTCTGTTTCTCTCTCTTCCTAGATTGATACGATCATAGGAAACTAGACGGCAAGGCGCAAGTGTTTGCTTTGAAAATGCGCCCGTTATATGAATTATGAAACAATTGCAGCGCACGAGCTTTCTATTAGCTAGGTATCCATTGTGTGCATTTCTTGGTCAGTGCACTCTGAATCTCCATGTAAAATCTTATATACTCAACCAATACCTTACCATGTCGCACGTACGCGAAAACATGTGCATTTTCGCGGCTGCGAGAAATGGAGCGTAGGGACCAAGTTTTTGGCATTCGATTTTGGTCTGATGGTCGATTTTTGTTTTCATGGATCTTTAGCTGAACCTAGACCTCACTTTACCGTAGCGAAACTGCAATCTTTTTTCATCATGACTACCACCATTTTATATAGTTTTCAAGAATAGAGGTATGAAATCATAGCTTATTTTGTCATTATTCTGGCCATGTTTCCTGAATTTTGATAATCATTTTTCAAAGTAAAGTTTTCATAAGAAAATTATTGTGACTGATAGTTTAGTTGCACACTGCAGTTGCCTTGAGTCCACACACACACACCGTGCACTGCACTGCTGTCGGAACCATTAGAGCTAGAGTCTAAGAGACTCGACAAAACTTTTGAAATTGCTATCTGTTTTGTTTTCGTGAATAGAGGTATGAAATCAAAGCTTATTTTGTCATTATTCTGGCCATGTTTAGTTTACTGAATTGTGAACAGTACATACGGTAGACTTAGTTACAAGATATTAATACTATGATACTAGTACTTTATACAGTTCTTGCATCAAAGCAATGCACTAAAACTTAGTTATGCTTTTTTTTTTTAATGGGTGAAAATGAAGCAGGAAGCCTGAATCAAAGATATATAAGCCAGTAAGTCTACTTAATGAACTCGGCAAACTTTATCTTGTTTTGAGTTAATAAAAAAGTAGCGCCCGAAATGGAAAAAAGAGCCCCCAAAAATTTTCTCCAAAATTGGATATGGAGCCCCCGAAATAAAAATGGTAGTTTATGTATGTTGCATCGTCTGTAAACATAAATAGCTGAGGCTAAAATGATAACCGGCTGGATATTTGTTGAACTTGTGTAATTGTTTGTCATTATCTGTTTTTAAAAAATTGCCCCTGGTTTTTCAATAATTGCCCCTTGATCTGGTTAAATCCTGTGAGCAAGGGGCAACTTTAAAAAATAAATTGCCCCTTGCTCCTGGCCGCTTATTTCAAGGCATGTAAATGGATGGCACATTACTGTATACGGTAGCTTATTTATGTTGCACCTAATCCTATAGTAGTCATTGACTGCCAGCCTTAAGTTCTTAAGTGTTGTTCACTTTCAAAGCCAAATATAACAATTAATCTTGGCTCATGGCTTCTTGCAGAACCTTGGAGTAACTGGGACGAGACCCGACATGGACTGCCACTCTGCGTTGGTACTGACCCTGGAGAGTTCCCTGATCAGTGCTTGCTACAGTAATTCCCTGGCGACCAAAGGCTCCTTTCATACCATCTGCCTCAGGTTCACGGAGGACTTCCAGATGGCCATGGATGACTGGAGACCTTCCTCCTATGATCACATCATGAACTCCTGTAAGTGAAGTGTAGTCAGGTCTGATAAAAACCTGATTTAAATCAGTTTCCGATTATTTTTTTCCTGATTTTCTTTATCTTCCCAATTTTTTTTTTTTTTTTTTTTTTTTACCCAATTTTTTTCTTTTTCTTCATCCCGATTTTATCCTGATTTTCCTGATTTTTCCCTTATTTTCTCTATTCTTCCCTATTTTTTCCTATTATTTCCCAATTTTTTTTACTCAAAAGGGGGGAATGTTTTAGATGCCATTTTTTCCCCCGAAACCTTTTATTTTTTTAGTGCTCACTATCACCCCTGTGTAGTGGGGGTTATTTTATCTGAATGCTAAGAAAGTATAAATTCTTTTTAGTAAGCAACCAGAGGATCGACTGCTGTAGATCCACTCCGAGAGACCTGGTAATGAGGATTAATACCTTACCAAATGGCACTAGCGCATCGCCAGGGTTTCTAACCCAGGTTGCTGGATTACGAGACCATTGTTCTACCTACTGAGATATCGTGCCACCTAACCATACTCACATCAAGACTGCTTCAGACCACCTGTCTATAAAAACCTATTTCTCTTTCACTTGCATTAACATGCAAATACCTGTTTTTGTAATACCCCTTTTAATTTTAGCTGCAAATCTCTTCAAAGGTCTCTTGTAGTTGTAAAAATGGTTAACTTAAGAGTTACAGTATCAAATTTTACACAGATACACATATTGACTCATAAACAGCTAAGAATTATTTGCATTAGGTTCCTTGTTCAAGATTCTTGTTTGGTTGTGGGCCAAAACAAAAGATGTAGAGCCACATGGAGCAAATGATATGCTATATATGAATTATTATATTTTTGTTTTCTCTCCAGACAGCCTTAGCTGCATGTAATTGTTACTTCCCCCTGCTCTCCAAACGGGTATTGAAGTAGTAGCAATGAGAAAAAATGTTGAGATATCTTGTACCCGTTCTGTTGGTACAGTTCAAGTTATGTTGCCTGTACATACTAAACTATCTTGTATTAGATTATTCAATGTACATGTATGTCAATCTTATTTGCAGGTGTCATTCCTCAAGGAACCTATGAAGTCTGCTCAAGCGCTAATAGCAACCAGGGTGAGTTCAGAAATTGTTCTTCTGGGGGCGGAATTTCACAAAACTTGTCATCAGTGACAGTTTTTGTTATAAGCTACTGAAATCCTTGCTTCTGATTGGTTATCAACAGATTTGTCACTGATTTTTTTTCAATGAAAAAAGGCTTTGTGAAACGGGTCCCTGTACTCTGAATCATTGAAACTTTAAAAACATGCACTGGAACTTTTGCACATATTGTCATGTCAGGAATTGTGTTTCAGTCAGATGGTGGTTGCAAAGTCTAGCAGCCTAGGAAAATGGACAGTTGTGAAATTTATTTATATGATAGCGATTTAAGAAAGAAAGAAATGAGTTTGATTACTAGTATGACTTATGATAGATGTGGTTGTGTATTAAACCCACTGGTGTTTTGAATGACTGATACAAATAATGATATGGATACGTACCTATTCGTTACCTCACCTATGTTAAGAGAGAAGCATAAAGGTACCCTTTAATAGATATAGAACATGCATGTTCACACTTGCTGAATATACTAATATGAATTGATATCTTTACTCCAGCCAAAGATTTCCATCGTATGACCATTGGTCAGTGGAGGCTGAACTTCAAGTGGCGAATGGAAGGCATCGACGTCCAGTTCGATCCCTCCGTCGGTCATCAACTGACCGCTTTGGCCAACACCCTGACCTCTTTGACCGGCGCCGACGATGACATCGCTGACCTGACATCGGTCAATGAACAACAGGAGGTCAGCTCAACTGATGTCCTATCTGACCAAGTAAGTGGCAAAGGATAGAGGGGCGATATTAACACTTATAATATTTTCAATTAAAGGCTCAAACAATTTCTGCGGAAAGTCTGAAGAGTGACAGCTTATATGCAAAGTTGATGGTCTTCTGACTCTCAAAGGATATCTGAGAAGAACTCCTTTAATTTGGGAGCTACATGCATATCATCCTTATATTTCATTCTGGAAATATATAACCATAGCAAAATGAAAACTTTTCCTTAAAAAGCTGTTCTTAGATGATAAAAGAGAGTCCCTCTGGTCAAGCAATTCTTGTCACACGTATGAAGTAGGGTCTGTGCGGAACTCAAGTTCTGTGCTCACCGGTTTTATGCTATTCATTATTTTCTTAATGCTCCTTATCTGTTGGCCTATAGAATGCTGGATAAAGTTTTTAGGTTGACTTGATACATTCTAGCTGTACACATATTATATTTTGAGGTGATTGGTACACTTTAAAGGCCATATGTACTAGTGTTAAGGAGGGATTAGACCTCCCTGCAAGGTCACTGGACAGGTGGTTATCTCATCAACTCAGCTCTCAAATAACATAAGAAAAAGAGGATCATGGGGGACCAATGGTCACCAATTAGGTATTTGTTATATAGAGGGCGCAAGTAGCTACAAGTAGTACAGATGGGCTTTAAAGAACCAAGACAGGCATAAATGCAATGATCCTTTCTTTCCCCTAGGAAGTGACTCCTCTAAAGAGACCCACCTCGCTGAAGGTTGATCCTAACGATGAGAAGAGTAAGTCCAAGGCCATCATGCAGGAGATCAATGAACAGGCCAAGGTCGTCAGTGATCTCAGGTGAGAAAATGGAATGATTTTTTTTAATAATTCTTTTTTATATTCGTTAAAAACAGGATAACAAATACTGTTTTTCTGAGAGGCCCTGTACACAAAAAGGATTACAAATACATGAAATAACAAACAATGTTAAAATACATTTACATGATTTTATATATATCAGCTTTAGGTTAAGGGGGAGTTGGTGGGATAGTTAAGATTCCTCTTCATGGCAATCAGTTTGACATCGGATATTGTGTCAGTAGCCCTTACCCGATGAAAAACGCTTCATCAACAATTTCTAGGACCAATGGATTGCTCTATCTATCCGGTTGTATGACACATGCTCCTGTTATGTACTTTGCAGTCAATATCTATTTCTAACTGAATTCTTATCTGTAGTATTTGACCCAATGCAATCACTAAACCTATCATAATACACAATTACAACCCTCACCGTAACCATATATTTTTTACGAAATTCAGCCTGGAACAATTGTCTCTGGAGCAAATGTAGGAATTAGTTAGTAGGAATACTATCAATCCCAGACCTACATGTAAAGCTTCATGTTTACCTAACAGTAACCCTTACCCAAAACTTAAATTCAATCACAGACTAAGCTGTAACCCACTAATTTTTATGAAATGGAGCCCAGAAGAATAAAATCTTTTCAAAAAGATAAGCTTATCTTCAAGCTGGCCATAATGTGATGTAAATGTGTGAGCAACAAATACAACCTTTTTTCTTCTCTCTCTCTCTTTCTCTCTCTCTCTCTCTCTCTCTCTCCCTCTCTCTCCATCTCTCTCTCTCTCTCTCTCTCCCTCGCTCTCTCTGAAACCTCCAGGACATTGGGAGCCAAAAGTGGCACCATCGCAGAGGAAGCTGATAAACTGAGACAGATGGAGACAGCAGTCTTCAAGGATTTCAGAAGAGACATCAGGAAGAAACTCAAGGCTCAGGGCATGAAGGTAAGTTTACATTGACCATGTACCGTAGAGGTGTCGTGGACGAGTGGATATGTCACCGGACTGTGGATCACAAGGTCTGTCGTTCAAGTCCCACCGCGGCACTAATGTCCTTTGGCAAGACATTGATCTACATTTGCCACACTCAACCTAGGTCTTTATCGATCATTGCCACACTGAAATCATCGCGATCGATCATGTATTTGATATTATGATTTTTATGTTAAAGTCTAAGGCCGTTAGGCAAATAAAATGATGTCTTAAACCAATACATGGATTAAATTTTTATTTAATCCTTTGTTATGTAGGTGTCAGGCCGAGACAAGCCCTCTCGTAGGAAGAGCGTGAAGCCCCAGGGTAGTGGTGCCCTGGGTCGGACTCAGAAAGAAAGACATGCATCCTACGTTAGACAGTCAACGTGAGTAACAAATCAGTTTAAAAAATTACACTATGACACAGGAAGAAGTTATTGTTTTACTTTGTTTATCGACTTTGAGTGCATTTGGTAATATGAATTATTGGTTCAATGACACCAATGACCATGCATCATCATTATAGGGAATAATGCAAGTTTGCGAGTGCATTAGTGAATATGCACTGCATGCAGGTCAAGTCACAGTAGGAAAATGATCGAGCCTTGTTGAGTTCATTGTCGGTCTCATTATGACTTAACCAAGTGCAGTGAATATCACTTTCATGCACAAGCTAAAAACATGCATTATTTGTTTCCTACCACACCTACTTTGCAAAACAAAGTTCCCATCAAAAAGTGATAACCCCCGGCTAAAAGTGATATTACATGGCTGAGATGCACGTATTATCTCTGGCACTCACATATTAGTTAAGAGCTGATGAAGCGCACGTAGTATCAGATAGCATGGACATAGATGAGCACACTGTCAGGCCTGATAAAAACCTGATTTACTCAAGGCGTGGTTGAGGGGGATTTTTTAAAAAAAAATTTAGTACTCAATATCACCCCTGCACTAAGCAAGAAAGAGACTGTTTGCTATACCAACATGTAAGTGCCAATGCATAAAAGTCTATTAAGTCTTCTTGTTTAATATTATCTTTTAGGAATTTGCAATAAATCATGCACATACATGAATTCCTGTTCAGTTAAAAGTACTTCACACTGTTTATTACCATTGTGCATATTGCAATGTTGTACATGTATACATATTTATGTTTTAATTACTTTGTAAAAACTTGTCCAAACTGTCCGTACACTGCAGGTTTCCAATGACGCCTTATGACAGCGAATACCAGCACCAACACAACCTCTACGACACGCCCTCCTCCATGAAGACACCAAAGAACACCCGCTCTACCCTGTACCCCGACCCCCCATCCAGGGTGTCCTTTGTCCTTCCCCTCCACACCCCCTCACCGACCACACCTGAAGCCACCCCCATGGGCTGGGGGACCGATCTTCGGCAGGGAGCTATGTCTCGCCTAGGACTTGGTCTGGAGTCTGGGTTGACCCCGATGGATCTCAACGCTACCATTGGTGATCCCACTAGAATACAGGTCAGTGGCACACCAAGGGCCCTTATCACAAAGCCTTTTTTTCAATGACAAATAACAAAGAGCAGTGACAAATAGGCTTATAACCAATCAGAAGCAAGGATTTCAGTAGCTTATAACAAAAACTGTCATTTGTCACTGATGACAAGTTTTGTGAAACACCCCCCAAGAGTTCAGTTTTTACAAGCATGTCTTACCATTGTTCACTCTGCTGAATGTTTCCTTGTTATTGTGCACATCATCCCATTTTGCTTCGGGTGAATTAAATGCACCCACATTGAGGTGGTTTGTGTACACAACATATGGCAGGCAATGGAAGCTATGTAAACAAACTACCGTAAGTTCATCCATTACACGATCCGAAAAGGTTGATCATCTAACATATAAGTATTGGTGTGTAGTGCAAGGTTCTGGAATCATCAAAATGATAAGAAATTTAAAGTTACAAACACTGAACACAGAAAGATGTATATATATCTAATATCTTAAAGTGATTTGATTAACATTGTTGTTGGTGTTTCTGATACAGGAGGAGATTCGACAGAATAGGAAGAGCATTCGTAGGCGCCTGACGCTACATTCCACACCCATGTCCAGGAACCTTGATGGTAGCGACACGGAAGAAGAAGAGGAGGAGGAAGAAGAGGAAGAGAAGGAGAAGTACAGTGGACAGTCCACATTTGATGACATGGATGGAAGGTGAGAAGTCCTCTATACCTTCATTGTCCAATGGATATGTGAAATCATCAAGTGATGTTGACTATGCTCTGAGCATTGTTGCGTAGTATACAAATAACACACGGCCCAGCGTGCAATAGCGGTGAATGAAGTACACACGAGGTTTCTTTAGATTGTTGCTGCCTCTGTGCAAAGAGCCGCTTGCGGCGAGTTCACAGTGTGCACCATCTGAAGAAACCGAGCGTACACTGCATTTACGTTACGCACAATAGGGTCAAGTGCGTTATTTGTTTTATAAAATAGCGACACATGATGATCAAAACAAACAAAAGTTTAGATCTAAAGTTAGAGTCTACGAGAGTTAGATCTAGAGTTGTGTTGGTACTAGGAAATGGAAAGATAAGACCTTGCAGGCTTAACCTGACGATGGCTTAGGAACTTTGTATCCCGTATGGAGGTTCATTTAAACCTGATCTTCAGCAATGCTAATCCATTCCATAAATGCTGTTGTCCACTCTGATTGATTTAGAGATTCTAATTAATTTGCTCATCCAAACTTTGAAACCCTAGCCTCTCTAGCACCCTTCGCGGTAAAGAAGGAGCAGCGCCCTCTGCAGTCTTGAGTCGATCTAGTGCAGCCAGGGACCATGCCAGCTCTGCCGCTTCTCCTGCCAGGTCCGTTGCGCCCGAACCGGAGCTTCAGCTTCACCTGGACGTGAGCATCTTCATAGACAGTGGCAAGCTGACCCTGCACTGTCACAGGCCTGGGCCACCTGTGGGACCCAATGATCATCTGATACCAGAGTAAGCATCTCTTCAGTGCTTTACTTGAACATATGTCTAACTGTTTAGAGGACCCTGATTAGCATCATGTCACAATGTACCTGCTTTTGATTGAGTTCCTGCTTTGCATTTACAAGTTTGCTGATTTCCAATCAGCCTATTCCATTTTGAGTTTGTATTTTGAATTTGTCTTACTTTAGTTCAGAGGAAACCTTTATATTGAGATATGTATCAAGTAATTCTCAAGGCAGGGGTCTGTTAGTAGTCTTGACATGATATATGCGCGATGTAAGACCTGCCAGTTGTTTAATGAGAAATTGATCTACATGTCTAACATAATTAGTTCATGAAAGAAGAATGATTGCATGTGAAGTACACTATTTAACAGAAAATTGGAATACTTTATCCCCACCCGATGCTTCTAAATGACATGTACCATGCCCAAAATGCATCATTATACATTTGTTATATCCTTCCTTTCCGTCTCCTCACAAAGTGCATTGAAGCAAGAATCACGCAGGCCCTGGAATTCCACAGAATCGTCTCCATCACGCAAGCCTGGAGTGAAATCTCAACTCTCCTCTGCCTCGTCCTCATCCACCTCGGGAATAAAACTTAAAAGTGGCACACTGCCCTCTATGTTGTCATCTCAGGGGTTTGCCCTTTTCAACCTACCAGCAGTTGATGTAAAGGTATATCATTCAAACTTCTGAAAACATGTTGGTCATTCCAAGTGCCATGCATGGTAAAAAAAATTATTGACTTACAACATTGCACATCGCCAGAATGAATTAACCCTTCTGACTTTCTGCTGACGTTATGAATAATTTTTACAAAATGATTAAAAACAGATTAGATTTTTATCTGTAAAGACTGTCACAATTCTTGATTCCCTACCAGGCTTGACTTTGTGAAAGAATTCATATTCTTGATTTTGCTGATTCATTTGTTGTTTGAAATACAGTTTATTTAAACCTTATTTTTATCGAATATTTCATTGAGTCATTTGTGGGTGGTCAAAAAACCTGTTTAGACTAATAAATCATTTAGTGTATGTTGTAAGTTCTAATCCTTAATTAGTTACATCCTGACAAAGATCAAATTCTTACAATTACAGTACACATGGATAAAGTACATGTATATTCTCAGTGGCTTAAAGATAAACTTGAGTTCTGGTAAAAAAAAAGAAAATGAATTCTCACAGAATCTAACGAAACTTACACTGAATGTTCAAGATTACAAATAAATGTCATGTGCCAAACAATTTTGGAAGAAAATGTATACTGGCTGAGTAATGAGCATAGAAAGATAAGGAAATCAGGGTAGTACTAGCCCCGACACCATGTGTGTTGTCCTATATACATCTTTCTGTGTAAGTGATTGTTACTTTCCCAAGACTCTGCCAAATTTATGATGATTTTGATGACTCCAGAACCTTGCATTACACACCATTACTTACATGCTATATGATCAACTTTTCTGATCCATTCCTCACCTTTTCTTTCACAATGCAATCGCATTACCAGAACTCATTTTATCTTTAACTGATTCTTTTGTGGTGTATACTGAAAAAAAAACTTTATTTACTCTGATTTAGGATAAGGACTTCAGAAGATAAAGCTCTACCAACAAAGTGAAAATAAATTAACAATGTTATTTGTTGTGGAATTTGTGCCCCTCTTACTGCCCAACCAAATATGCTGCCACTCGTAAAATGAAAACATTCAAGGTCTGCAATAAGAAATGCACTCTTCTCACAGGTTGAATACCAGTCAGAGCCAGAGAACAAGCAAGATCCCAACAACGATACAGCAAGTACCTCCATGCAGTCCTCCCCTCGTCAGAACCTCTCAACGTCTGAAGGAGGAGCAGGAGCAGGAGCAGGAGGAGGGGTGGAGAAGAAGAATGGAGCCAGGAGGGGCAGCTTGTTCTGTTGGGCGAGGCTACTCACCCCAGCAGAGGTTAGTTTTTATTTGGTTTTCTCTTCAAGGATAAGTCCACCCTTACATCAGGTTTGAAAGCCCTTCTCTGCCACCAGGTTTTTGAAAAAATTGTTGTAAATAAATTTCCAATTTTAAAATGTTCACTTATAATGCTTGTTTCTACATATGTATGATAAATCAACTATGTAAGCCTTTCCTTGGGAATAAATTAACAATTAGCTACTTGTTTTTGTCTAAGGTAGAAAATACTTGGCCCTCTTTGTTTGAAACTCAAATTCTTCAGCAACATTTTCTTCCTTCACTACAGAAGGGGTTAAAGGTAATTTTGAGTTCTAGTAATGACAAAAATAATGGACACATGTACTGTAGAATCAAACATATTGCGTCATTGCCACACTGCCTTTAACGCTTGGTTATGTGCACCAAAAAAAATCAGGATTCTACTTCTTGATTTCATTTCAGAGTAAAAATGGTTCATCAAGAATCAACCCACAAGACACACCTTATCATCTCCTTTTTTTGTTGTAATTGTTTTCACTCAGGAAATTGTAGTGACAACGAGCCTCCTTGATTTCTTGGAGCAAGCCTTGGAGACGATTCCATCCAATATTGGTATGCTGCTCACCAGCCCTTCATCAGGTAGGAAATAAAACTCATCAAATTACCAGATTTAAATCGGTTTCACGATTTTTTCCTGATTTTGTTTTCTTCCCGATTTTGTTTTAAAAAAAATTTTCCCGATTTTTTTTTCTTCTTTTTTTCCCCCTGATTTTATCCCCTTTTTCCCCAATTTTCCCTTATTTTCCCTTGTTTTCTCTATTCTTCCCTATTTTTCCCTATTTTTCCCAATTTCCTTACTCAAAATGGGGGGAATGTTGTTAGATGCCATTTTTTTAGTGCTCACTATCACCCCTGGAAATATAACTCATCAAATTACTCGCACCGATATCTAAAGGAATCAGTTGTAAGTCTCAAATTAGAATTCATTGAAAGTCTTAGATTGAAATTAATTGTACAATACATATGGTTAAAGATTGGCAGAGAACACTGTCCACCGGGGATCCAATTTTAGTACATTTAGGGATATTTTCAGGAAACTGGAAAGCAAAAAAGTGGTCATGTTATGTGCTTCTTCCTATAGTTGTAAAAAATATTTCAAAATATATTTTCATTTGCCCTCAGATATCTAGTGTCAGGAATTTTTGTCTTTTCTTTAATATGATATGCTTCATGCATTACTGAATAACAGAGAGGAATTTCGACATGAGTGCAGATGAAATAAGTTACATGACTAGCAAATTGATTCCCCCCCATAAATATCAGCATACATGTGCATGTATACATGCTGCTTCTTTGTAGATTTATATCATTGGGTGGTAGTCACTGAAGCAAAATCAAAACTATAGATTTTAAACAATGGTTTAGGTAAAAGGCGTGGAAATTTGAAAATGTCAAAGAAGGTGATCCCTTTGGTAAGGCATTAATCCTCATAACCAGGTCCCTCTGAGAGGACCTAAAGCCGTCGGCCGTCTGGTTGCTTACTTACAAGCATTTGTGCTTTCTTCGCAGTCAGGTGAAATAACCACCACCACAACCCTCCTGTCTCTTGCAGAAAACCTTGACGTGAACCCGTCCAACCTTGAGGCGTCGGCCAACTCGTTGGTGTCATCGTCCTCCCTGGATTACACCACCTTCCCTGTGGATGTGGTAGTCTACGTCTGCATGGATCCATCCCTCGTTCACCTGAGCTGCCTGCCCGCCTCCAAGGTGGAATGCCTCCTTCAGCTCCCGTGCGTTGAGTTTGCCTTCTCGTCCAGAGGAGGGCAGCAGACGACTGGGTTCTCGGGGGACGTAACCGGAGGTGATCGGAGTGGGACAGACTTCCAGGATGCCAAGGATGATCTTTCAGGTGAGGAAGTGGCTGCAGAGGCGGGAGATTGGTATTGGGGAGGGGTAAAGTGGTAGTGGAGAGGGGGAGAGTGGCAGTGGAGAGGGGTAAAGTGGCAGTGGAGAGGGGGAGGGTGGATGTGGAAAGGGGGAGAGTGGCAGTGGAGAAGGGAGAGTGGCAGGGGAGAGGAGGAGAGTGGTCGTGAATAGGGGAGAGAATTGAAGGAGAGAAAAGGTTTGAGTTTTGGAGATGTGATGGGAGGTGACTGACTACCAGGATGCAAGAGTCCATCTGACAGGTTAGTAAGGGGCAGGGGAAGGGGAAGGCTGGTCTTCATGAAATTGTTTGATTACCGTTTAATACAGTGTTGTTTATTCCAGAACCAGAGTATTCATATTTATACTGCATACCGGTAATCTATTTTTCAGAATTACTTTTAAATTGCTTCTGTCACAGTAGATGTACAATTGCTTGACCGTTACTCATTATGATATTTGATTTTATGTTCAGCCTCAAAGCTGTCTTTCAGTCGATGTCGCAGCCGACACCTCTCCAACGAGGAGATCCGGGAGGAAGCCAACAAGGCCGACATGAGTCTCTCAGCCGTCCTCTCCAACTTCTCACTGGTCATTTTTCATCCCTACGGGGGTGGTCAGTTCAGGAGAGATGGTGGCAAGCTGGTGGAAGAGATGCTGTCCAACATGAGTGTCTCTTGTAAGTGTTTTGTGATGACCCTTGATTACTAAATTCTTTTACTCATGTAGACTTAATAAAGGAACTACTGGTTCTTGTAGACAATAGCTAGAATCAGATTTCATCAATCATTAGGTGCTGAAGAAAGAATGGAAAGAATAAAGCTAAATAGAGACACACAGTTCAGATAAAGAATTCATCATACATTTACATGTATATCACTAATTGTAGTTAAAACATGGCTGCCAATGATATTCACTTTTTCTTGTTTCCATTTTTAATTGACTTCTCTAATGATTTGATTAGATGATTATACAAAATGGATATTTTCCAATGATTGGGCTCTAGAACCCCAGTAAAAGCCAAAATGAACCTAATGGGGGTCTGAAACATTCAGGTTATGAACCATATCAGTATGATGATAGTGGAATATGTGTCCTTCACTATAGCTGATGCACATGATGATACATCCAAGCTCTCATCCGGGAGCGCGCGGAAAGATGCCCTCTCTCTGGAGGTCACCTTTGTCAGGGTCAATGTCTCCAGGAAGCGGCACAAGCTACGACCGACCGTCGCCAGTGACCAGACATTGGTTGCAGGAATGGAAGAGAGCCGGAGGTTGGGGGAATCTCTGAGGTCAGACAGCACGTCCGTGTCATCTGCGACCATGACAGGCTCCAAAGCTGCAGCTACATTAAACAAGTTTTCAAGTAAGCTGTCTTCTTGCTTTCTAAGTGTCTCAGGCCTCCATATATGTTGCTAAATGTTTGTGTGTGTGAGGGGGGTGGGGGAGGGATGTCCTCTGTTGTTCATACCATTACCCTCACCTGCTCGTATTGTACCCACTACATATAATAATATTCAGCCTTTATATAGTGCTTAATACATCTCGGACATCTCTCAGCGCTTTACAGATATACTATTACCCCGGTCATTGGATTCAGTGCTTGCCCGCACTCACACTGTGTGCACAATCTCCACTCCCTGGGGAGCATTCCAGCCAAACATGACTTGACGCTCAAAACTGTTTGACCAACAATGACGGTCGCATCCTACCGGGTACCCCTTTTAACACCTGGGTGGAGAGCAGCAAGTGTAGGTTAAAGTCACATAGAAGTCAGCTCTCATGGGGAATTCGACACCGTTCGGGTGTTTACCCAAATAACAGGTGTTGTCAATCACCAGGGTTAGCCTTGAGTTTTATGACCATTATACCTTATGTAATGCTTTGCTTTTCCTTCGCCCGAATAATCTCCGAGCATGCTCCGAGAGACTAGGGGGTAATTCTTGACGGGCCAACAGGTTTGCTGTGTGCAGATTTGTACTCCCATTAATGGTATTTCCACCAAGTCTGGTGTCAGCGAATTATAGCCTTCTGCACATGGAAACTGACTACCCACTCCCTTTAATATCTTATCTGTCAACTATTCTTAATTTGGAGGAATGGTTCCTACTTCGTTGCTTTCGAACTAATGTTACAAACCCTAGATTCCACTCTCTTTCTTGAAACCTCTATTTGAAAACATACACTTTGTATGCCCTAATTTTGCCTTCAGAGATTCCTAATTTTCAATCCGTTGTTGGTGACCTGCCTTTTGCCATAACATGCCTAATACACTCTATGACTTTAACTTTAACAGTTATGTGTGACGTGGGATCGGCAACGTTCCGCTATGACATGCGGCGTCTGACTGAGGTACTGGCCTTCCCCAAGGCGTGGTATCGTAAGTCCATCGTTCAGAGACTGTTCTTTGGAGAAGAGGAGGAGGAGGAGGATGAGATGTCAACCCCTGAGGATGAAGTTACATCAATAAGTAAGACATTTTCATTTATTCCAACAGTTGTACCGGTATTCTGAAAACATATTTCATGTTTTCCTGTGTTAGTGGACGGATTTTGTTTGTCTTAACAGTGAAATTTTTGCCTCTGTCATTGGTGTTTATATAGGTCCTTATGAACTATCCATTTATGCAGCTATACAGACACAGTCATTTATAAACCAATAATGTGTCTTACTTCAGATTGTTGTGACAATTTGTCTCTCCTTTAAGGGATATTGAGTTTGTTTTTAGGAATACCATCCCAGCTTGTTTTTCTCTTTCTATTTGTGTAACTGGTTTCAGTAATCTGACTGTGTGACATTTTAAGGGCTATGAAAAGGACATCGGTTCAACGTGTTAACGAGATAACCATTACATAGAAATGAAATTGACACATCGAACAAACAATAACGATGCCTCTATCTACTTTTCCTTTCAGTTCTTTCCAGTGATTCATCCACCGACTCGGAAGACAGCTTCACCGACCTCCCACCTCGTCGCTACCAGCGCAAACGCACCCCGACCTCCGCTGCCACCAGCGGGACCGGCACGCCTTCTTCCACCGGCCCCTCCACATCAACCACTGCCTCTCCGACCTCGCCTGGCTCGAAGGGGAGCAAGGAGAAGTTCCCCTATAATCCTCCGTCCCCTAGCCTCTTCAGTATCTACTCCCAGCTGCCGAGTCCGTCCTCACCCACGCTCTCCCAGCCTGGCACACCTCTCATGGATGGAACCCCGCCTCCTAGGAGTAGCCCTGATCTCAGGAGAATGGTCACAGGTGGGGATCTACTTTTCATACTGCAAAGACTTTAAAGGCATCATTTAACAATGTTAAATCTGAGATGCATGGTCCTACATGTTATCAGTGTCTGTGATATGATGTAATATTGAAGCCCAAAAAAATTGCGCTTCAAAATTATCATGAAGTGCCTCAAAAAAGTTTTACCATACTTGTTTTGTCCAATCGACTGTAGTGTTATGAAAACCGTTAAGAAAATTCAAAATTTGATTTCGATTTCCAATCATAAATATCTTGAAAATCAGACAGGGGATCGGCTTGTAAAAGTCATGGGATTCCTGATTGACCTAATGGTTTATAAATATGATTGCAGCATGAGCCAAATCCAGGATTTTGTTTCAGAATCTGAGGCAATGTTACCAAGTCACTTTAAGAAAATCACTTTTTAGGCAGTTTCAATAGCCCAGCACTTACTCAATTATATATATATAATATAGTATTAATGACTGCTTTGAGAGAAATAGTTGTTTTTATACGCTCAAGGGAAGGTTAGAATTGTGCTATTACCCGAGGCGTGCCGAGGGGAATAGCCCAATTCTAACCTTCCCGAGAGCGTATAAAAACTACTATTTCTCGAATATTAAAGCAGTCATTAATACTTTTATATGCCGAAAAAAAATAGACTAAAAAATAAAAAATAAAAAATACTTTTTTTTTTGGTCGAAGATGAGATTCGAACTCTTGCGTACAAAGGGTGATGTATCTTAAGTCAGCGCCTCAGACCTCTCGGCCATCGCGCGCTATTAACATGTATGGCAGTTTTGTACGATATATACATTTAAATGGATTGAAACCGGCTTCGCGTGTGATGAATGCTTTGCAAAAGCTCCATATACGGACTCTTCTTTTACTTTTGCAATGCATATTGGCACGAACTTGGATCAAGATCTATCGGCAGATGTTGTTTTTTTGTTTTTGGAAGTTTATTTTCGTCTTCATGTCAACAATGCAAGATAAAATTGTCGGTAAGATCGATCGAGATTCAATTGTATTGAAATTACCGACCAATTATTCGCACACATACGGTATCCTCCATCGCTCAAACCATTTTTTAACATGTAAACCTATGGGGTAACCATGGAGACTGACCTAATAACCATGGTTATTAAAAATATTAAATGTTTTAAGCATGGTTACCGGGAATTTTATAGGAACAGTTGAAGTTTATGAATGCAATTTCGACCAATCAGATGGCTGGATTACTTAAGTGAGGTATAACATCCTTTCTAAAACTTTTTATATGATAATTTCTACATGCACTACAACGTCTATGGAAAATCACCCAAGGTTTGTTTCGGGACATTCTTTTCGATTGTGTTCAAATTAGCATGCTGAGTGTCATTTTAAAATGAAAACTTTCAAGTAGTTGTGAAGAATGCAGAATCCAGCCAAAAAAATCTAAGCTGAATGTTGAAGACTTCAAATAGATGATACCTGAGTAATGACTAAAGGGTAATCAGCAAATCAGACCATGAAACAAGAAAGGATGTCTGCCATCAAAAGTTCCTTTTAACAAAGTTTTCAGTGACATTTTATCAAAGTGGAAACAGAAAAAAACCATGAAGTCTTTGTAAACAGGTCTTCTTTCTATACAGGGTAATGCCTGAATAAGTTTGTCCGTTCGGTTGAAAAGTTCATTTCTTGTTTCTTTGAACCCTCTAGAGAAGAGACTATCAAAGGAAGATACCATCAGCCAATCATCAGAACCCTCAGGGTCAGAACACAGCCATTCCCAAGCGACCTCTGACCCCTGTAGCAGCTCAGGGTCACTGGTCTCTGGTCCGTCCTGGAAGACTGTTCTTCTCGTGGTCATCAACTTCACCAAGGTGGACACTCATATGAACATGAGCAACGTCATGGGCAGCACACTGTAAGTTCAACAGCACCTTGGAAATGCATAGCGATGTTACATCAAAATGTGATTTATGTTTAAAGCCCATCTGTACTAGTTTGGCTAGGAGGGATTAGACCACCCAGGAAGGTCATTGGACAGGTGGCTATCTCATCAACTCAGCTCTCAATTAACATAAGAAAAGAGAATCATGGAGGACCAATGGTCACTGATTAGGCATTGTTTTCTATATAGAGGGAGCAAGTAGCTACAAGTAGTACAGTGGGTCTTTAAGATAAATGTTTATTATTAGTGTTTCACAGAACTTTTTATTGTTAGGTCAAATATTTTCCCACACATTACCAAGGACATCAAAAAAACCTAAATATAAAAACACTGAATTGATTGTACGTTGCTGATAGCTGTACTTGAGATTATCAGAACAAATTTATGTCACCTTACAAAATTCTGAATGATTTCAAATATTTCTAGTACAAATTTGAGTCTAAAAGCCAGTCAAAGGAAATATTGCACACTATAGCTTTAACAAAAAAATAAAAATAGATAAACCATGCAATTTAAGAAAACTATAAAATTCCTTCCCGAACGTCATTTGAAACTGCAAAGTGTGAATTTTTGCCGGTTTAATGATGAAACATCACATTGTATCTTTCTGTTGCATTTTCATATGTACCTTTATCTGCCACTCCTTATCTGTATAGATGGTCAACAGAAGATCTTCGCTGTCAGACCCATTTGACCATTGATAGTACTGGACATCGGATCTTCAAGATCACCACAGGTCTGAAGAACTCCAGCCTTGAGGCCAAAGGAGGGGTCATTGGTGGACTCTTGGAGGTCTCCAAACTCAGTTGTACCAGTAAGTCCAATCTTTCTGTCAAGCAATTTTTTTACTTCCAAATTCAATGTAGGTCTGAATTTAAGACAAGGCCTTGACTTCTTCCTTTTCATTCTTTTTTTTATTGTTTGTCTATTCAACTCTTTATTCTAGTGAAAAATATAATATTAGTGAATAGATACATTTTTGGTATTTGCTCCAACCAGGGGGGCGTTTCACAAAACTTGTCATAAGTGACAAATAACAGTTTTTGTTATAAGCTTCTGAAATCCTTGCTTCTGATTGGTTATCTGCAGATTTGTAACTGATTTCGTCATTTGTCATTGTAAAAAGGCTTTCTGAAACAGGTCCCAGGTTATTACATTCAGATCCTCGACAAAGAGCCGCACCATGACCATTTTCAATGATGTTGAACAGAAAAATCATCTCTTTTTTTCTCCCTCCAGGTAGTCAAGTGAAGATCCCTGGCAAGGAGCCTCACCATGATCTGCAGCTGCAGCTAGACAGCCTGGAGTCCAGGATCGATTACATGGGATCCAGCAGTCTCCTGGCCAGGCTCACCTCGATGGAGATTGCCTGTGAGGACGAGTGGAAATTCAGGGCCAATTCGGATCCAAAGTAAGCAAGTTACTGTTGTTTGTTTGTTAAAGTGACTCGGTAACATTGCCTCAGATTCTGAAACAAAATCCTGGATTTAGCTCATGCTGCAATCATAATTATAAATCTTTAAGTCAGTCAGGAATCTCATGACTTTTACAAGCCGATCGCTTGTCTGATTATCAAGATATTTATGATTGGAAATAGAACTTTTTTCTTTTTTTTTCCTAATGGTTTTTTTATAACACTAGTCTATTGGGGAAAATCAGTATGGTAAAACTGGTCACTCAAAGATCTTGAGTCACCCTCTTGTACCCCTCCCTCTTTCCCCAGAGTCAAATACCACACCGTTGAGAGCGTCTACGCCAACTCCAACATCACCTGGGATACCATGCAGCTGATGATCTGTCGCTCCACCACCCCTGATATGCTGCGCATCGCGGTCCGTCTGGAGGAGTTCTTCACCCAGCAGTTCGCCTCCAGTAGGAGGATGCTGTCCACCTGGGACCCCATCGCCACAGCAGCCAGTCAGCTGGCTGCTGCTCGCAAGGCCTCTATTAGTACCGCCCCCATCAGTACAGCCCCGATCGATGAGATTGATGGAAGGGGGCATAAAGGTGAGAATAATGACATTTTGAAGGTACAGGTATTTTGCCCGATATCTTTTTCTTTTACGCCATTCTTTTTCTTCCTTTTCCACATACATGTTTTAATGTACACTTTTTATTATATCTAAATTGTTGGTTCGAAATGTCCAAACGATTGACAATTAACAAATTAACAAACAGAGTGACCTTTGTACAGTTTTTCATGAAAGTACAATTTCATAACCAGACTTTAAGATTCATCCTACTCTGACAACTAATTGTTTGTTACAATTGACTTTATGATTTCCTGGATGTAATCAAACTTTTGTTTTACCAGACAGCACTGAACATTTGACTGAATGGCTCATGTCTTTACGTGTATGTAAAGCCTCGGTCACAAATGCCATTACGAGCTGCTATGAACGCCGTACGAACGATTTTCAGACAATGGAAATTCGGGAAGACAATGGAAAAAAAAGGGAGATTCGTACGAAATTACGAAGATGAAATTACAGTAACTTGACTTGCCTTGTATCAACTTAGATTTGCACATATTGAGCTGCTGCGATGTTTGATATTTCATCTATTTATCTTTTTCTTAATACCACCATTCATATTCAAGGTTCCAAGACAGATTCTGCGGAGGAACTGAAGGAGTACCAGCACTGGCAGAGTGTCTTTGACTTCCTCATCCAGACCTTCCACAACGCCCACAAGAACCAGCCCCGGCCTGAGGGCATGCGTCTGGGAGGACAGGTCACCCTGCAGGGCAGGCAGGCTCTCCTGGCTTGCTTCCATGGGCTCAACTTCCGCTCCAACTCCTGGGCGCTCTTCACCATGCGGGAGCCCAAGGTGGAGTTTGAGACGGAAGCGCTGCAGGTGCCGTCCTCAGAACATTGTAAGTGTTTTGTCGGAGTGAATGCCAGTTCTGTTTCAGCCTGTTTCACTGATACCCCATTCACAGTGGTTTTGAAATTTGTAGCGGCGTTGTAGCGGAGCGGCGACACCGCCATAACACCGCTACAAATGCATTCACAGTAGAAAAGTTATCCCGCTGCAGCAATTATAATTATAATTATAATTATAATATCTACATAATAATAAAATCAATTTGAATCCACTGGTTACTTTATTTCTTTTTCACTTTATGTTCCCCATTGCTGGAGAAAAGAGGTCAGTGATAGGTAAGTAAACAAATCACACGTGTTTGTCGCGGTGTTATAGCGGAGAGCCTTCACACTGAGTAAACACCGCGACAGCAGCGGGACTGTCCCGCTGCTGTAGCTAGGCGAACCTAGCGATAGTTTGTCGCGGCGTTATCGCGAGGCGGTGTTATCCCGCGATAGTTTATAACGGGTCCGAGCCTTCACACTGAAGACAACACCGCGACAGCAGCTGGACAGTCCCGCTGCTGTCGCGGTGTTTGAGGCCACTGTGAATGGGGTATGATTTAGAGACCTTTAAGACCTCACAATGTTTATTTCCCATGCAGAAGAGTGTTTACACGGATTCTTGTAATATTTCAAGAGTTTTAGTTTGATTGTGGAAGCAATAAGACCATTTTTTTTCCAGAATATAAATGACATACAGATGAGAAGGGTATTGTGTAGTAGTAGTCTAGGAATTGTCAAACCTGTTGAATATCTTTTTCTGAGTTGTACATATATTTCCCATTCATCCATTTGCGCCCATCTCCTGAGCTTGGCTATGCAACTTATTTAGAATCTCTAACTGGAAGATTTTTAATTGATTGCAATTCATTCAGTAATCTAGTTCTATTCTGGTTCTAAGATCTGCAATGCCTCTCAAACAATCTCCTCTGCTTTCTCTTCAACACACACAGGCGGAGAAGACACGTTGGTCTTACAGGACCTTCTCTTCAGCCTCGGTCACAACCAGACCCAGAGAGAACAGGGTTGGCTGGCCACCATCCTCAGGGTCTCCAAGAATGACAAGAGCCAGTTCCCCTTCACTGGCCCCATGCTGGAGGCCTTCCAGTATGTCAGTTCTATCAGTACTCCAGAAGGTGAGCGCGTCTTTGTGTCGGGCCTTAAAAAACAGATGTATTGCCCTTTGGTTTCCAAAACATGGGTTGTCGGTCAGAAATCTTTTTTTTTTTTTTTTTTTCTTCTCCCTCTTTGGGCTGATATTTCTAAATTTTTTGCTTTGATACATATTTTGTTATTTATTAAATTTTTTAAAAATATTTTTTTAAAGCCGACCATAGATTTTTGGGTCGGTCGCAAAGGGTAATACAACATCTTTTTTTAAATGCCTTATTGAGGTACATGTAGGTTTTTAAAAAAGTAGTACCAGTACTACATAAAGACATTAGGACCATACCATACCACGTCAACATGTATCTCGATTAAGTTTTACATTACAAAATTGTCGTTCACCTGTGTTAAATTATGCTGTTAAATTCAATATTACCAATAATTATGCATTGTTCATTCCTGTACATTCAACTTCTCCCATGCGATGACTGGTTTTCTTAGAATCCATCATATTTTCCACAGAAGACTGTCAATCTGCAGAACTGGGGGGTGTTTCACAAAGATCCTAAGTTGAACTTATCTCTAAGTTGGACTTAAAAATTATGGAAAGCTGTTAGCATCTTTGAAAATATTTTGTAAAATTTTTTTTAAGAGGTATAAAATGTTGATTCAAATCAATCATAATATTCTATTATCAAGGAGATTTCATGTTCTTGATCTGGAATTTATAAAAAGTCTAAAATACTTGAATTTTCGCTTTGAACATATTTTATTTTAAGGCTACTAATGGCTCTCCATAATATTTAAGTCCAACTTAGAGTTAAGTTCGACTTTGGATCTTTGTGAAACACCCCCCAGGTTTGATAGGGAATATTAAGTAGCTTAGCAACAAGCATTTAAAAATATGGAAAACTGTACTATGATGAAGTTTATATTGTTTTCATGACAGAATTTGAACAGTACTTCCAATATGGGGACCTGCCGAGTCAGAGAAGAGGAACGTTAAGACATGAAGCGGATCCCATCTTTGCGCTTCCTAAACTCCAGCTGGAGATGAAGTCAAAGCAACTGCAGAAACTGAAGCTACAAAAGCCAGGTGAGTCCAAATGTTTGTGATGGCAGTAGTGATGGTGGTGGTGATGATGGTGATGATGGTGATGATGATGGGGGTAACAATGATGATGGTGATGGTGATGATGGTGGTGATGATGATGGTGATAATGGTGATGATGATGGGGGTAACAATGATGATGGTGATGGTAATGATGATGGTGATGATGATGGTGATCATGGTGATGTTGATGATGATGATGATGGTGATGGTAATGATGATGGTGATGATGATGATGATGATGGTGATCATGGTGATGTTGATGATGATGATGATGGTGATGATGATGGTGATGATGATGATGATGATGATGATGATGGTGATCATGATGATGATGATGATGATGGTAATGGTGATTGATGATGGTGATGATGATGATGATGATGATGATGATGATGATGATGATGATGATGATGATGATGATGATGATGATGATGATGATGATGATGGTGATGATGATGGTGACGATGGTCATGATCATGGTCATGATGGTTATGGTGATTGATGATGGTGGTAACAATGATGATGGTGATGGTAATTGATACAAATAATAGTGCTGCAACATTTATGAATTATGTACAAAATTTATTTGTAGGTGGTTTTGATTGTGGTAACCTCAGTGTTATAGAATTTTGTTTTAATAAAAAAATGGCACATCCATGTTATACATATCCTAATATTGGGAAGTTTCGTGATAACGGTGTCTCTTTCACTTTTCCCTTTATACATGTACTTCATGTATGTACAGGCATCTTTATTTCAGTTTATTCCTGTCGGCTAATTTCTACTCACTTGTCTCTTTCCTCTTCTCTCTCTCTCTCTCTCTCTCTCTCTCTTTCTCTCTTTATCCTCCGCCTTCTTTTTCTCTCCTCATCTCCCTTCTCCATATCTTCCTCCTTTTCTTCTGTTCTCTTTTCCTTAATTTTGTCATTTTACTCCTTTTTTGTAGGGGGGGGGGTGGGGGTATTGAAGTTTTATAGCTTTCATATCTACTCTCTCTATCTTTCATTTTTAATTTTCTCAGCATACCCTCCTCTGTCTGTTTGTCATTTCTTTTTTTTTTCTCAAAATATTTTGCTATCATATATTCCCCTTGTCCCTTCTCCATCTTTACTTTCCTTTATCTGTCTTCTTATCAAGTTTCAATTCTAATCACTCCAAAGCCTGCTTACTTGTAAGCTACCGGTATGGATTACATTTCAATCTGAAAGTGAATTTTATTTCATTTTCTTATCTATCTAATGTCAAAAGTAGCTGAAGATTTGAATAAAAGGGGCTTAGACACTAATGCCTTGGTCCCCACTTAATCATGATGTTAAGTTAAAGGCGTGGGAGGGGAATGAATTTTCTGACCTTTAGAAGGCTTTAACGATTAATAACCAGAATTAATTGTCCTCTTTCCATGATAATGTGTTTAACCCTAATAGTGCTACAAATTTCATCAACTTGTATGTACATGTAAACAAAAATGATCCTACAAGATAATTTGTTATGTTTTTATACTTCAACACAATAAAATCACAATTCATTTATAAGCTCTTTTGTAATGTTGATAAGAAACAAGCATTTACGTATGATTGCAGGGCCCTCAGGGTGAACAGTATTAATACTGATGAGGCTACTCTGGGTTAACAAAACATATTATTATCATTATTATTATTATGGTTATTGAGTATACCTGTATATGATGAAATTTCAAGATTTAGGAAGCTAAAACTGCATGCCTATATGACATTGAAAGGCTCCAATTTCTTATTATTATTTGGGAGGTAGATACTGATAGCCAAACTAAAACTGTGTGTACAGAGTCTGTTTTATCTCAGACTTGAGTTTTTTCTGTGTTAGTCCATGTAATTTGGTGTTGTGCACACCCTTACAAAATTCTAAAAAATTCAGCTGGGACATTTTTTTTTAGGGCTAGAATATTTTGGTTACATGTACACATATAATGTAGCTCCTAGAATTTGGATTTAGTGCTGGTAGCCATCATGCAGTTCAGGCTAAAGAAATAAATAATTCATTGACTCTAGAGAGGCTATTCCTTAATATATAAACTTACCAGCTTAAAATATTGAGCTTGTATAGGAATATGTGCTTTTGTTGGAGGCGTAATCGTTGATTGTTCTTCCATTTGTTAATCTGTGAAGTAACACAGTAACTTGGCAACTTTCTAAGGGCATGCACCCCAATGTAGGTCGATATGAGTAATTCTAAGGATTTGGGATCAAATGGTCAAAGGTTAAAGGTAATAGTGGGACAATGACTGATGTCTTGGTAAATGCATGTACATATAGGAGTGAGAAATGAACCAAGCTTGATTGAAGTATGTATTTGTACTATATGTATGTATCAAATGATGAACTCACTTGATGTTTGGGTCAAAGGGTGAAAAATTTAGATCTTGGGGTCATATTAACAGTTCAAGAACTGTTATATGAAATATTTGATTAATGTCATAACTTTGAGCCATTGAAGCGATTTAACCAACCTAGAATTGAGTTTCAATGTGTAATATGCATTTTAAACATAGGAAGAAGATGAAATAGTTTCATTTTTGGCCTTTGGGACATTAAAAAATAATTGTTATTGATCGTATATGCAAGTATATACAAATTAAAACAAATTAAAAGATTGTTTTTACTGAAAGTCAGAAGATCAGGGTCCATATTCATAACACCTTACTATTAAAGCTAGTTGCCTACTAGGCCGTACTAGCTGGTGGCAGATCCAGGGGGCCCGGGGGACCCAGGCCCCCCCCCCCCACCTTGGAAAAAAAATGGGTATTTTTACATTTTTTAACGTTAATTTTACCTTTTTTTGGAGATGGCCCCACCCCCCCCCCCCCGGCGCTCAAGGGGGGGGTGTAATTGCTCACTACCCTCCCCCCTCCCCCCCCCCCCCCCCCACTGAGCGACTTTTCGGCCGGCGCGATTTTTCAAATTTTCGGAAGCGAAAAAACCAGAAGTTGGGCCCCCTCCCCTAAGAAATCCTGGATCCGCGCCTGGTACTAGCTCACTCACTACTAGTTACCAACTATAGAGTAGCCAACTTTCTCAACTAGCTAGGAACTAGCCATTGTGTGCCTTCTGGGGAAGTAGGCGTGGGTGGAATATTTAGAAATTAAGTACATTAGTCTGAGAAAAAAAAGAAGAAAAAAAATCTTTGAGCAACACTTCAAGTCTTTAATGTCAATTCATCAAACTATTAAGTTGCTAACTAATTTGGTATTGATAAAACCTTATTAAGAACCTTGCCAGCTAGTACCTTTCATTGTAACTAATATTTGTAAACTTTGTTGTTTTTGGTCTCTTCCATTCATTGATTACAGTATTATTTGTTAAGAATAAGAACAACAAGTTGGGAAATGAACATGACTTTTCTATACCACTTAAAAAAACTCTCACGTGTCCTCTTTTTTCCACTATCAGGAACACCATCTCCACCATTACCAGAAGTACAGGTGACCTTCGTGACCCTCTTCACGGATCACATCAACGTCTCAATGGACTTTGAACTCATCCTCTTCCTCCATGACATGGTCCTGGCCTATATCAATTATAAGCAGAAAGGTAAGACCTGGGACCCGTTTCACAAAGCCTTTTTTCAATAACAAATGACAAAAATCAGTGGCAAATCTGCTGATAACCAATCACATGCCATGATTTCAGTAGCTTATAACAGTAGCTTGTAACTTGTTATTGATATCAAGTTTGCTCTCAGCCAATCAGATGCCATGATTTCAGTAGCTTATAACAGCAGCTTGTAACTTGTTAATAATATCAAGTTTTATGAAACAGGGACCTGGGTAATTTTTTCTTAAAACTTGTTATCAATAACGACTTACGATAACTGTTATAAGCTACTAAAATTGTGCCATTTGATTGGCTGAGAGTAAAAATTAATCAGCCTAGGATTTTTTTGGTGCAATGGTTCAGAGAGAGGGTAGAAATGAGAGATACATGATGTGGGTAGGTAGGGATGGAGGGATTGAGAGAGGAAGTGAGAGAGAGAGAGAGAGAGAGATAGAGAGAGGAGGGAGGGGGAGAGGAATAAAGATTAAAAATAGAGAGAGAGAGAGGGAGGGAGAGAGAGAGAGAGAAAGAGAGAGAGGGGAGAGAGTGTGGAGGGAGGGAAGGAAAAAAAGCGAGGGAGAGAGCAGGTGGGAGGGAAGAGAGGGAATGAATAAGAGATTGAAAGAAAGAGACAACAGGAAGAGGGAATGAGAGAGAAAGAGAGAGAGAGAGAGAGAAAGGGGGAGAGAGAGAGAGAGAGAGCACCTTTGCAGTGCATGTACATGTACAGTGTATATAGAGATTCACTGCAAGAGGAAAGTATATTAAATTAGTAGTTGCAGTATCACTGATCATGTACTGAATAAGAACCCTCTTTATATAGAACTGTTAGGAGTAGAAAAAATGTCAACATATTTCCCCCAAAAATTCCAACCTCCTAAAAATACTACGGTTGTTAAAGTATGCATATATTGAATGAGGGTTTGATCTATATTGAACATCAACAGATGTGACTCTCTACATATTGACATAAGTTACAGAGTACTGACAAACCAGATGTCCTCATATTTATTTCGCGCTTATCACTCCACTTTTACATATATTATTACATGATTTATTTTTATTTTCCTTTTTTCTCTTTTTTTTAATACTTGAATGTTAAATATTAATGTAGCGAAATGGTGTAAACTGAAAGCAGTACATCTGTAAGCTGTTAAAGGACAATAAGTCTTAGTAGCCTTTTTTGCCCCATAAATTGTTTTCTCTTTTGGAGCATCCTAGATTGGGAACTCCACACTTTTTATTATTTTTGTGTATTAGTGTGGGATAAAAATCTGTAAATTTAAAAATCAGTTTATGTCAATTTAAGAGCCTCATTACATATCTTGGAGCTAATTTTCAATTTACATGTATTTTGCATCTAGTAATCATCTTGATGTGCTGTTCTATCTTGTCATATTTCATTTTAAAGCTAAAGACCAGTTATGGTCATGCAATTGCATTGTGAAAGAAATGTTGTGGAATGGATCAGAAAAGGTTGATCATCTAGCATATAAGTATTGGTGTGTACTGCAAGGTTCTGGAATCATCAAAATGATAAGAAATTTGGCCCAGTCTTCGTAAACTTACAAGCACTGTACACAGAAAGATGTATATGGGACTATACGCACACGTGCACGACACGTGCGTTTATCTCTCATAGATAGACCATTAGATAAACCAATTTACCAAATATATCAATTTGTAGGCGGTTTCCCGGCAAAATTTTTATCATCATGTATTAGTCAAAACATATTCTTTCACATGATTGGTAATAAGAGCTTCCATTTCATTTTTTGAAATTGGGGCATTTCAAATACTGGTCTTTACCTTTAAGCTTCAGAAGATTAAATTCTTATTTTCATTTTATCTGCAAGGCTCCTACTCAGTAATGAGGTGGAAATGATAGTCTTAAAGGAAAGGAAACCCAACAAACAGTAGCTCACAATCTGATATAAATTTTAAATTTTCAGCAACTTCTAACAAATCTTGAAATTACTCCTATTTTGATTCCTTAGCAAGGAGAGTTTGAGTTTCCTTTCTAGCAGTTATCCAATGGGAGTTGCCATCTTTATTGAAATGGTGATGTCAGAGTATTACTTATCCATTGACTTGCATAGAATGGATATGGTGTTGCATCATGACTGGCTATTGTGCAACCAGGGCCATCAATGCAAAAAGGCAGCCATCTTATTACCCCTGCATCTCAAACAGTTGATTTCTCCTCACAGTTCTGTGTATGACTTTGTCACTCTTTTAAATAATTGGTGACGCTTTGCCTGACCAGGCAACAACTTATGAATGCCAAATGTTGCTAAACAAAAGACTGTTTAACTGTTTTAAACAGCTGAACCAAATAACTTGTCACAATATCTAATGAAAGAATATCCATTCACGTGGATGCATTACTAAAATGGTCTGTTATTAGGAAGTAATTGTTATTACTGCATTTCATAGGTGATTGCCCTACATTGTAGTTAAAATAGAGGCCTGTTGGTATCTCATAAGCTGTACTACTCTGACATCACTATTTTAATCAAAATGGCCAAAATGGACTGCCATGGGGAAATGACTAGTAAACAATATATTGTTTTCATTTCTTATTGATTAAACACCAGTGATTTTAAGATTTAAAAACAAATTAAAATTGAGTTACAATTTTGAATAAGATTATCATCTCATGTTAGTTTGGTTTCATTCTCCTTTAAGTGCATATGTAGGTACATTTACATAAATGTACCTTTCTTTTGAACATAATATTATTTTGAAATGTTATCTTGGCCTCAGTTTTAAGAAATTTGGGAGGCAAATCTAAGTATGCATGTAATATTGTTTTATGGATTGTTTAATGTTTTAAACATGTATATGGTTAAGGAGTGTAGTGTTACTGATAAAAAATGAACATGTACATGTATTTCCACTTTACCATTTTCATGAATTATTTGATACTAGGGAGAAATTTACCTGTACCAAAATAATTTTGAATCTAGTTTGAACCTCTTGTCAGCATGAAATCTTGAATAAGGTATTTTCTCATATCTCTCTTCTTCATTGTTCACAGTGTGAAATGTTCCATAAAATAATGCAAGAAAACATTTGATTATGAATCCATAGAAAAGCACCACATATGTATGATGAAGAAAGAAAGCAATACAAGGTTGGGTCTAAATGAAGAGGATGCTCGAGACAAGAAGAAGTGGAGGGACGGAGGGTCATCATGGCGCGAAAGTCAGTAACCTCCCGTAAGAGGGAAGATGCTGACATTAATAAATGATGATAATGACGTATGCATGTACCAAATTGTGTTCAGTAAATCTTCTTTTTGTCTCCATCTGACGATTGAAAGATAATCAATACATGTACCTGTGGTTCTCCTTACTGAATACTGTAAATGCTATGATTTGTGCATGATTAAATTTTTGCTCTGAGCGACCCCAAAACATATTCACTGGTTCTTAAATTCGCGTTGCACGCAATTCAGCCTGTTCAAATACATTGGGTGTTAGGATGAATACACTATAGTTCAATTTCCATCATTGTAGCTGCTCTTTGTGCAGCTAGAAGTTTGAGCTTCAAATATGAGCTGCAAATTTGATGACCTCTTCTTTGATATTGGAATTGGCGTTTGCCTAAGAACAGGTTCATTCACTAATCAACAACAATGTTTTTTTTTATCTGCGCATACAGTAATGGCACCGATGAAACCGATGGTTTTGAATCCGTCCGCCCACTCTCAACTTCCGTCCTCCACTGAGAAGAAACTAGCCTCGCTGAAGTCAGCAACCTTGCAGTCCACCTCCTCATCTCAGCGCCCACCACCATCCACACTGTCATCATCCTCCTCGTCACCCTCCCCTTCATCAACGACATCGCCTGCCTCGGTTGGTGTGGTGGAAGGAAAGAAGAGGAAGGAGGAGAAGAAAGGCGGACAAGGAAATGTGGCCAAAGCTGGAAATGGAGACTGCCGTCTCTTTGTGTGCGCCACATGGCAGCTGGAACCAACCATAAGGTCAGTCACATTTACTCTCTGTCGCTTAAATTTGAATGTTTTGAAGTGAGATGGGAAGGACTAAGAAATAGGCATAGAGGACTGGTTATGTGTGATGTAACATTGAAAACAATATAGATTAAATTTTTCTATTTAGTAAAAGTATTGGATATCAATGTTGCTTATTCAATCATTCCAATGAACACCCATTTTATTTGATCCAATGCCTTTGCTACAGAGAGCAAGTTACTGTCGCTGTTATTGTCACCATTATCAGTGATATGTAAGCAGCCATTAATAATGTCTTGATTTGAGTGTGAAAGCAGAGTCGAAGTGTGTATATATTTGACTCTGAATGTAGGAGAAAGTATCCCTGATAGTTTTTTGAAAAGAGGGAAAGACTAGTGTTGATATTCGAGAATTCTTTTAATACCTTGGCATGAAGAATTCTATAATTTCATGAACCATGAAAGATGAATTATCTCAAGGAAATAATTCCATACCATGTTTACCACACCTGTGTTTCACAAAGACTAAGATCGACTTTAAGTTGGACTTAACTATGGCAGGCTGTTCATGCCAATGTTTGCTCTCACCATTATGATCTTTAGAAAATATTTTTTCCTTTAATAATGAATTATCAAAAAAGTAAATTCTGTACATTTGTGACCAGGAATTGTACGTCCTTTGAGAGACCAATGCCAGTAAATGGTTAGAGCAAACAGTGGTATGAACTTAAAGTTGATCTTAGTCTTTGTGAAACACTCCCCTGGAATACTGCTTTATAAAAACCTGTGAACTGAATTTCAACATGGCCCTAAAAAAGTCGAGCTTGTTTAGACTTGGGGAGGTAAACCGCTCCCCCCTCCCCCCCCCCCCCAAAAAAAAAAAAAAAAAATCTGTAAAATAAATGGCAACTGCGTGCAACAAAGGACTTGTGCAAGTTCATTGAGCTCTGTGTTATAAGATACAGAAATGCGAGGCCTATTGCACTTTACGCCATCATTTAAAAAATTACCCAGTTCTGCTAAGCCATTTCTGAAAGAGCTTTTACAGATCTAGTGACGTCATAGATGGTGGAACAGAATTACAATTGTGTAAGAAATATGGGGAGAATGAAAGAAAGGGAGGGGATGTGATTATCTTTTTAAATCCTGTGATGATTACCGGTACAGTAAGAAAGTGAGATACAGATATTTTTTTCAAAGAAGAAAGAGTAAGAAAAGATAATAATATAAGTAAAGAGATGTGGATAGTCTTATAAATGATGTGTACACATCCATTATACACGAACATCTTAATTCTTAATACTTTGAAAGCAAACGTGAAGGGAGCTAGGCATTTCTTCATCAGTGACAAATGACAGTTTTTGTTATGAGCTACTGAAATCCTTGCTTCTGATAGGTTATCAGCAGATTTGTCACTGATATTTGTCATTTGTCATTGAAAAAAGGCTTTGTGAAACACCCTCCTGTAGTGTTATGAAAATAGATAGAAATCAACATCATCAGGGACTTATGTAAGTTTTACTTATTCATCAGCAGTTACGAGATGTGCTTAATGACCGAGTATGATTTAAAGGCAGGTTATTTTTCTGATACTACTTCAGATTTAAGTGTACTGCCACCTGCTGCTCACAATGTCCCGATGTGTTGACAGCCATGTCCCACAATGCATCACCAACTGCATGACGCGCCCGAGATGGTGCTTGGGTACAGGAACTGGAAATTGCTCTATGTATGCCAAAATATGGCACAATTGAAAATACAGCAGTGGTAGTGATGTTTGTAAAAAATAACCTGCCTTTAAACTGCCTGTACACTGCAGCAGTCATGAACAAAGCGATTCTGGTGTACACACTGAAAAATATTGAAAACAAATGGAAAAGATAATTTCACATGAGGTCATTGCTCTCTGTCTATATATAATGTACTCTCTCTCTCTTTCTCTCTTTCTCTCTCTCTCTCTCTTTCTCATGTTAATGCTCTAATATCTAATCATTTTTTGATCAGTCTCAAAATTTAAATATTATTATTATTATTTATTATCTGTTTTCCTAGTATCTTGTGTATTATTACTGCACTATATCAATAAGCAGGGAGATGGCTATTCAGGGTTTCAGTCTTTAATGATATTTCTACCGGATGCATATCATCCTAGAAAAGAAGATATTCAGTTGTAAGTGAATTCAGATTATGCTAATCAGGTGTGGCTACTATCGCGGCTGATGAGAGTAAGAAGAATTAATGGGAAAGATAATGAATTTTAGAGGGGCTTGGTAATCCACCTGCCTGTAGCTTGTGAATAATTGCAAACAGTAAGTTTTAAAGAGAGCTTTATCCATTGGCTGATGCGGCATGCATTAGAAGCTTTTTAGGGGATTAAGGGTAAGGTTTTGATGTATTTGTTGTCTTTTAGATATCCCAGTATCCAAAGTTTGCCATATTTTCTGAGCCTATCTCTCTCTCTCTCTCTCTTTCTGTATCACTATTTTTATCCCTCACTATCTCTATCTCTCTCATACACACATGTTCTCTCCATCTCTCATTTTTTATCTCTCCCTCTCTCTCTCTCTCTCTTTCTCTCTTTCTCTCTTTCCGTTTCTCATTCTTATGTATTTCTTCCTCTCATTTTTTCTTTCAATCTCGTTGTACATGACTGTATATCTTCTTCATTATTATCTCTATTCTCTTATAAATGTATCTTCATTCCTCTCTTTCTGTTTCTTTATACCTCTTTTTTTTCTCCCATGTATCTTCCTATAGTGCCTCCCACTTTGTCTCCCATTGTACATACTTATTGTATGTTCCCTTTTCTTTTTATCCCCCCCCCCCTCTCTCTCTCTCTCTCTCTCTCTCTCTCTCACTCTCTCTCTCTCTCTCATTTCTGGTTTCTATATATTCCACCCATTTTCCCTCCCATTCTATGTCATGTACTTACTTCCTCCTCCCTTTCTCTATACCTCCATACAATGCATATTTCAGCCATTATCCTTCCTTCTTGAAATTTTTTACAATTGATTGTACCAAGGCAATTAAATTACGGTAATTGCAAAAGAATCCCAGCTAAGTGCCTTTATTTCTTTCTTTTTTTTGCAATAAAAAGATCTTGTAACGCAGGCGTCAATAAAATGGAATCATTAAGAAAAAAAAAATTCTGGAAAGCCTGGAAGATTTATAGCCTGCAACTATTATTCTTTGCTTTTTATTGAAAAGTCACTTAAATTGTTGAGCTGTCAAGCCATAAGTGACAACAAAATCACTAAGACTTTAAAAATATGCCATTATTGTATTTTTGTTGTTGGTGGTTTATGCTATTCACTCGAACCCTCATCACTCTCCACGGTTGTTTTCTTTTCCTTCTCTCTCTTCTATTATAATATGTTTTTTATTTGTCTTATACATTTGCATCAAATTATTTGTTGTATCTGTATTTTTCTTTACTTACATGATTTTTTCTTAAAATGTCTACTTAAAGAGACTCCCAGTGTGCTCATAAATTATATCTCTGCATCCTGCCTCAGTCTCACTTTAAAAGAACAACTATACCTGAAAGAGATGAGGCTCTGATTTGGGTAAAATGATAGGGGTTTAGAATTAAAATGTGACGAGTCTAGACTTGAGATAAATAAAGATTTTAGATCCAGCAGGTCTCCATATTACAAAGAATATATTTGATTACATATGGGAATCAAAATGATACGATTGATTTGGAAACAAGTTATGTTGTGAGTGTAATGTTTCTTTAATGTAGGAAAGAAGTTTGCTAAAGATGTCATCCTGTGGAGATAAGGAATAAAGTAGCTCATGGTACATGTATATGAGTTCAGAGGGAATTTTTGTCTTCTTGTAAATGAAGTGATTAAACACCAATGTAAAAGGTCATGGACTATTAGTAAGATATATACTCTTTTGGGTATGTCCATACCACATACATCTGTATCATTGATGTGCGTACATCTTTGATGAATAGAAGTCTAACATATGAAAATGATTAATTGAATACACAATAACCATTATAGAACTTGGCTGAGCTGACATGTACATTGCATGACTGTATAACAAGATACATGTACAGTACATGTTAGTAGGGATCCAAGTCATGCATCAAAGGCTTAAATCTTTACCATCACTGTTTTGATAATGATAATAATAATAATATTAACAATAGCTCACATTTACAATGCGCCTAATACTTTGTTTCTAGGCGCAGCACATATTATTACCCCGATCATCAGATTCAGGCTTACCCGTAACACAAAGTATGCACATTTTCCACTCCCTGGGGAGCATTCCAGCCAGTCCCCATTTTACAAGCGCCACTTGCTAATCTAACCACATTAACTTGATCTCATTTGTAGGTTGCTGTCATGGGGCGGGAAGCAGATTGAGCCTGTCGGGGTGGACTACATCCTCCAGAAGTTGGGATTCCATCACGCTCGCACCACCATTCCAAAGTGGATCCAGAGGGGTGCCATGGACCCAGCTGACAAGCTCCTATCACTTTTGGCCAAGAACCTCCTCATGATCATCATGGAAAGGGAGAAGAGCGATGCAGAGAAGCAACGCAAGGACAAGGCTCTTCCTCCTGCAAAGGCATCTTCAAAGCAGGGTTTCCCAGGACCTTGATGTTCCCCGCTGACAAGCTCCTATCGCTCCTGAGAACCTCCTCATGATGATCCCGGAAAGGGAGGACAGTGATGTTGAGAAGCAACACAACGACAAGACTCCGCCTTCAAAGACATCCTCAAAGGAGGGTGTCCTTAGAGTTTAGCTTTCTTTCTGATGATCTTGTGGCCAGGTACATGTACGTCTTTATGGAAAGGTCATAGACTGAGGAGAAGTGACAAAGGAATAATCCAAAAGCATCTTTGAAGCAGGGCCCTCCAGGGACTTGAGATTTCCTGATGACCTGTTTCTACCGCTTCTTTCTAAGATCATCCTCAATGGTGATGGGAAGGGTGTCCATAACTACAGAGAAGCAATAGAGAGACAAGCAAGACAGGAGTAGCTCTTTCCTCAAAGACATCTTCTAATGCATCTGCAGAGCAGGGCCCCGTTTCACAAAACTTGTAATCAGTGACAAATGACAGTCTTTGTTATAAGCTACTGAAATCCTTGCTTCTGATTGGTTATCAGCTGATTTTGTCACTGATATTTGTCATTTGTCATTGAAAAAAGGCTTTGTGAAACATCCTCCAGGATGTTCCCTAACGACGCAATTCCGATGCCTGTCCATCTCATGATCAGCATCAAGGTGAAGAGAGATGCAGAGGAAATGAAAGAAGACCTAGGAGATTCCTCTCTCCCTGTAAGGGCTCCTCCATAGAGAAGGGTTTTCTGGATTAAAGCAGGAGGTGAAATGGGCAAGCAATCCTACATGTATTTTGAGGGGTTAGTGACACAAAGACGTAACTCCATTTTGCCCATTTTTAGAAAAAGTGGTTTAAGTGTCACTGAGCACTTGGGTCTTAAGGAGTTAAGTCTATGTTTCACTAGCCATTGACTTTAATGGGGTGTTGGGTGGAGTTACGTCTTTGTGTTTCCTGGCAAGCCCACATTTTTCTGAACATTTTGATATCAAATATTCATTTTGGCAAAATATGGAGTTATGTGTTTGTGTCACTGGACCCTCAATTAGTTTAATCATTAATTGCTATCTCAGTCAACCCTAAGAGGATTGTGTAAATAACCAAAAGGACTCTGTAAAAGTACAAGTACCAGCACCTTGCATTTTTTTAACCTCATATATTAGTTTGTCCTTCATCAGACTTTCCATTCTTTCATTTCCATGACTTTCTTTGAGAAATAATTTTAAACACAAATATGTTTTTCTTTGATGGGGATATGTTAGAAGAAAAGTAGACTCCCCTGAATCAAGCTACATTTCTGGCAATTTTTTCTTCTTTCAAGTGAACATGTATTTCAGAAAGTGGCATATTGATGTTGAAGAGTGTAATAAGTTTCATTTCTTAAAAAGTTTGTATGCTGTGCCCTAACCGAGAATGTTTGTACAAGAAGCTGTGCAGGTTTAAATGAAAATTTCTAATCCTTGAGAAATTGAGGAGAGTTTGATATTTTTTTATAATTTCACATTGTCATCCATTCCTGTACATATATGTGTACATGTAAGTTATTGACAAATAACAGTATCAAATGCATATAATTGTATTTGTAATCAGTTTCTTTGTGTGTGTTAATTTCAAAGAAGTAATCTTCTTTGTTTTCATATCTGTACTTACTTGTACTAGATTGAATGTTGTTGTATTATATTATAAGATATTCTACATACAGTATTTTTAAAATGTGTATAGAACTTGTAGATATAATTACTTTGATTATTTGACATTCACATGTAAAATACTATTAGATATGAAAACATTAAAGAAAATTTAAGAAAACTGAATAAACATACAGTTGTTGTATTGAGAGCATTGCCATGAGAATGTATGCTGTCTAAATTTTACTTAATATTCTATTCTATCATGTTTTCATAGAATTTGCACAAGAATTGCAAATATGCTACTATTATGTGTTGTGTATAAATATATATATATATGATTCAGAGATCTACTGAAAAGGTGTATTGTTTCCTGATTATTACAAAGGTACCAATCAAAAGCCATCTGATGTTTATAGACATTGGCGCCACATTTATGCATCAATACATGTGCTGCCCATATACATTGTAAATATGTACAATTGTCTAACAAAGTTATTTTTGTGCCAAGCTGTTTTACTGGTCGTGTTACTCACATGAATGTCGTTGCAGTAGGTGTTCTTGATGTCTTAGTTTCACATTTACAAGCAGCTTTATGTCAGAGAAATTCTTGAAAGGTCAAAGGTCACACAGGAGAATGTTTGCTCATTTGCTTTGGGGATGCTTTTGCTCGGGGAAATGATTCAGGAACAATTACTTTGTAATGATTCTTCATGCAACTTATTTTTAAAATTTGTATGATTTTAACCTCTCAACTGTGTCAAGACTGTATAAATGATAAGACCATTTAGACATCCATGTACTCCAATGAATGAAACAAGTTTTATTGTTACTTGTTAATGAAGGTCACAATTATAACTAGTGGCCACAAATCATTTTCCATTATGTCCTAATCACTGACTGAAATGCCCCATTGAAAATGTTAAAGCTAGGCCTTTTGGGCCATGCCAATTTCCTTTGCTTAATCATTACAAAGAGTTGAATATTGTAAATGTCCATGATATTTTTTTTTACTATATGTATGAATGAAACATTGTCCAGGGCCCCACTTCAAAAACACTTGTTATCAATAACAAATGTTAAAATTCTCCTCTCAAATCTCCTCTCAGCTATTAATTCAAATGCCACTATTTTAGTAGCTTATAACAGTTATTTGTAACTTGTTATTTCGTAACAAGTTTCAAAACAGGGTCAAGATGATGTACTTCTATTGAAAGTGTTGCACACATTTTTTTAGAAAAATCGCCTTGTTGAATCAGATGTAAGTATATGTGAGAGGTATCTAATGGTTACATATTTTGATAGATGATGCGTCTACCTGTACAGGATTTTTGCATCAAACCCGCGCCAAGTTTGTTAAAAAATCTTTGTGACCATAAGCACCATTGCACTTAATATATATTTGAATAAGGGTTTTTCTATGTATATTTTTGTAATGTGTAAAATGTTGTTTAACCTGTGTATTCCAAAGTTTATTGGTGAAGAGATAAAGGTTTCTGTAGATTATATCAATAGAGCAGTTTAATGATCCAAGCACCTATTATGAATTTTCAACTGTTTAGAAAAAGTTGTAAAAAATGAGTTGAACACAGAATGGTACTTACATCTAAATGAGGTATAGTTTGTAGGTTGAAATTCAAGGATTCTATTTTGACTATCATATGCATGGTCCATTAGCTGAAATACATCTTAGCTTTTTGGCAAAAATTCAAACTTGATCCATAGCTTTGACAAAATACAAAGCACCTGTGAATGATATCATATATTTATCTAAATTCTGGTTTTGTGTAAGACTGAATTAACACCAGATTTTTTATTTTTAGTAACATGTCTAAGAGGACTGATGTACATAAACTTTTTGTTTGGGCTTCCACTTTTCAGATTTTGGATCGAAGACAGAAGCACAAAATTTAAATGCAGATAAGATGTTTTTTCCTTTTTTTTTTTATTCACTGCAAATTATATAAACATGATTCTCAAGAAAAAGTTCTTTCTGTAAAAGCAAAACATAATCCAACAATTCCTGAGACAAATACAAGAGATGTAAAGTTTTGAGAGTGTCATTTGAAGAAAAAAAAATTATGATTTTCCTTAGGAATAATCTTATTTTATGATTGTAATATATTTGTGAACTAGATAAACGGTATATCTTTCTACCAAAAGATGAGTAAATCATTAAAATTTGAGTTGCTGTATTTACAATTACACTTTCATGTACAGGTCGTGTATATTTTCTTAAGTTACATGTAGTATATATTGTTTTCTTATTGTTTTACTTCTGAATCATATTATCAGTGCCATCAGTAAGATTTAAAATAGTGTGTTTTTTATATTGGACAATATCATCAATCAATCAATTAATTTATTCTCAGTTAAGAAACTGGCAGCATATTACATGTATTTCTATAATGAATATTTTTAATGGAGATGTTTGTGTATTTCCTGAAATCTTATTTTGAAATCTCTTTAAAACAGTTCATGGTAATTTGAAATTAGTGTATGCTTTCTTTCCAGGTGGATGACTGGGGACAAAACTATATATACAATTCATCCCTTCCCCTTACAAGTTGTCCCTATGTCAGGCATGCAATGGACAAGCTTGTAGGTTTGTCGAAAGGAACCAATAAGAAAGCATACCATTGACAAACAGATGTGTGAAATGGAAATGAACTGCAGTCCAATTACCATTACAAGTTTGTGCTATGTACCACATGTTCTGGACAAGCATTGGGGATATGTTAAGAGAAACTCTAATGAAAGAGGAAGGCATACATCCAAAAAGCCTTGTGGAGTGGTCCTGCTGGCTATGGACATTAGCCCTTTTATATGTATCTCAAATTTGCGATAGATCTTACGACATGAATGAGAGTAACTGCAATGGATAAGTGGACTATTTGCTAGCTCTGGACATGTACCTCAACTGAGGTTATTTCTTTCCTACCATAAAGAGTATTAAACCAATCATTGCTATCTCACATTGATGTAGTTTGATAGACTATCACAGCTATCACACTCGCCTCACTTACCTCACTTGCTATGTGTTAATGTATTTCAATAGACCGTTTTACTAATATATTCAAATGTTGTGCATGCTATTTAAAGAAAGGTTCTTGGAAACTCAAAAGCTTGGGAGGCTTGCCCGACATAACAAAAAGTACATTGAGAAAATTAAATATTACTCATATTTTGTAAAGTTCAGCAGCGGTGATTCATTTTATTTGGCCTATGATTAGTGGTCATTGACCTGTTCCTATAATATGTAGACCAACAGCATCAACATCGGTCATTATCATATACCATTAAAGTACAACAAAAATGAGCAATATGTATTTCCAGGAAGAAAACGTTCATCACCATCATGTTTGTGTTCCTTACTGTTTCCTTTATTCTTGCTTAAAGGTCATCTCCGCCACTATTGTTTTCTTGTAGCATTATGTTGTATTCATTTCATATCAACATTTTTACATCTTAGAGCTGCATATATTTATTCTATGTCAGTTTTATCAACCTTGCGATGGCATCCATTTTGAGAAGAAAAAACTGTAAAGATCATTTAATGTGTTCATCAACAGTAGCATAACTTACATTTGATTTGATCAGTACAAGTTTAGACTGTTGAATTGATTGAAATATTTAATTATCAACGTCCATGGAATTGGATTATAATGTACATATGTATTTATGTATTTAGAATATCTATGTAAAAGTGTTATTCTGTAACTTCTATGTAAACAGAACTTGACTGTCATGTTGCAAGATACTGTTTGTATTGTGTGCAATAAAACATGAACTCCTACTTTTTGATATGTTAAAAACCAATCAGAATCTTGACTTATCTGTGCTTGTGTATCAGGGTGATTCCATGCAAGATGCCCTGTTCAATATATATCTTTATTCCACCTATATCTTCCAAAAATGAAGACTCTATTAATATGACTATTTAATAAAAGTCCTTTCTGGTACCACTACAATTAGTCACCGTCTTGCATGTTTCATACATGAATGATATTATATGAAATTGTGTATGGGATATATTGCATGGAATCGCCTATCAAATCTCTTTATATTATAGCAATAGCCTTAGGTAAGATTTGGAAATGTAATTATTTCTTCATAGATTATGATTTTATCTACTGAGTGAGAAACAGATAGGTTTTTTAGATCATTTTGACATTTATTGCGAGGAAAGAATTACACAAGAAGAGTGCTAGTAGATCTTTTGAGTGTCGGTACCCCTAAGGCCATTACTTATCAGATTCATATATCACTCCCTTCAAATGCATTGCTGGCCCTCTCTTAAATATGATAATGTGCTGATTTTTCAAGTTAAAGATTACTTAAAGGCCCACTGCACTACTGGTAGCTACTTGCGCCCTCTATATAACAAACCATGCAGAATCGGTGACCATTGGTCCCCCATGATCCCCTTTTTCTTTTGTTAACTGAGAGCTGAGTTGATGAGATAACCACATGTCCAGTGACCTTGCAGAGCGGTCTAATCCCTCCTGTAAACTACGGCAGATAAGCTTTAAAAGAACTATCTTATCAATATTTTGATACTTCAAAAATCAGATAGTTCTCTTCTCTTACTGTTTAAAATTTACTTTTTTTCTCTCTTAATTCCATCTTCTACATTCTTTATATATAATCTATACCTCTATTTATCTGTCTATTTATCTATATCTATAATATGTCTATCTAGCTATCTCTCGGTCTCTCTACGAATATATATCCACTTCTCTTCTCACATGAACATCCAATCTTAGTATCAAAATCTCCCCTGGATAACTCCACTTTTTCATCTTAATAAGATTGAAATTTATTTATTTCTGCCACACCCACTACAAAAATGATATATGTGTTATAGAATTATTCTGAATAAGACATTGAAACAGATAATACCGAGAACTGCTCTTTCGAGAGGATTCAATTTCAATTTCTAAGGATTAGGTATAAATGTTTTTAATGAATTTCAAAATCCCAGCAAGAAGATGTGGAGAATTATATTGATAATTTTTTTTTGTAATTATGTTTTCGGCAAAATCTTTTGTTGTTAAACATATTATGTAAAAAGTTAAGCCCCTGAAATAACTAAAATTTTAGAAATAAGATGTTTAAATATTGATACGGGAAATGGATTTCCTTGCGGCCTAGTAAAAAATGATTAATTTTACATATTATAGTCGAGTTAGAGAATAGATTTGTATTTGCTTGTTCTTGATTTTTTTTTCAATTTCAATCTTTCTTCTTTCCTACAACTGTTGCGGTTGTCACTTAAATGCCCTTTAAAGGGCAAATGAAAGCAAAGGAAAAGGATTACTGTTTTTGTGAGAGAAAAAATCCCCCCCCCCCCGCCTCAAACGATGTTTTAAGTGAGATGTGATTCAGTTGTGTTGTCTGGTACGGGAGGTGTAGGAAGGAAGACTTTAGCAAACTCCAGAGAATCACCAAACAAGCAGGGAAGATCACGAGTGAATTTCAAAATTTGAATGAAGCATGCGAATCCAAATAATTCTAGAAGCAAAACAAATTATGAAAAACGGAAATCATCCTCTCTTTCCATACTAGCCTATGTGTTTATGCGTTCTGGTAAACGACTTCGCTCAATGAACTGTCGAACTCGACGTTTTCTAAATTCCCTCGTTCCTTTCTCTATCCGCAAAGACAATCAAAATGCTACCTGAATTTACGTTCTTCTTTATATCTGTAATGTTATTTTTTGTAACCTTTTCGGGCCATCCCGTTCACTCGAACACTTAAAATAATTCACTTATTTTGTTTATAATAACGTAAGAAAACTTTTGTACAGCAATTTTTTAAAGGATTTCTATGTCAAAGTATAAGCTGTAATTATTACGTATGTAAACTTATTTTGATTCTTTGTACGTTTGTAAAATGTGAGCAAAACAAATTTCCAATATTGGACAATAAATTGAAATTGAAAAATTGAAATTGAAATGTACATAATATTTTTCAGAATTATCGTAGGATCCTAACGTACAATGCATATCGTCCTAAAGTGTATAGGTCTATAACGACTTAATTGTTGTTTTCCTTTGTTTTGTTCCGTTTAAGGTAGTGAACATTGGTCTATTCAGTAAAGCGTCAATGTACCTGTAGTTTTTTCATTGAACTATATGGTTCAACATGGAAAACAACTACTACTTGGAAGCGATATGTGATGTGATATGAAATATCTATTGTATTTGCCGATAACAAGTTAAACACGAACAGAAAATAGCGCAAGTGGGTCTGTGGGTGTCAGGTCCTGTCCCACGTTTGAAAATTCGTTTGACTATCAAATATTGTCACTGTCGCATCACTTATCACTATCACTGCCACTATTACTAACACTGCCATTATTACTATTACTATCACTTGGCCTTAAGGGAAAACAGCATTAATGCTTATGAGGCTTTCATGAGTAAACAAAATTATTACTATTATTGTTATTAATATAATCATCATTATCATTATTATTATTATTATTATGATTAATGTTTATTATTATTATTATTGTCATTATCACTTTAACTATCACCGGCACCATCACTCCATTTATGACTGTGTGGCTATCACATATTAGCATTGACGGAGTCTAAATTCTAAAACTTCAACCACTGATAAAATTAACCTGTCATAATTATGAATTAATCATGCCTTTCCAAATATCGGGCAAACGATTCCAACGGAGAATGGCATTGTCAGAGCAAAAGCCTTTCTCTGTGTAAGGCCATTTTCGAGAGTCCAAGGCTGACCAGGCAAATTCCATTTCCTCTGGGGTCAAATCATAAGCGAAGTAACCCTGCTGAAGTGCAAGTAATGTGTTAGAGGTCTTGAGGAACTTATCCTCTCTGATATTCATGGAACTGTGAAGACACCCATTCAAATTAACCGCATAAAGATAATAAATCTCCAGACCAATCTCCTGCAGGCACATCCCGACAAAGACATCCTCCCATGGGAAGATGGGCACTGTTGTCGAAACGCGATAGAGCATTTTCGCCACATCTGCGGACATGATGTAAGCGTGGCCTTCGGGATATGCCGGGTACTTTTCGTCGGAAAACATCGACTCGGGCGTGTACCATTTGGAATCTACCTCCCGAATGGGTCTAACACCAGAGATCTTGCGTCCAGTCACGAAGTTCCTCCTGGCAGCCATAGGAGCATTGTTCAAGTCCGCCGTTAGGTTGACGATATTGAGCATGATATCGTCGTCTGATTTCATGACGAAAGCGGCATTCAGGCAAAACTTGGACGCCCACTTTAAACCCATCACTGTCTTGATGGTAAGGTTAAAGTAAGAGTCAACAAAGTCCTCTTGGATGATATCATGCCAGCGTTCAGCCTCCTGTGTGATGAACATCTGCAGACCTTTATTTTTTGTTGCGCCGAGGAGGAACAAGGTTTTTGTGGAGAGGTTTCTGGACGATGCCGTCGCCATCCACGTTCGACGAATGGTATCACGACGAACAAAGTTCGACGGCGAAGACAGGACAAGAATCAGGAGAGTGATGTTTGATTCTTGAGACCAGGAAGAGCAAGCATCCGCTGGGTTCATGATGTATGGGTATTGGTGGGGATCGATGAAACGTTTCCAGCCTATTTGTACAATCAGAGGTTTCGTTTCCTCTTGATCTTCTGTGTCGGCATCTTTGGGGCCAGGATCTTCTATTTGTATTACTTGTATCTCACCTCCTCCCCCTTTATCTACTTTTAAATTCACTTCTTTCTCACTCTTTTCTTGACTGTGACTAGCATTATCGAAGGCCTTGACTATTTCCAAATGCTCCGAGGCATCTCCTTTTGTTTTTTCGGACTTGTCCTCGGTCCTGTGCTCTGAATTTCTATTTAAGATTGTTTCGTGTTGTCTAACCGAGTCTGCTTCAGCAACACTATCATT